>NC_137269.1:5215000-5815000 GCF_053477335.1 Acartia tonsa
ATTTGTAGCCTAGTTTTTCTTTTTGTGTACATTTTTGCATTATTTGTAAAAACAGTTTCCATACAATAAAGTTAAATAATTCAATATAGTAAATTAGTTTAATCAGAGGTGAATTCTTTAATAAAAAAATTTGCCTCACTAAAATCAGAGAGGCTCACTGAAAATTTAGAGGAGATAATTTTGCCTCACTAAAATTTTAGAGAGGCAAAAGAGTTTTTATAGAATTCACCTCATTTTTTTTTTAAAGTTAAAAAAAACTTAAATATCAGATAATTTTTTCTAAAATCTATCTAGAGACAACCCATTAGAGGCTAAGGACCTTAGTCTTAATTAGTCAGACCATTGTTCTAAGTTTTTTAATAAAATATTAGTTTTTAAAGCATACTAGTTGAACTTAGAAAATTTCGGAAGAAGGATAAAACTTTAAGAATTCTAAAGTTTTAACTACTTTACATGATAACCTTTTTGCGCATTGCATTCAGCTATTTCATTTTCAATAATATTGGGGAGGACCAATAGTGGTCTTTCAAAACAGCCGTAGTTTTTTAATTAACCCTACAGAGCGACAATCAACATATTTCAATGGTCCAGTTTATATCTAGGATAACCGTATTGGGGCAGGATCCTTCTTCAATTTCAATTTATCATCAAGAGAGCCCAAAGGGCATCATCCAAATTTAATGGGATGCTTTATTCTAAAGCCCACTATAGTATATTTGGTAATATCCAACAGACGAAGCTAGTAAAAGTGACTGACTCAGATTATGACGTCAATAAAATATTAACAATGAGAGGCCACTATAATTTTTACCATTTGTCAATTACAGTGTATACTGGCCTCTTATTCATTATTTTTTTTGACGTCATAATCTGAGTCAGCCACTTTTATTGGCTTCCCAACAGACAACTGATAAAAACTGAATTACTTTAAAAAAACAAAAACAAGTAGGTATACTTCTTATTTAGGGATTTTCTGTTAAAAATCAACTAAAACACTAATACATGACCGCTACACAATTTTCTAAACTCAAATGGTTACCGAGATCTTATTAGAACTACAGCAGCACATCCAATTACTTAATTATTTAGAATTAAAAAGTTTACCTTAGATGATTGCTCGAGTCTATTTTCATATTCTTTTCTCAGTTCCTCTTCTTTCTCCAATTTTGTTTTCAGGCACTTTACTACTTCCTCCCTGAATATGGTAAAAATATTTGTTCTCAGTATCTTTACTACTTCCTCCCTGAATATGGAAAAAAAAAATATTTGTTCTCAGTATCTTTACTACTTCCTCCCTGAATATGGTAAAAATATTTTTTCTCAGTATCTTTAGTACTTCTTCCCTGAATATAGAAAAATACGTGTTCTCAGTATCTTTACTATTACTTCCCTAAATATGGAAAAAAATTTGTTCTCAGTATCTTTACTACTTCTTCCCTAAATATGTAAAAATATATGTTCTCAGTATCTTTACTACTTCCTCCCTGAATATGCAAAAATATTTGTTCTCAGTATCTTTACTACTTCCTCCCTGAATATGTAAAAATATTTGTTCTCAGTATCTTTACTACTTCCTCCCTGAATATGGTAAAAATATTTGTTCTTAGTATCTTTACTACTTCCTCCCTGAATATGTAAAAATATTTGTTCTCAGTATCTTTACTACTTCCTCCCTGAATATGAAAAAAAATATTTGTTCTCAGTATTTTTACTACTTCCTCCCTGAATATGAAAAAAATATTTGTTCTCAGTATCTTTACTACTTCTTCCCTGAATATGCTATAATATTTGTTCTCAGTATCTTTACTACTTCCTTCCTGAATATGGAAAATATTTGTTCTCAGTATCTTTACAACTTCCTCCCTGAATATGGAAAATTTATTTGTTCTCAGTATCTTTACTACTTCCTCCCTAAATATGGAAAAATATTTGTTCTCAGTATCTTTACTACTTCCTCCCTGAATATAGGAAAATATTTGTTCTCAATATCTTTACTACTTCTTCCCTGAATATAGAAAAATATTTGTTCTTCGTATCTTTACAACTTCCTCCCTTAATATAGAAAAATATTTGTTCTCAGTATCTTTACTACTTCCTCCCTAAATATGGAAAAATATTTGTTCTCATTATCTTTACTAATTCTTCCCTGAATATGAAAAAATATTTGTTCTCAGTATCTTTACTACTTCTTCCCTAAAAAAACAAAAATAATTGTTCTTAGTGTCTTTAAAATCTTATTAAAAAAGGAGGGAATTTAAAATAAAAATTGTATAAGCGATTTTTTTGACTTGTTGAGCCTTTATTTTACTTTTATTTGAAAACACGGGGGTGCTTTGTCTTTTGTATTGCTTTAGGTCAGGTTAGGTTAGTTTATATTTGGTAATAGGTAAACCCGCAAGGTTAAGGCCCAAAATTGGTTATAGAAAATATTAGCTTTTTACATACAACATTTATTTTGAGAGACCATTATCTTTAGTGTAAGTTGCTTTGTCCGTACGCTAATAACTGAAACGTGATTGAAAGATTAAAAAAAAAAATAATTTATAACCTTCCATTTCAAGAACAAATTTTTATTCTGATTACAATTAACTCTTAACAGCGCCCCCCCCCCCCCCTTGTCACAACTTTAGCGGTCGGGGGGGGGGGGGGGGGGGACGTTAAACGCCCCCGCTATTTTCTCAGCTATTATTAGCGCTAGAGGGCATGTCCCCTGTTTGATAATGAATTTCCGACTATAAGTAAGTCAAAGTAAATTTTTGCTTCCTCCCACCTTTTATTCAACAACATTTGTTTTTAGGTCCTTTTTTTACTTAAAAATTTCAAATGTCTGACATTTTCTTCTTTTTAAGCTAGAAAAACAATTTAAATTCAACGACCCCCTCCCCCCCGCGACAGTTAAGAGTTAATTAAGATAAAATTATGTTTATAGAACATATATTGCGTGCTGGAAATAATTCTGAACATTGTTTCTAGATTCATAAAGTTTGTAAATTGATAATCTTAAAAGTTTAGTGAGGAATAATACAAAACTTTGACAAAGTTACCCAACATCATTACCACCAATGCCACTCTATAGCTAGCATTATCTGTCTGTCAGTACGTCCGTCCAACAATAATATAATAAGTAAGGTAGGGATGGGATATTGGAATGTTTGTTGCTCTGGAACCCAAAGTTTTATAACCATGTTATCTTATATGTTTGCTAAAAAACTTTGAACACTGATTAGTTGATTTTAATAGAGATATGAATTAATTTATCATCCATTGTCTTATCCATGAACATTAAAGATTAAGACGAACATTAAATATAATAAAATTTTAAAATAAGGAAATATTAATTCTATTTATATTTTTATTTTTAAAAATAGGGGGATAATTTTGTTTTGTTTGATATCTGCGCTAATTAAGATTGTATCTATCTTGTTTTGCTCTATATACATATAATACAAAGTCATGAAATAATAAGATTAAGAAAACAATAGTTTGAAAACAAATTAGGCGACGAAGAACAATTTATTTATATCATTATCAATTTCGAACAGGTAGTGTCAATAAATATAAACATTTTCTTTAGATTTCTGCATATGATTATAAGTCATTAAAAGACTGAAAATTATTTCCTCATGATTTTAGCAAATTTTAAAATCGTAAAAATACTAAAATTTCAAAAAATCAAATACACGTAGATCCTACTATTTTGGCCGATTAATGTCCAATTGCTTTATAGAACGACTAGAAATTATATTTGTATCATTAAAATTAGAGATATGAAAAAAAGGAAAATTTAGTCTTTTTTTCATATTTTCATGAAATCAATATCTAAAATTTTTAATATTTGCGTTTTCGAAGATTATTAAAGTCCTTCAACAAATTATGAAGTCATACGATAGAATAGCCAATGATAGGCCAGTATACACTGTAACTGACCAATGATTAAAATTATGCTGGCCTCTCATTGATTATTTTATCGTAGGACGTCATAATCTTTTGAGGGAATTTAATCATCTTCGCGTTTCCAATAAATTTGAAAATGTGGATTAATTAAATTCCTTTTCTAAAGATAGTCGCAAATATGAACTTTAGCTGAAAAGTCATAAATTTATGTAATTATGCCAGGAGCTGCTATTTAACTAAATAATTCCATTCCAAATTAAATATTTTGTTGGAGTAAAACTTGTTTTTTGGTGTTACTGAAAGGGAAATGCCTAACAAGGGGAGAACAAAGGGAAGGGGGTGGAGGGGAAATTTTCACTTAGAATTGTTTGTCAGAATCACATTCCATTTTCCATTAATTATACCTTTCACAAATTTAGAATGAGAGACAGAAAACCTTAGGGGAGAGGGGAGTCTAAATGATCAAAAAGTTTGCTGGCATCCGGTGCCCGCCAGGATTTAGACATTCATAAAATTTTAACTCTCAGTTATGTGTAAAACCCATATTTAAAAAGTCACGCAGTTTGGGCTCTTTATCTTTCACACACAGAAAATGAGATAGAAAAAACCGGAGGGGGGGGGGGGCGTTCAACGCTCCTCCCCCCCCCCCCCCGACCGTTAAGGGTTAATACTCTGATAATTTAATGTCGCACATTTGACATAGCAGCAGTAGGAAGCATTTTTATCGTCTTCATTCATGACGAGGTGACGAGCCAAAATATATAGACGATGTTCAAAACATAAATCTATTAAATGCTTTTCTCATTTCAAACTAACATTAATTTAGTAAATTCTATGGATTACGTTTTTTTATGAAATCACGATATCACTATATGTATATAAAAGTCCAACGGACCTTTTTTGTCTGCTAGCAATTTTTTTTCTGCTAATTTACTGTGTTTAAAGACCCAATTAAGAGTCGGTACTAGGTATTTGGGATGGAGACTTTCAGTTATTTAACCCTTTCCACTTCTAGTGTTTTACTCTAATATCACGATAATCCTAGATTTAAGTTATAATATTTATAACAAGTATTGTTTGATTGACGTTCTATTGTTTTTTTTACAAGTATTGATTGAATAACATATTATTGTGAATATTCATCAATATCAACCTGTCAATATTATGAAAACCTTCACTATACATATTGTTGCTGATCCGTACAGTAACAGAACTTCTGTCTATCTGTCTTATTCTATCGAAGGATCTAGCTAACCATTGAACCAATATGGTCCTCCTTTACAGCAAAGTTTTTTAGAAGCTAAAACTGAAACTCCTCCCCAATTTTTGTAGCTCAGATGCCTCTAGATGCCCCAAATCTAGGTTTTAAATTTAAAGTATATTTGTTACCTTTGTTGATCTTGTTGAAGTAATCGTTTACATTCATCTTGTTCCTCCAATAGCTTACTCTAAACAGAAAACAAGGATGACAACATCCATAAAAGCGAAGCTCTGAAACAGTATGACAGACGAACATTAATTCTTGTAGAGTGTCAGAACTGAATTTACAAAATAAAGATATAAAAGTTTTGATAAAATTATACGTTTATGTAGTACGTAGGAATCAGTACTCTAAAAATCAGATCAATAGGATAATTATATCACATAAAAAATTGTTGTTAAAAAAGTTAGGATCAATATTTTTAAAATCGGACATTCTGGTAACGATTATAGAGTTGCTACGGTTTCTAAACCGTACCTAACTATGCAGAAATCATCTTGCAAAGTTGAAAATTTTAACTTGCCTAAATTAACAAAAAAGTTATCCGTTACGTACGTACGGACCGACCCTAATTATAGAAAAGCTTTGCTGCTGATAAATTATATTTATAAATAATTACAATTTAATTAGAAATAATCGTGGAAGTTTCAAAGCCTACTCGAGGGGTGTAGAGATTACACCCTCCTTAATATTGAAATTTGGTAGGCCTGCCTTCTTCTTTTCATCAACCCTTCAAAGGTTTACACCCCCATGGCAAAACCTTGTGCATGCCACTTGCATGAAGCTAGCAATTGATATAGAATATACGTGGATATTATGACAGGGAGAAAATTGTCATTAATTAACTAACATGGACATTACTTATTGGTCAGTTCGTTTATTCATTACGAGTGGAGGGGGAAAGGTCGTGGGTGGGGGGATCGTTATTTTAGCCAGCTGTAGTTTTCACTTTTTTAGTGTACATGATAATCTGGTGTAAAATCCAAGTAATACCAAATCTTTAAACTATACTATACTCTAATGTTTAAAGGCACTGTTTCAGTAATAAATTATAATCTTTTTTCCAGTATGGCTTCGAAACCGATTATTATCCGCTGAATTAGAACCAGTCCTTATGTATACCATAGTTTTTAAACAAGTTTGCACGAATATTAAAATATAAATCAATACCAGTGTTGCTTGCCCTTGACTGCAGTGGTTAACAAAACTGGTTTTAATCATATATTTTTTTCATTTTAATATCCGTGGAAAGCTGTCTGTAATGCATTATTAATCAATAAAATTGTAATATAAATAATTATACCTTAACCTGAATGATAATAATAACAATAATATTTTTTTATTGTAATTATTGTTAAAGGGAATCTTTAATAGAATACAAGGTATTTGCATATTCATAAAAAAATTCTTATTGAAATATTTATGGACAAAGCATCTTTAAATTTCTTGTGTTTGTTCGTTTTTGGATCGTTTGGAATAACATTAATCTATCGACAACTATGTAAGATAGACGAATGTTTTTTTTGTTTGTGAAGATTCCTATACCAAGGATTATTCGGTATAAAATTTTCAAAAAAGGATTGTTGCGTTACAAATAGATTTAGTCTCTTTCATAAATTTTAAGTATCAAATTACTTCATTTAATAACAAAGGAAAATAATTTTCTTCGAATATAATATCCATTTATACAAGGTAGGATTTACAATACCAGAGCGTTGTAAATGTTCATACAAAAACAAGGATGATAACATCCATAAAAGTGAAGAATGAAACGGTATGACAGACGAACATTAACTCTTGTTCAAAAATGAATATACAAAATATTAATATACAAGTTTTGACAAATTATACGTAAATTTGTTGCAAAACTTCTTAAATACAGAATACTGTTTAAGGACATACTGCCATTTTTAGGACTTGATTATAGAGATTCTTCGCTTATAACATTGTACCTTATTGTAATTGGAA
Organism: Acartia tonsa; assembly: GCF_053477335.1. Lineage (NCBI taxonomy): Eukaryota > Metazoa > Arthropoda > Copepoda > Calanoida > Acartiidae > Acartia > Acartia tonsa. Next base: position 5,222,124 of record NC_137269.1, read on the forward strand.
TCAGTACTCCAAAAATCAGATCAATCATGCAAAGTTTGAAATCTATAGGAAAATTATAACATGCCTCAATTAACGAAAAAAGCTATCTGTTACGTACCCTAATTACAGAAAAGCTTCGCTTTTAAAAACTCATTAGAAAACATTAGCAAATTTAATTCTAGGCTTGCTGAGATCATTATCACTTTTTTACATATCTTATATCTATAATATTAATTAATATCATCTAACAAAAGTTTCTTTGGACAACTATTTACTCTATCATTAGGTAGAAGTAGGGTGCTTTTTTGTATGTCTATATGTCTGTATCAAAGACTCTCACTAACCACTGAACCGATATGGGTTTCCTTTAGGTTCTCATAGGGTTTAATATCATTAGGGGGGGAGGAGGTACCACACGTCTAAGATAAATCGCATTTAGAACTTAATTAGAAGACAATTAAATTTCACCAAAAAAATTTGCTGTTTTCTTAAAACCAGAATTTAAATGTCCAGGGGTCGATTTTAGGTCCCCTCTAAGAAAAAAAATATATGTACAGTTTGTTTTGTTTCTTTGTTGGACACATACAATACACAAACAGTTGTAAAGTCAATGTAATTCATATTATTATATTTGTATTCATAAATAGATACATATTTTTTACACAAAAGTCTTTTTTTTCACTTAGAACGTTCAAGTTTAAAGTGAATAAAGTAAAATATTTCTAGGTTCAATTATCTCCAAAATCTTATGAAATTTGAAAGCTGCTTTATTTGAAACAACATATCTATAGTATAGATGTATATATAGACAACTACCTCCCTTCATTTTTCAAAGACCTCTTTCGTCTGCTTTTAAATTATTTTCTGCTACTTGGCTGTGTAATATAAGCGATACCTCTGGTTGATTTTTTAATGACCCAATAGATAGGTTGCACAAGACGGTTGCGATGGGGAGATACAGTTATTTAACCCTTTCTCCTTCTAGTGTTTTACTCTAATTTTGAAACTACTAAACGTTCATGTTATTCAGCACATAGTTATTAGTGTCATAAGAAGGCCTATACATCATCTGAAAATGCATGGCTAAAAAAAACACGCATTAAATAAGACTTTTTAGCGGATTTATGTTCGCTGCGAGTTAACTGTGCACAATTGTGTAATGGCTATTTCAGATTATTTGTTTCCTGTTCAATTATGTGCCTTTTTGATCATATTTTGATGTTTTGAAAATTTGATATCTAGACAGATCATTTATTATCAAAATATTTTATGCAAAAGTTTTAAAATTGTCCTAATAACATTTATTAATTATATGTATATATGTTCATTAAGATCTCTCAAAACCTCTAAAATTATCAAATTTAGTCCTTGGAAGCTTAATAAAACACTTGGGCTGACAATTGAACCCCTCCCTTTCTTTTTGCAAAAGTATCAAATATTTTTTAAAATCCTAAATCCTATTATATAAAGTAGTAATGGTTTTTTGTCTGTAGCGAAGGATCTGGCTAACCGCTAAACTGACATGGTTCTCCTTTACAGTGAATCTTTTATATGTCCAGGGAAGGTTTTTAACTATTTTATGGGAGGGTATCTCTATCCTCCCAAGAAATGCTTCCCCCCCCCCCCCCCACAAAAAAATATTTTTTTCTTTTTGAAAATTAAATTGTTAAGTGTGGGTTGGACTTACCTCCCATTTGCAGCCGCTAGTATGATACTAAAGTAACTATATACTAAGATGATATGCTGCAAAATTTGATTTAGAATAAGCAATAAGTTTTAATTGTCACTTTATTTCTTACAGAATGCAGTATTATCATGCATAATTATGCTCCAAGTTGGGAAATTTATATTAAAAATTTTAACACTTTTAATGTTTGGGAGTGTTTTTCTAGCTTTACCAAATTCTTTTATCCATCGATATTTTACATGAGAATTTCATGATATTTTATGTTAGAAAAGACACACAAAAAATTAAATTGTGTGATTTAATCATAAAATTACAAGTATTATTACAAATGAAAAGAATAAATGTCCCTTTTTTTCTTGTTGCATAAGAGAAAATATGTAAATTAGAAGAGATACACTACTTTTAATTATTCGCATACATATTAAAGCTGTTGACAGTATGTCCCTTAAAAAATAATTTGATTTTTTTAACACGCGTGGTTAGAATTTTTTTTTCAGACCCGATTTGCCTTAGAACCCTACAATCTTTTTCATATATAGAACACACACAACCCCCCCCCCCTCCCCCTAAAAAAAGCCCCAAAAACTTAGATGTAGACCATAGATAAAGGCTCAGTATTTTTCATTAAAATAATTGGCGTTTTTATAACCTCTCTCCAACCTCCCCCAAAGAACAAAATTTGTTTACAATTAGGTTAGGTTATGTTAAAGGCTAAGAAGCCGAGTGCCCGCTGTTAGGCAGGCTAGAGGGCCGAGTGCTGTAGCTAGGACTGCTTGGGGGCCGAGCGCTGTTGCTAGTCAGGCTATGGTACCGAGCGCCGCGGCCAGAGTTCATAGTTCTGTATTATAAAAATTTTCAAATTGAAAAGAAACATTTCTAAGATGAGAATACCAATAAATAAAATATTAATAGATTAAGATTATACCTTCACAGAAGATAAGTTTCTATTTGCTCTTGAGAGTTCTAAATTCTTTTTTTCCACCAAAGACTTCAACTTTTCATACTCCCAATTCTAAAAAACAATGATCAATGTATAAAATTAACAGGATGTCACTGTGTATGTGTGTCTGTTTGTAACGAAGGATATTGCTAACTGCTGAACCAGTATGGTTCTCATCTACCATGTAGATTCTCATGGTTGTAGGACTGTTTTTGGGGAGATTACCATAGCAAAAGAAATGCTCCCTCCCCCACAAAAATATTTTTAAAATCTTTTTATTTGAAAAAAACCAAAGTCAAAATGGAGGGTGGAAGGTTCGACTTACCCCTCCCCCAGAGAAGCGGTCTCCAGGGGCGTAGCCGCCAGTCAATAGATAAACTATGTGTGACATTAATCGATCCCTATAGATGTGCAAATTATTATGTTACAACTAAAGATTCGCAATTTTGTAAGTTTATATTATTAAAACAGGAGTTATAGTTATAAAGGACCTCTCTTAGAAAACAGTTTATAGCTAATTTTAAATCTTTCGTGTTAGACATTTAAATGCGGTAAAACATTAACTTGCTAATTTTAGGAAGGGTACAACTGAATCACAGGCAGACAACCTTGTACTTTGACATTCAACTAGTTACCTCTTGCGAAGAATTAGATAATTTTTTGTGTCGTGCTTTGGAGCTTGTGTTTGCGTTACTATCAAACTCATCCTAAAAAATAAATATTTAAACTGTGTATAAAACGTACAAAGCCTAGTCGAGAACATACCCCCCCCCCCCCTCCCTCCCCCTCAAATTGTTTTAACCCTTACAGATCGGGGGGGGGGGTCATATTGACCCCCCCCTCTAGTTTTTTCATTGTCATTTTTTTTGTAGGTAAGATGGAGAGCTGTGACTTCATGACTTTTTAAGTTTAGTAATTATGCGTCGGCAAGAGTTGATTTTATTAGGATATCTGGTCTGTGTCGGTCGTGGTGTCCGGTCAAAGTCGGTTGGGTAGCACCAAAATTTTAAAAAAAATTCTAAATAAATCTTAATTTCTACATTATGACTTTTGAAACCTAATTTTTTTTTGGTGAATACTAAGATATCAATGACCTTATGAGAAAAGTGGTGTTATGACCGTTTGACCGCACCCTGACCGACTTTATGACCGATTTTTGTCCGGCTTTTACTACAGACATATATCATGAATATCGTGGCTTCTATTACAGCTAGAGACCTATAAATTTTTTTGGTAAATTCTTGAGCAACAATAAACAGATAAAAATATTAATTGGCGCCGCCAACCGCCGTTTTACCGCCGTAACCGCCGAAAATAACGGTTTCCGTTATTTGCCGTTTTTCGGCGATGATCAGAAAAAGTAATATTTTTGTTATGAAAAATAAAAGTTCGTCCTAAAATTTGATCATCCTAGCTGCAAAATTAGCCGCTCTACAGCTGTTTTAAAATTTAGCGGCTGGCCGCTAAAAAGCGGCTAAGGAGCGGCCTGACCGCTATGACTAGAAAAAGTAATTTTCTCTAAAAATACACATGAACCACCAGAAAAAAATTTTACGTCTTTATCTGTAACAGAAGCCGAGATAGAGGGGGGGGTCAATATGACCCCCCCCCCCGATCTATTAAGGTGGGAATTGGGGCCCGATCTGTAAGGGTTAACAAGGTTTAGGGGAAAGTCAAAAATAAAGACAAAAAATGAAATCATTTTTTCAACTCATTGTCATTCTTATTGCAAAATTAAAATTCATTTTTTCTATTTATTACAGTTTACTGTTCTATGCTAGATTGTTGAAGGTGCGTAACTCATGAAACAAAATTTCCTTGTTTTTTAAAACTTTTGAGTAAACAAACACATCTGGTATTATCAATCGAAAAAAATTAAAAGTTTCTTTTGATAAATGATTTGATATTCCCTCTTTTACAATTCATCATACTGTTATAGGTCTATTAAACAAGAATGACAACATTCATAAAAGCGAAGCTCTGAAACGGTAGGAAATACTAACATTAACACTTGTAGGGTGTGATAACTGAATAATCAGAATATAGACCCTGGACAACTTTATTATGCAATCTACATTTTCCTGGATATTTTGTCTTTGGTAGTCCATGAGTGTACAGCTTTACAGTACATTGTTTCTATTTGTTAAAGCAACACATATGATAAAAAAAAGACTGCCTAGATACAGGGTAATGTTTATGGACAAACTGACATTTTTTGAAAATTTTTTGTTAAAAAAAACATGTTTAAAATGGACGTACGGACTTTCAATTATAGAGTTCCTTCTTAATCCTGGTACCCAAAGTTTTTTAACCACTGTTTCTTATTTGTTGGCCCAGAATCTTTGGGTACTTACTGAATTAGATTGGTTAGTTCAAAACTATTAGTGTTCAAATGTGTCAACCAATAATTTGATATACAGAAGGGATAATCTTAATATTTATTAATATTAGGGATAAATATAAATTACTGTCCATTGGCTTATCTCTTAAGATCCATGCTCTCTGTCTGTCTGTCTCTCTTATATCATCCTCTCTAGAGGTGGATTCTTTAAAAAATTGTTTTCGTGAAATCCACCAAAATCACATTAAAAATCTATAAAAATTAAACAAAATCATAAAAGGGCTATTAACATAAGATTTTATTTAATTTTTGTAGATTTTTTATGTGATTTTGAAGGATTTTTTACGAAAACAATTTTGCCCCACTAAGCGATTAGTAGGGCAAATTTTTTTTAAGAATCCACCTCTGATGTATGTGAAATTAAATATCAAATGGGAGGAAGACCACAGGAAAAATAAAAATACAGTAAAAAGTTGAAAAAAACTATTCAGACAGACTGACCGACTACGTTGAGTGGCCTTGTACAAGTCAGGTAGATAGGGACATTGGGCTGTTTATTTCACTTATCTCCAAAGTTTAGTATAGTTCTTTTCGTTGGACCGTCAACTTTAAATTATGATTGTTTATTCAGTTGAGTATCCAAACGTTTCACTAATTTAGGAAATTATTTTGTTGATCATCATTAGTGATGTACAATGTACATCAATTTATCGGCCATTATCATATTCCTGTAGATCCCTGTTAGGAGGTATATATAATATTAAATCGCCCAGGGTTCTACAAATTTTATGGGGATAAAATAAATGATGTGAAAGATGATAGTGAATAAATATTCAAGTTTAACAAGGATTACAACATCCAGAATAACGAACAAACGAAAATGAACACTTATAAAGCAGAAAATAAATTTTTAAATCTAAAGAAAATTGTCCATAAATGGAATGTAAAATTGTTTTCGTATTTTTCACAGTAGCTTTTCTCCTATTTCTAGCCCCTGCGGGGCCAATTGCCTTACCCTGTGGGACAATCACCTAACCCAATATAACCTAACCTAACCAAAAATAACCTATAAAAAGCAATTTTAAAAATACGACAAATAGCCTCTTAAGGAGCGTTGCCATGAAAGGAACTATTACCCATACTTACATTTTTAGGACTTGTTAATGTATATGTTTTGTTTAAAATATTGTACATTGTTGTCCTATAAATCTAATAATCTGAAAAATCTCATGTTTCCATTGGTCGTACAGACTTTCTTGTAACGATTATAAAGTTGTAACGCTTTCTAGATCGTACCTAACTGTTTTATCAAAGTTTTATATCGATATGACAATTCCAACATGCTCATATCATCTATTTCGTACGAACAGGCCCTGAATAGAAAAGCTTTGCCTTTAAAAAAAGCGTCAAAAGGGAATAATTGATAAACATTTCTATTCAAAATTTCAATAAAAAAATAATGAAAAAGAATTTTTTATTTCCAAACCAAATTCCACTCTTTAGAATTATTAAAAGTTTTTCTTGGATAAAAAAAATTAATTTTCACATTTGAAAAATTTTACTCTGCTTTTTAATTAAAATCTGTTCACAAAGTTTATAAATTTTCATTTTTTTAATGATTTGAATATCATTTGATAGAAAATAATATTTTTATTCTAAATGAACTCTTTAGTAATAGGTTATGGGATTCAACACCCCCTCCTCAAGTGCCCCTAGAGGCCTCTAGGGGGCGAAGCCGCTAGTTATTGACAAAATACTTACTAAGTGCTGTAAAGGGTATATTTATCTTGAAAGGCTTGAGGTAACTCACTCTAAAATAACTACAAACCTACACTGGGGCTATTAGAAGCTTAACTGAACACATAACCGTTTCGGCCCTGTGGTTAGCCCACAGACCAATTGACACACAGACATCCTGTTACTTTTACTAAGGTATTATTATTTTCTGAGTAAATAAACTTTATGAAAGTACTGTTGCTTGAAAAGTGGCAATTTTTCAGCAATATTTGAGGCAGAATATGTAGGAAGAAAATGTGCAAATATCCCTGACCAAAGTTATTACAATAGGTTATCGGTAAAACAGTTGTTATTTGTTGTGTAGCTGTCTGTCTGTTGTGCAAATAATATTTCTTAAACCGTTTAAAATTTATGAAATAATTTGTCTTCTAAATTGGAGTTTTAAATTATATGATATAAGTACTCATTCTAAAAATCTATTATAGAGTAAAATAAAACTTACATAACTATTTTAAAATTGTATCCCCCTTAACAAAAGAAACAGGATGTCTACGTGTGATCAACTATAAATAAAAAGAAAGGGGAGCCACTTCCTCCCTTCCACCTTGAATGCCCCAAGAGGCATCAAGGGGGTTAGCAACTAGTTCCTTCTAACGTGCTATGGCATATGATAATTAAACAAGATAACACAACAAGGATGAAAAAAATAGTAAAAAAAACGCAATATCTATTTCATTGCTTTAGATATACTATGAAATGTATTTCCTCCAGAATGGACTGTATATAAAGTATCATTCAGTGATATATAAGGATATGTTTATGTTTTTTTTTACATAATATATTTATATAGCTAGAATTATTAGTGAAGCTATATATATCTATCCACTAACGTCCTTTACTAAACCAAAGAAATTTAAGTTCAAAAAACTTTTTTGGATCCGCCTTTTTACATTAGTATATATATTAATAACAACAAATTTAAGTATAGATGTGTAATCTAGGTAACTACCTGCCCTAAGTGGCAGAGACTCTTTTTGTCTGCTTGCAAAATTACTTTCTGTTCTATTGTAAGGACATGCTCTATTCTTTTACTTTCATGTGAAAACAAAAGATTTTTCAAAATAATTAAATTATGCCAAATTTCTTTGGCTAGCCTATTAGTTACCTATGTCTCACATATTCCTTTATATCTTTGTACTAGCTTAACCCCTAGCCTCCAGGGGCTTTTTTCCCCAAGAGGTAATTAGAAAAAAGAATTAAGTACTACTGAAGCTGCCACTTAAAACCACCACAGGACCAGTAGGTATATTTCCTGAAGAGTAGAATCCAATCGGTTCAGTGGTTACCGAAATCGTAAGGGTCAGACAGACAAACAGACAGACGGACGGACTGACAGACATCAAGTTACTTTGTATTTTAGATAGCTTAGGAAACTAAATCTTATTTGCGAACTTAGTAAATTTTAAAAAATTTTGCCCATTCTTTACTCAACTTTACTTTTTTATTCCTTATATATCCTTAATGTATGTCCCTGGATCTTTAAATCGTTTAGTGGTGCGCTAAATCATGGATCCAGTTCACCCTGGTTTGGCGCGGCAATGGCACTCTAATAATGTCGAGGTGCGCCGAACTTAACTTTTTTTATGTTTTTTTTTACATTATTCCTGATATATCCGTGGTTGTATGTCCCTGGATTTAACCAGAAATATGGCCATCATTTCTCTTCATAACCAACAATCTTATCCACTGAAAATTGATTTTCCATTTGTTGTTCCCTAATTTCCGAAGTTGTACAACAGATAACCCAACTATTGCAAATTCAGCTAAATAATCATTTATTTAAAAGTAAATAATAAGACGATTTATTATACATTAAAATTTTTCATATTTTTTTAAGTTTGGAGCTTTTTTAGCTAGTAGTAAATATTGAGATAGGATGAGGGTGATACGTGCGCAATTGGAAACTAAAATTCAGCTGACCTAACCAACAATCTTATTCCTGGAATAAGACATGTAGTCTCAAGAACATTACAATAAAAGTATTTTAATAAGAATCTTAAAATGCAATGCAAAAATGAAAATCTTAGTAAAAAATTTTTTACATTATATCGGTAATACAAAGTAGAACAATGTCTGACTGTCTGTTTGTACCGAAGGATCTCGCTAACCGCTGAAAGAATCGGGTTCTCTTTGACAGGGAAGCTTATCGTCGGTACTGGGAAGGTTTATAACTATTTTGGGGAAGGGTACAACGGGTTCTCCTTAACAGGGAAGCTTATCATCGGTACCGGGAAGGTATATAACTATTTTTCCAAAAGGAATCGCCCCAAGAAAAAAATTAACCCCCGCCCCATAAAAACAATAAAAATTGTACTTTTTTTTACAACTAAAATTAAATATTGTGGTTGGGGGGGGGGGTCATCTAGAGGCGAAGCCGCTAGTAATTTATAAAGTTTAACACAATACTAATCCTTATGTCAAATAATAATTTATGTTCTAAAATTCATATTATATGTGTTTTTAATTTTCTTATTTATTTTGATACCTACTATTAAATCCAAAATTGCATCAATGAATATAATAATCCTCAAAAATGAAAAGAAATGGTATAATATTTTAAATAATTATATATCATCTTCAATATTTTTTTTATAAAGATTATAAAATAATCCTTATACTAAAGTAACAAGATGTCTGTTTGTCTTTTTGTTTATACCAAAAGATCTCGCTAACCGCTGAACCGATCGTGTTCTCCTTAACAGGATAGCTTCTCATAGGTCCCGGGAAGGTTTATAACTATTTTGGGGGAGGGTACAACCACCCTGCCCAGAGAAATTACCAAAAGAAAACGCCGCCCTGCGGACAACTAACATCATCTGATTTTAAAATAGATTTAAAAGAAACAATTTTACATGGCCCTAGAGGCCTCTGGGGGCGTAGCCGCTAGTAAAGATTATAAAATAATGGTAAAATAAAATACCAATCTAAAGGCGAAAAAATAATTGGTACCACAATAAAAGGGAGAAAATTTTTTTTGAAAAAATCCTAAATTCTGTTAAAAATAAAAGTCTACTGTTTGGTTGAGCAGGAAAAATTGTTTTCGAATTGCCAGGGATCTAAAGAATAAGACAATGTCGATAAATTTAAGTATATCCTAAATGATGATATACAAATTTCCCTTTCTGTAGATTATTATCAGTGGTTGAGTGGTTTAAGTCCCAAAAGTTATCAAGCCAACGGATAAGAAAACGTTATTAAAAACTTTGGGGACTATTGAAATAAACAGTCCATTGTCCCCTTCCATCCCTGTGAAAGTCCAGACAATATATTTGATACAAAATAAGATATAAATTACTTTTGCTTTCCTCCATGATTTTAGTCTCATGAGGTCTGCTTGGCAGGGAGAGGACATTGGGCTGAGAAGTCCACAATGTTATATAATTACGTGCTCTTATTCGTTGGCTTAACAACTTTGGGACGAGGACTTTAATTGAATTTTAATTGGTTAATTTATTATGCTGAGCGTTCAAAAGTTTCATCCACTTATTGTAATCTATAAAAGAGGTAATTTTGTGTATCAGCAAGCATAGAGGATGTACACCATTTTATCGGACATAATCTTATCCCTTTAAATCCCTGTGTTCTTTAGAGTTTTCCAAAAAGTAAACACAGTGAACAAATGTTATGATAAGTTTATTTGAAATAAGTTAAAATGTCAATTTATATTATTGCCTTTCCTTCTTTGTACTTTGGTGATCTTCAACTTTTTTTTATAATATTTAAAATCTCTTTAGGAAAAGTATAATCTTATTCTTGTACTTAACTTACTATGTAATAGGTTAGTACGATTAATTGCAATATTTTAATTGTATTTTCCAGAACCTGATTATTAGTTTTTCTAATACAAAACTCCAATGAAGAAAATGAGATATTGATGACCAAGTTATGTTATTCTTTTTTTATCAAAAACACACTGAGTATGTTTTTAGCCTTTGTAGCCCTTAAACCACACCTCATAATTGTATCCACAAAAAAAACTAAGCTCAGTTACATAATCTTTATTAAAGATATTCAGGGAGTAAGGGAGGGCACAATGGATCTAAAATTCAATTATTAGGGGTCTCAAACCTTGGGGACCTGCCCAAAGTGTTCGTGAAGGGTTTAGCAAGATTTTGGGGACAAGCGCGCATTTGCCGCTAAATTTGTTATGATTCTAGGAGACATTAACCCTATTATTTTGAATTATTGTTTCTTGAATTTTGATAGCAATTATAGTATAATTATATAAGAAAGTTCTTTTTTTAGTGATTAATTACAATATGTTTACTGCATTGTGATGTACTGGTAACCTAATTTACAAGAAAATGCTGTTTTTCTTGGAACTTTTTTGATCTTGGAATTTTATAAGTCAAATAACATTAACACTTTACTATTTTCTTCAAATTTTCTGGATAAATCATGGCCTTTAAGCGCAAACTCTTAAATTTAATTTATTGCCCTTTGTAAGCTCCCTTACTCCCTGAAATATATTACTTTGCTGACACACCAAAACAACTTTTTAGTATGGGACTATTATGAGTACATGAAGGAATTAATTATCATATTGGGGTTAATTATTAGGTAAAATGCATTACTAAATAACAAGAAATTATTGACAAAAACAAAAATTTATTGATTATTTTTCAGTCACAAATAGCATCTAATTAGATATTCTAAAATAAAAATTAATCTAATTTTGACAACAGATCTAAAGTTTAGATTTATACATTTAACTACCTCCCTCCCTTTTCTATTAACCTTTTTCGTCTGCTAGCCAATTGTTTTCTGCTACTTGGCTGTGTTAATACTCCCGACATTATTGGTTGATTTTCAAAGACCCAATTGAGAGTGTCACATGGTCAATGGGGAGATACAGTTATTTAACTCCATCCCCCTCTAGTGTTTTACTATAATATTTTAACCTTGTTCTGAATCTGGTACATAAAATTTACTTGCAAATATATAATGTTTCTGTTTATTACTTGTTTGATTTATTATTTGTTGATGCAATTTATAATTGATTTCTTTAGAAACAGGTCAAACAAGAAAGTATATGCAAAATAAATACATTATTTTTCCTAGTCAAAGTTCTTCTAAAAGTTTTATATTTTTGACTTTTGATTTTTACTGTTTCCTTTTTATATAACACTTTTTTATTATCTTTAGTTTTATCTTCTTTAACTATCTTGTAATTTACAAAAAAAATAAGTTTATGTTTACCATATTATCAAAGTGGTAAAATATTAAACCAACCACCCTTCAAATCTTGAAACTCCTTAAAAATCGTTTACTGTTTTTACTTTGTTTAAGAAGCTTTATTTTTTACAAAGTTTTACCTCAACCCCCCGCGCCCTAAGAAACTTTTAATACTCCCAGCCAAACTATTCAGAATTTGTACCTCTCCCAAAAAAAAAAGCTTTTATTTCCTTGAAATATTTCCTCGTTGTCAGGTAGGTGTTGGATCGACCTAACACCTCGGCATAATACTTATTTCATGTGCAAATTGCAAATTGTCATCTTAAAGTTATCCAGGTACATGGCAGAAATGTTATATAGTAGGGTTGGGCCGGATATCCGGCCGGATAACGGATATTAAAACTATCCGGCCGGATATCCGGCAATATAATCTTTTACATTTTACAACAAAAATCTCTGGTTTTAAAAATCTTAAATGGCTGTAATTTTTTTATTATTAAAGCTAGAAGAACAATTTGTTCTGAATATGTTTATCTTTATGTAAATTTTATATTAGAAATCTCAAAACATAAAATTGGCAGTGGCAGCAGTACTTGGCAGCTGCCAGCCGCAAACCGACGGTTGGCAGGTAAACGGCAACGGATTTTATGAAATTGAACAGTGAACACCTGTATTACATATGAGGATGTACGACTATAGGATATTTAGTATTAGATAACATGAAATCTTGTTTAAGTAAAAAAATATTTTTACTTTTTACCTGAATGACCTTACCAGATTTGCTGGCATCCTGTGCCCGCCAGGAAGGAGGTATTAAAAAAATTCAACTCTCAGTTATGTGTCATACCCATATTTTGAAAGTCACTCAGTTATAGCCCTTTACCTTTTATACACAGAAAATGGGATAGAAAAAAACAGAGGGGGGGGGGGGCAGGCATTCAACGCCACCTCCCCGCCCATCCTCCAACCGTTAGGGGTTTGATATTACAGATTGAGCAATAGTTAATTAAATTTATTTGCTAAGAAGAAAGATCATTTAATAGTTACTTAATTTTTAAGTTTTAACCTTAATTTTATCCTATTGTATAAATTAGTAAGCTTTTTTTGTCTGTAGCGAAGGATCTTGCTAACCGCTGAACCGATATGGTTCTCCTTTAGAGTGAAGCTTCTTATAGGTCCCAGGTTGGTTTTAGGCTGTTTAATTTTTATAAAGAAAAGTCGTTGTAAGGTTTTAAGTTATTTTTCTTCACTTTTATGTCCCTTATAATATCCCTAGATACTAGGGACGCAGCCGCTATCTATAATACAAAGTAGAACAATGTCTGTCCGTCTGACCGTCTGTCCGTCTGTCTGACCGTCTGTCTGTCCGTCCCTTAAGATCTCGGTAACCACTGAACCGATCGAATTCTACTCTTCAGGGTATCTACCTATTGGGCCTGTGGTGGTTTTAAGCTATTTTCTTGGGGGATGGGACACCCCCAACCCCCCAAAAAAACAAAAAATCCCCCCCCCATTTTTTTTTTTAGCTGAAGATTTCCTTGGTCCTTTATTTTTTTTGTAGAAGATTTCCTTGGTCCTTTTTTTTGAAGGAGATTTCCATGGTCCTTTACGATTTTCGCCTTCATTTTTTTATCACCTCTTGGGGCAAAGCCCCTAGAGGCTAGGGGCGAAGCCGCTAGTTATAATATAGAACACCAGTTTATGAAGAAATTTTTTATGCGGGTATAGTCCCTTTCGTGGCAACGCCCCTTAAGGAGCGATTATTCGTATTTTCACAGTAGCTTTCCTCCTATTTCTAGTCTCTCGCGGGGAACTCTAACCTTGCGGGGCCAATTGCCCAACCCTGCGGGGCAATCACCTAATCAAATATAATCTAACCTAACTTAAAATAACCTATTAAAAGCAATATTAAAAATACAACGAATCGCCCCTTAAGGTGCGTTGCCTTTTTTGATACTTTAATATGTTGTAATTTGGCCGGTTATCCGGCCGTATAAACGGATATTTGCCAGATACCGGCGTTGGCCGGATAACCGGCCGGATATCCGGCATTTGAAATATCCGGTATCCGGCCAAAAAAATATCCGGCCCAACCCTATTATATAGTCACCTTATCTGAGGATGTGTGTGATTGTGGACTATACTGGCACTCTATACTAGGGTGAACAGAGCTCTGGTATATAGTCACCTTATCTGATGAGGTGTGTGATTGTAGACTATACTGGCACTCTATACTATAGTGCACAGAGCTCTGGTATATAGTCACCTTATCTGAGGAGGTGTGTGATTGTGGACTATACTGGCGCTCTATACTAGGGTGAACAGAGCTCTGGTATATAGTCACCTTATCTGATGAGGTGTGTGATTGTAGACTATACTGGCACTCTATACTATAGTGCACAGAGCTCTGGTATATAGTCACCTTATCTGAGGAGGTGTGTGATTGTGGACTATACTGACACTCTATTCTAGGGTGTACAGAACTCTGGTATATAGTCACCTTATCTGAGGAGGTGTGTGATTGTGGACTATACTGGCACTCTATACTAGGGTGCACAGAACTCTGGTATATAGTCACCTTATCTGAGGAGGTGTGTGATTGTGGACTATACTGGCACTCTATACTAGGGTGTACAGAACTCTGGTATATAGTCACCTTATCTGAGGAGGTGTGTGATTGTGGACTATACTGGCACTCTATACTAGGGTGCACAGAACTCTGGTATATAGTCACCTTATCTGAGGAGGTGTGTGATTGTGGACTATACTGGCACTCTATACTAGGGTGCACAGAACTCTGGTATATAGTCACCTTATCTGAGGAGGTGTGTGATTGTGGACTATACTGGCACTCTATACTACGGTGCACAGAACTCCTGTAAATACTATAAGTATATAGTCACCTTATCTGATGAGGTGTGTGATTGTGGACTATACTGGCACTCTATACTAGGGTGTACAGAACTCTGGTATATAGTCACCTTATCTGAGGAGGTGTGTGATTGTGGACTATACTGGCACTCTATACTACGGTGCACAGAACTCTGGCACTCTAAGCTCCTCTCAACTGAAGACTTGAACTCTAAACTTCGCTCGACTGGAGACTTGAACTCTAAACTGCGCTCAACTGAAGACTGACATTCTATGCTACGCTGAGCTGGCTTCAACCTGTTTTTAAAAGTTGATAGTTTTTAAATCTTAAACTTCAGTCCTTGTACACATAAGTTTGCTTACTATAAATTATTTATTGATATTAAATTTAAAATCAGCAAGGGAGGGAACAATGGATTATATAATAATTTCCCCAAACTAAATACTGCCTTCCAAATGAAAGGTTGTAAGAGTAGAACATAGATAAAATTCTTCAACTTGGCATATCATTGTTTTTCAAGCTCCATTTGCAATTTTTTAAAGTTTATAACTGTCATACAATTATTAGACTGAAGATTCTGTTTATTGTCTTTAATTTCTAAATATTCAAAGTATCAACACTTTCCTGTTCCCCATGGAGTCTGTGCTGGAAGCCTGGCTGATCTGTGTCTGGATGTTACTCTGGCTCAACTGGGTACTTGTACAACTTATACCTGAATAATATACAATTATTTCAATAGAGCCAACGAATAAGAAAACGTCATTTTAAAAATTTTTGGACTAGTGCAATACATTGCCCAATGTCACCTTACTCCCTGATTTGATTGTAATTTACATAAAAATTTTATTCAAATTGGCTCATCTTTCAGGGAGGGAGGGAACATTTAGATGTTTTTTAATGACTTTCAACGATTTTTTTTGGTTGGTTCATTAAACTTGGTGTTCAAACATTTCAACCACTAATTGTAATCTACAAAAGGGGTAATTTTAAGCATCATCATTGGGAATGTACATCAACTTATCGGTCTTTGTCTTATCCCTTCAGATCCCTGCTTATTTGTACTTACCAGCACTTCCAGTACTGCTAGTACAAGTAATTTGACTGGAGCTCTGACTGCGGGCGCTGTGGGTGATTGGGTTGCAATGGGTTTCCTTATTCTGGATAAATTCACTCTCTAAATAAAAAAAATAGATTACTAAAAAATATATATATTTATTTAACAATAGAGTGTCTTTCTGTCAAGGCTTGGCTGCCACGTTTCAACCGATAGGAAGGCAAAGGGAAAACAACCTTGTATTTTTTTTTAAATCAGCTGAATGTCCATACCTGACCAAAAATGACAATACAAATTTTAAAAAAGAATAAAAGCATTTATACGGGTTTAAATTGAGGCTTAGTTGCGGCTGTTGAGCCCTGGTTGTATCTTTCTGTATAAGATAATTGAGAATTTCTATCAAGCTATCTTTTGATCAAAATACACTTTCCAAATTTTGATTTTAATAAGATAATAAAGAAATGAATAAGCCATAACTTTAACATGATTTGACAGAAGTATTTTATGTTTTATTTTCATATTAACTTCAATACTATGAATCTAAATACAAAATTTAAAAAAAAAGCAGAAGGAAGAAAAAGGAAGCTAAAGCTTGCATTCATTGATTTCATATAAAATAAACTAAGGCCAAGGACCCTTGCTATGTAAATTTTTCTTATTCCTTTTTTTCTCTCTTTCTCTGTTAAACCAACAATTTTGCAAAATTGAAAACTAAAAGTTTGTCTATGCATTTTTTGGGGGAAATGAAGCTAGATTTGTAAACAACACTTTAGACATCAAACTTTGGAAATGTAAACCGAGACTGGGATTTTAATTTAGCAATATGTTCCAGGAAACTAGATTTTTTTGTAGCAAAGCTATTCGATGATGCCATGTCCTTCCCACAACCTTTTTTCTTGTAAGCTATATAAAATATGATCGTCGTAGCAGATATTAAAAATATATTGATGATTTTCATGAAAAAAAATGTGGTTTAAGAGATTATCCTTAAAATAAAGTACCAGGATGTTTGTCTGTCTGTAATGAGGTATCTTGCTAACCGCTGAACTGATATGGTTGTCCTTTACAGGGTAGCTTCTCATAGGTCCTGGTACGTTTATAACTTTTTTAGGGGGAGACTAACACCATATTTTAACAATGATAAATTAACTGTTATTTTTTTTATTTGTGCATTTCTTTAATATATTTTTCTAATAAATCTTCCAAAGCAAAATAACTATTATTTTCAATTATTATTTTGCTTGTATAATTTTAATTTTGTTAAGTAAATATGTGTAGAGCCCTTGTGTGAGATATTAACCCAGAAATCATGCATCATTACTCTTATTTGTCAACAACAATAAAGTTACTATGCAGAGGAGCAATTAATTTTAATTTCTTTATCCCAGTTTTCATAAAAACCAACCATCAAATGTTCCTTTAAAATAAGAATTAATGGAAACAAAAGAATACATTGATCAATATGCTGTTTCTCCAAATTTAGAGTGAGCAAAAATTGTGTATCTTTTCATAATTCAAATTGCGCGGCTTGTGTTAATAGTAGGAAAATGTAATGCACACCATTTGAATCGCTAAAGGCTCTAGTTTCAATGTGCTATGTATAGTTAAGGAGCTAAATGGTAAAATATTTCAGATGACTTTAAATCAGCAAGTTGCATTTTCAAACTATCTGATATTTATTTATCACAGTTCTATCAATATGCAAATAGTTTTTCTGGTATTAATACAAGCCGTGCAGTTTGAATTTTAAAAAGGTATGTATTTTTTGCACACACCATTTGTTTGTATTGAACTTATTTGTTTTTAAGTAATAGTTGGATTATGATATATAAATATACTATTTTCAGTATTTTTTTCTATAATATTTTCTTATTTCTATTAGAAAAACTCTATTATACTAGCTTTATTTTGTCCAGACATTTAGTAATATTCTGATCAATTCTCCTAGATGCTCATGGAATAGATTGTCTACAAACATACAAATGTGTAAACAAAATAAAACCAGATATGAATTAAAAGATTTGAAATGTCGGTAGCAAAGTTGTTCTATATATCTTAAACTAAATAGAAGCCTAGAGGAACAAATCAAAATTTTAGTTTTGAAAGAATATTTTTCTCTAGATCTAAGAGAAGCTGGATTGAAAAAGAGAACTATAGCAGTTAGCGAGATCCTTCAATTCAAACAGACAGCCAGACATCCTGTTACTTTAATATGAGTATATTCTGAAGTGTCTCTAAGTTACAAATATGCTTGTAGGGACAGGAACAAATATTATGTAATATTAATCAATTAAAATTGTAACAACTTTTACTCTCTTGCAAAGTATTAGGGAAAATATTATAACCAATTTATATTTATACTAGCAGCTACGCCCCTAGAGGCCTCTAGGGGCACTTAAGAAGGAGAGAGTCAAATTTAATACCCAATTTCTTATTTTAGATTTTAAAAAAAAATTTTTTAAAAATTTTGGAGGGGACAAAAAAAATTTTTTTTGGGGGGGGTGCCCCCCCCACCCCACTCATTTTTAGTTTTAGTTCAAAAAATAAAATAAAAAATTTTTGGGGGGGGGTTGGGGGTGTCCCAACCCCAAGAAAATAGTTATAAACCTTCCCGGGACCTATGAGAAGCTACCCTGTTAAGGAGAACCTGATCGGTTCAGCGGTTAGCGAGATCCTTCGGTACAGACACACAGATACACAGACACACAGACATCCTGTTACTTTAGTATAAGGATTTTGATATTAGAATCATTATATGAATAGTTTTAGGACTTAATCTTCACCAAAGCCCTAATATCTTATAATAATAAGGGGGAAAAAATTTGATTGATTTTGAATTTGTAAAATTCCATTTTTTCAACCATTTTGAGTAATGAGCGATTTTTTAAAAAGGTAGTGTACACAATCCCCCAAAAAGTAGCTTAAAACCATGATTTTTTTTTAAAATCCCAAACAAACAAGTGATTGCTCTGTTCTTTTGTTTCAACGAAAAAAATGGATGGACGAACAGACAGAAAGACAGCATACTACTTTGTATTAGAAGCGTGTATCACTGTATTTACACATAGTACAGAGAATTAATTAAATTATGTTAGAACATCAATACATCTCAGATGAGTCAACACATCATATCTCCACCAAATATCATCATATATATCAACCACGAGAATTGATATAGAATATATGTGGATATTATCACAGGGAATTGTCGTCAATATAGGTTGCTAACATGGACAACACTTATTAGTCAGTTCGTTCATACAGTATGAGAGGGGGGAATGAGGGAATGAGAGACTCTATAAGAGAACATGATAATTTGATGTAATATCAAAGAAATAATAAATCCATTACTACATGATACCTATATCGGACATTTTAAGTTAGTGTATTAGATCTTAAGATGGTGGTTATTTGGGGTAAAGGGTGTACTGTACAATAGGATTAGTTATTTTTATTTTTGTCCACAAACTTTGTCTAAAAAACTATTATACACTTTAATGATTAATTTATGTTAAAAATGTTACTTTGACTATAGTAAAGCTTTTAATATTTGCTTGAATTTCGAATATGAAAAAATGTAAATGAATAGATGTAGTTTCGTGATATTAAATTAGATATTAAAATATCATAAAAACCTTCTAATAATTTTTAAAACGCCCTAAATCAACCCAGGACCTCTTTGAAGGTTTTTTTTCATCATAATTAAGAACTCAATCGGTTCATTGGTTAGCGAGATCTTAAAGGAGAAACAAAAAAAACCTTACTATTTCAAAGGCTCGGTTTAACAAAACTGATATAAATTTTATGATTTTTATTTTAATATTCTTGAAAATTGAAATACAGTAGATATTAATTGGTTTTAAAACCATGCTAGAAATAACTTTTAACAAGGATGACAACATCCATAAAAGCGAAGCTCTGAAACGGTAAGACAAACGGACATTAACACTTGTATAGTGTCAGAACTGAATAATCAGAATATGATAAATGAATAAGAGTCAAAGCAAAATTGTGAGTAAATTTGTTGAAAAATTTCTTGATACAGAATAATGTTTATTGACACACTTACATTTTTAGGACTTGATTATAGAGTTGCTTTGCTTATGATATTGTACTTTGTTATCCTTGGATTCAGTATACCAAAATTCAGAACAATTGGATAATTAAAAAAGAAAAAAATCAACATGTTTAAAATGGACGTACAGACATTCTGGTAATGGTTATAGAATTGCTACGCTTTCTAAATCATACCTAATTACTACAGGAATCACATTGCAAAGTTTGAAATCGATAGGATAATTCTAACATGCCTAAATTAACGAAAAAAGCAATCCATCTCAGATGTACGGACGGACGGACCGACCCTAATTATAGAAAAACTTTAACAATATTACATATTTGAATATGATGTGAATGTCGTGTACAGTGATCTGTAGAGGACAACCAACAATATATGATCTTCAAATATACAGTGTGTCTTCCAAAAAAGCAAATTAAAAAAAACAATTCTCTAACAATGCATAAGAAGTTTGCAGCAATGCTTGCAGCAGTGCGACAGCTAGCACCATCCCAGTTGAGGAGTGAGATTCTACCCCATGTGAAAAAATAAACCCCCCCCCCCCGCCATCTGTCAAAATAAACCCCCCCCCCCCCGGCATCATGTGATTTGTACCCCATCTTAAATTTTGGTCCCTGTAATTTTCAATGTATAAAACAAAGCTTGGTGGTAATAAACTATGAGTTATAGGGGTAAAATATTACATATGGGGTAAGTATAAATAATATGGGGAACAAAAATCACACATGGAGGTCCAAAAATTAATATGGGGTCATTTTTTCATGATGGGGTAGCTTCAAGTGCTTATATCTGGAGAACTGTAAGAGATAGAGGCCTAGTTGCTTGACTGTGGTAACTCAGATTTACATAAGAAAGCACATGGGGTGTCAAAATTTGAGATGGGGTATTTTTTTCATGATGGGGTGTCAAAATTTGATATGGGGTATTTTTTTCATGATGGGGTAGGTTTGAGTGCTTATATCTGGTGAACCGTAAGAGATAGAGGCCTAGTTGCTTGACTGTGGTAACTCAGATTTAAATAAGGAAGCCATTTATGCACATGGGGGACCAAAATATGATATGGGGTATTTTTTTCATGATGGGGGTAGTTTCAAGTTCATATATCTTGAGAACCGTAAGAGATAGAGGCCTAGTTGCTTGACTGTGGTAACTCAGATTTACACAAGGAAGCCATTTATGCACATGGGGGACCAAAACATGATATGGGGTATTTTTTTCATGATGGGGGTAGTTTCAAGTGCTTATATCTTGAGAACCGTAAGAGATAGAGGCCTAGTTGCTTGACTGTGGTAACTCAGATTTACATAAGGAAGCCATTTGTGCACATGGGGGACCAAAACATGATATGGGGTATTTTTTTCATGATGGGGGTAGTTTCAAGTGCTTATATCTGGAGAACCGTAAGAGATAGAGGCCTAGTTGCTTGACTGTGGTAACTCAGATTTACATAAGGAAGCCATTTATGCACATGGGGGACCAAAATATGATATGGGGTATTTTTTTCATGATGGGGGTAGTTTCAAGTGCTTATATCTGGAGAACCGTAAGAGATAGAGGCCTAGTTGCTTGACTGTGGTAACTCAGATTTACATAAGGAAGCCATTTATGCACATGGGTGACCAAAATTTGATATGGGGTATTTTTTTCATGATGGGGGTACTTACAAGTGCTTATATCTGGAGAACCGTAAGAGATAGAGGCCTAGTTGCTTGACTGTGGTAACTCAGATTAAAGTAAAGAAGCCATTTATGCACATAGGGGTACATAAATTAATATGAGGGTCATTTTTCTATGATGGTGGGTAAAAATTGAATATAGGGGCCAATTTTCTATGATGGGGTTGGGGGTTGAAATTAGGTTAGGTTAGGTGAAGTTAGGTTAGGTTAGGTTAAAATGGGTTAGGTTAGGTTAATATGGGTTAGGTTAGGTTAAGATGGGTTAGGTTAGGTTAAAATGGGTTAGGTTAGGTTAAGTTTGTTAGGTTAGGTTAAGATGGGTTAGGTTAGATTAAAATGGGTTAGATTAGGTTTAGTTGGTTCATGTTAGTTTAAAATTGGTTAGGTTAGGTTAGGTTAAGTTAGGTTAGGGTCTCCTGCACAGGTTAGGTAATATTGAGGAGCCCTGCAAGGTTAGGGCCCCCGGGGGGGCCTAACCTTGCAGGGCTCCTCAATATTACCTAACCTAACTTAACCTAATTCCCTCTCAACCATAACAAATGGCCCCTATATTCAATTTTTACCCACCATCATGAAAAAAAAACCCCATCAAATTTTGGTACCCTATGTTCATGAAGGGATTAGGAAATATTGAGTAGCCTTGCAGAGTTAGGGTCTCCTGCACAGGTTAGGTAATATTGAGGAGCCCTGCAAGGTTAGGGCCCCCGGGGGGCCCTAACCTTGCAGGGCTCCTCAATATTACCTAACCTAACTTAACCTAATTCCCTCTCCACCATAACAAATGGCCCCTATTTTCAATCTTTACCCACCATCATGAAAAAAGAAACCCCCAACAAATTTTAGTACCCTATGTTCATTAATGGCTTCCTTATGTAAATCTGAGTTACCACAGTCAAGCAACTAGGCCTCTATCTCTTACCGTTCTCCAGATATAAGCACTTGAAACTACACCCATCATGAAAAAATACCCCATATCAAATTTTGGTCCCCCATGTACATAAATGACTTTCTTATGTAAATCTGAGTTACCACAGTCAAGCAACTAGGCCTCTATCTCTTACGGTTCTCCAGATATAAGCACTTGAAACTACCCCCATCATGAAAAAAATACCCCATATCATATTTTGGTCCCCCATGTGCATAAATGGCTTCCTTATGTAAATCTGAGTTACCACAGTCAAGCAACTAGGCCTCTATCTCTTACGGTTCTCCAGATATAAGCACTTGAAACTACCCCCATCATGAAAAAAATACCCCATATCATATTTTGGTCCCCCATGTGCATAAATGGCTTCCTTATGTAAATCTGAGTTACCACAGTCAAGCAACTAGGCCTCTATCTCTTACGGTTCTCCAGATATAAGCACTTGAAACTACCCCCATCATGAAAAAAATACCCCATATCATATTTTGGTCCCCCATGTGCATAAATGGCTTCCTTATGTAAATCTGAGTTACCACAGTCAAGCAACTAGGCCTCTATCTCTTACGGTTCTCCAGATATAAGCACTTGAAACTACCCCCATCATGAAAAAAATACCCCATATCATGTTTTGGTCCCCCATGTGCATAAATGGCTTCCTTATGTAAATCTGAGTTACCACAGTCAAGCAACTAGGCCTCTATCTCTTACGGTTCTCCAGATATAAGCACTTGAAACTACCCCCATCATGAAAAAATGACCCCATATTAATTTTTTGACCACCATGTGTAAGTTTTAACACCTTGCTTCAATTTTGATATCATAGCATTGTTTGCTACCCCATCTGTGTTTTTCAACCAATCATCATGTTTGTTGACATCCAGAAAAATGTATATTATGTAGTTCAATAATCTGCCACTAGATGTTCCTATTTCAAACAAACTATTGTTTTTTTTCTTCAATGGAGCCAAATTTTTATCTTAAAATATTAGGTAAAGTGAAGTATTAGAATATGTTGGTGTTTTAGTATAAAAAAAGTCTTAAAAGAGAAATAAAAAAAATAAATAGAGGCATTTTCAAATTTTATTCAAAATATAGGAAAATATAGAAGAGTGAAAGGCATAGCTTCACTACAGTGGAGTATGGTAGCTTATGCTACCCTAATATAAATTCTTTCGCGCGAGGCTCACCTTGCAAACCCCTCCAGACTCTCCCCTCCCCCCTACCTAGATTTTATTTCCCCTTCTGCCAATCATTCCCCCATCTGTCAAATCAGACCCCACCTTCCAATCCTGGCCCCATGTTCCTATTTAGACCCCATCCTTCATTTTTGTCCCCTGTTCAATAATTTATCCCTTCTCTGACATTATTTTGTTTCTCTTGGAGAGGTACAAAATATGAAGATGGGGATAAATTAACATGATGGGGACAAAATCATAAGATGGGGTAAAAATTTCATGATGCCGGGGGGGGGGGGGGTTTAATTTGATAGATGGCGGGGGGGGGGGGTTTATTTTTTCAGATGGGGTAGAATCTCACTCCTCAACTGGGAACTTGCCGCGACAGCTACCTGTAAGCCTCGGGGAAATTAACTTTTACAATTTTGAAAATCAGCTGGAAGTCTAAACCAGACTCACATATGGCAACCCTTTTTTTCAAATCATTCAATCGGGTTTTAATTTGATGCTTTGTTGTGGCTTATTAAGAGATTAATATTTATAACTATTTTTATTTTAATTTCCTAATTATTCCAAAGCTTTGTTTAGCCAATTTTAATAAACCTTAATATTTCTTTTATTTTATGTAATGATTTTTTACTAGCTTTTGAAACTTATGTCTGTCGTTGGTTTCAAATATCTTAGCGCACTTGTAAAGGTTTTATATATATTTTTTTTATTAATAATGTATTTCAAAGATTTTATAAAAATTCAATACACCATCTTTTGTTAAAAAAGATTTATACAAACATTTTTGTTGTACACCCTGTATGTATAAAACACTAAAGAATGCAATTGCACTGTGAGGTGCATTAGGATTGGTGTGGTTGGGCTATAAAAAACAAAACAAAAATAATAAAAATAATCTTCCTGTTCTACTCTCTTTTACCTTATTCCGTCTTAAAAATAATGTGTTACTCTTATTAAGTGAATTTTAAGTATCTTATTTATTTATTACACTTCCATAATCTAGGAGCTTTGTATTCGAAGGGGAATTTAAGAAAAATAGACTAAATTTAAATTTTAAAATTAATAGCCTGAAACCATCCCGTTAACTTTAGGTTTCTCTAAGATTGAAACCTTAATCCTAAACTAACCTTACTACTTATATACTTTATATTAATTAAACAGTACTACTAATAACTTGCCATTTTGAGACGGGCAACGTAGGGCCAGACCTTTAAAGTAGGTCTCAAGAAACTAAACTCTTAACTAGTTCAGACAACCAACCCTTTAATTGTACGACCTTTGTTCCATTACAATTACCTCGTAAGGGCGGGATTCTCCTTCGATTTAAGTGATCATCTAGAGAATCCAGAGCATCAACACCCATTCATATTAGGTTAAGTAAGATTCATCAGACAACCAACCCCTTGATTGCACGACCTTTGTCTGAGAAGTCCAAACTGTGCATGGTAGTGATTTATGACGCGGTGTCGGCCCGAGATTCGAACCTATCACCTCCCCGGCGACGAGCGGATGCTCTACGTGTTGAGACCTTTGTTTCATAGTCCTAACTCCTTGATTTTTTAAGTTTCCAACATTTGACTAAGCAGTAGCAGGTACAACGTTTAACTTATTGACGGATTTTTTGCCGATATTTGAACCCATAACCTTCCAAACGACATATTTTGCTACAGTCTGGGTTTTCTAGCCCCTTTCATTTAACCCCCTGACAGATATCTGTGCACGCCCCTGAATTGCACAAATACAAATGGAATCTTAAATACACATTCCACATACAACAAAAACAAAGGGAAAAAAAAAGAAAAATTTTAGAATAGAAAATTTGAAAATAAAAAAGCGAAGCACTGAAACGGTAGAACGAACGGACATGAACACTTATATAGTGTCAAAACTGAATAATCAGAATATAAATGTATAAGATTCGAAGCAAAATTGTAAGTAAATTTGTTGAAAAACTGCTTGATACAGGATAATGATTATGGACATACTTACATTTTTAGGACTTGATTATAGAGTTGCTTCGCTTATAATATTGTACTTTGTTGTCCCAGGAATCAGTATACCAAAAATCAGACCAATCGGATAATTAGGTTACATACAAATTTGTTGTTAAAAATGTAAAAAAAAAATCAACATGTTTAAAATGGACGTACGGACATTCTGGTAATGATTATAGAGATGCTACGCTTTCTAACATGTCTAAATTAACGAAAAAAGCTATCCGTGATGGACGGACGTACGGACAGACGGACGGACGGACGGACCGACCCTAATTATAGAAAAGCTTCGCTTTTAAAAACAAAGGGGAAGAAAATAAAGAAAAATTTTAGAATAGAAAATTTGAAAATTAAAAATTGTTAGTTGATAAAAAAGAAAAAAATGAGAGAATAGTTATTTCTTTCATCGTATTATAAACCGCTTTCCGCGGATATAGAATGTACAATTATAAGATTAAAACCAGTTTTTTTGCCCCGAGATGCCGAAGGCACGGGCTAAAAAACTGGTTTTAATCTTATGATTGTACATTTCTATATTTGTGGAAAGCGGTTTATAATACGATGCTAGACATAGTTTTTTTTGTATTTATGAGAACCGGTTTCTGATCACCGGATTCGAATGAATACGAGAAAAAATATTTAAATGCCAAAATTCCAGATTTAAATGATGATAAATGGATGCATTTTGTATTTTTGTTTTTATAGATATTATTATTTACAAATAGCTGAGTCATTGCCAATAAATATAAAAATATAAATTTGCTTATCTAGACATTGCATTAGATTATTTATTTTAGATTTAAGAACCAATTTAAAATTGCAAATAAATCATATCAATTCATAGAATATAAAAGATCTATTTTCTGTCCATTGGCCTTAATTAAGCAGATGTGGATTGTTGAAGCCTAAACAAATTTAGGATCGCTAAATCGGCGAGAGTCGCCAGATCACCAAAATTGTTTTGTAAAAAATCCTTCAAAATCAAACAAAAATTAAATAAAATCTTATTGCTATAATATTTCTATGAGTTTGAACACTTTTCTTTAGATTTATAGATACATTTGTACAAAATAGAATTTTGTCATCTAGCGATCCTAATTTTTAAAAAGAATCCAGCTCTGTACTACCCTTATTATATCATGTATGTTATAATTATTTTGGGGAGGGTACCAACACCCTTCCAAGAGAAATTGCCTCTAGAAAATTTGTTTTCTACTTTTTCTTTTTAAAACTAAAAATTGGTGAGAGTGGGTGTTGAATTCTACCTCCCTCCCCTTAAGTTCTCTAGGGGCATAGCTGCTAGTTATTTATAAAGTACTAAGACCCAAAAATATTTTAATTATAGGTTGAAATAAGAGTAAACACTAGAGGGAGACAGGGTAAATAACTGTATCTCCCCATCGCACTGTCCTTGTGCCCACTCTGAATTGGGTCATTAAAATCAACCAATGGTGAGGTGTGCATTAACACAGCCAAGTAGCAGAAAACAATTTGGAAGCATACGAATAAGGTCATTGAAAAAAAGAGTAAGGTAGTTATATGTATATATCTCTAAACTATAGATTTGTTGATTGAAATATTTTCTTACCTATTAGGAGTAGAAGTTGTTTTGGTATGTTGTTTCCTTGTAAATCTATCCGTTCTATTGTTCTAAAATAATTATACATAAATTACATTTTGTTATAGATTTAATAGTTATATAATTAATTAATTATATAGAGAGATTTGTGGTTGGGTAGATACATAAAAATATACAGATAAAAGGTTGCTGGTTTTGTAAGTAATCGATGTCAATTTTTAAAAGCAAAGCTTTTCTATAACTAGGTTCGGTTCGTAACGCAAAGGTCGAATAGTTAATTTATGAATGTTAGATTTCAAACTTTGCATGATGATTCCTGTATCAGTTAGATAAGACTAAGTTTTGACACTCTGCAAAACGTTGCTTGCCTGATTCCATAGCTTCACTTTTATGGATATGGTCAATCTTGTTTTTCTTTATATAATAATTGAATAATTTCATGGCTACTGAGTAAAACTAAAATTGTTGTTATCAATCAACAAAGAAAATATAAAGGTTAAGGCATATATTATCATCCATCTTACAGGTCAGCTCAATCTTAGTTTCCGATTTTGTACGTATCACCCTCATCCCATCTCAATATTTACTACTAGCTAAAAAAAGCTTCAAACTTCCACAAAAATCAAAATTTGAAAAATTAAAATTTTGAATGTATAATGTATAAATCGCTTATATC
This sequence comes from Acartia tonsa, assembly GCF_053477335.1. Taxonomy (NCBI): domain Eukaryota; kingdom Metazoa; phylum Arthropoda; class Copepoda; order Calanoida; family Acartiidae; genus Acartia; species Acartia tonsa. Next base: position 5,250,081 of record NC_137269.1, read on the forward strand.
GCTTTTTCCTTTGACCGGAGAAGCTGAAAATAGCTTTTGCAATAGTTGGGTTATCTGTCGTACAACTTCGGAAATTTGGGAACAAATGGGTAATCAATTTTCAGTTGATCATCTTACATGTTTCAGGATAAACACAGAAGCACCTTTCTATACTGTACTATTAGTATTTACATCAGTATTTATTATTTTATCACATCATATTCATCTATATACTAAAGTAACAGGATGTCTATGTCTTTGTGTCAGTTTGTACCTAAGGTTCTGGGAAGGTTTTTATCTATTTTGGGAACACAGTAATAGTGTCTGACTGATTATGACATAACAAAAAAATTAGCCAATGAGAGGCCACTATAAATTTTACCATTTGTCAATAACGGCCTCTCATTGGCTATTTTTTTTGTTACGTCATAATCAGTCAGACACTATTACTGTGTTCCTATTTTGGGGAAGGGTAACACCCAAGAGAATTTGAAAAAAAGGACCCCCAACAAATTATTTAACTTCTTTTTTTAAACCTAAATTTTAAGTGAGGGATCGACTTTCCCCTCTCCCACCCCTCAAGTGTCAATAGAGGCCTCTAGAGGCGTAGCCTTTAGTTTATGAATAAAGAGAATAAAAAAGTAAATTCTATGTTGTCCAATTTTTAGACAGCCTGTTGGCGTATTTGTCTTTTTAGAAAAGCTATAGGCTTTTACTATGTCATAGATCATATACAAGCACGAAATAGAATGCAGCCTTTTGATATTATATTGTTAACAAAACACAATAAAATATTCTTCATAACTATTTTTATAATCTTACAACTATATAATATTTGATTTTCATATTTGAAAAATATCAAAATGGATAAAAAATTAAATGACAAAAAAGGGGTGTTGGCCCTTAATTTTAAATTTTAATTTAAGATAAAAATGAAAAAACAAATATTTTTGAAGGAGGGGTAAATTTTTTACCAAGGTGATTTTTCTTACAAGTAGGATGGATGTAACCTCACCTAAAATGGTTATAAACCTTACTAGGACAATTATGAAGCTTCTTTCTAGCGATTAGCAAAATTCTTCTCTACAGAAAGACAGACAATATGTTTTTTTTCATATAAGGATATACAGTTTATTATTCTTTGAAAGATTTAAAATAAAAGTTAAGTTTTCGCATTTTTCTTTACTGTAATATTGACAAACTTTTATATGCAATAGGGAAGTTGTAAAGTGATAAAAAAAAGACCCAATAACTCTAGAGTTGTGAAGTGATAAGAAGACTCAATAACTCTAGAGTTATAAAGTGATAAGAAGACTCAATAACTCTAGAGTTGTGAAGTGATAAGAAGACTCAATAACTCTAGAGTTATAAAGTGATAAGAAGACTCAATAACTCTAGAGTTGTAAAGTGATAAGAAGACTCAATAACTCTAGAGTTGTGAAGTGATAAGAAGACTCAATAACTCTAGAGTTATAAAGTGATAAGAAGACTCAATAACTCTAGAGTTGTAAAGTGATAAAAAGACTCAATAACTCTAGAGTTGTAAAGTGATAAGAAGACTCAATAACTCTAGAGTTGTAAGGTGATAAGAAGACTCAATAACTCTAGAGTTGTAAGGTGATAAGAAGACTCAATAACTCTAGAGTTGTAAAGTAATAAGAAGACTCAATACCTCTAGAGTTGTAAAGTGATAAGAAGACTCAATAACTCTAGAGTTGTAAAGTGATAAGAAGACTCAATAACTCTAGAGTTGTAAAGTGATAAGAAGACTCAATAACTCTAGAGTTGTAAAGTGATAAGAAGACTCAATAACTCTAGAGTTGTGAAGTGATAAGAAGACTCAATAACTCTAGAGTTATAAAGTGATAAGAAGACTCAATAACTCTAGAGTTGTAAAGTGATAAGAAGACTCAATAACTCTAGAGTTGTAAAGTGATAAGAAGACTCAATAACTCTAGAGTTGTAAGGTGATAAGAAGACTCAATAACTCTAGAGTTGTAAGGTGATAAGAAGACTCAATAACTCTAGAGTTGTAAAGTGATAAGAAGACTCAATACCTCTAGAGTTGTAAAGTGATAAGAAGACTCAATAACTCTAGAGTTGTAAAGTGATAAGAAGACTCAATAACTCTAGAGTTGTAAAGTGATAAGAAGACTCAATAACTCTAGAGTTATAAAGTGATAAGAAGACTCAATAACTCTAGAGTTGTAAAGTGATAAGAAGACTCAATAACTCTAGAGTTGTAAAGTGATAAGAAGACTTAATAACTCTAGAGTTGTAAGGTGATAAGAAGACTCAATAACTCTAGAGTTGTAAAGTGATAAGAAGACTCAATAACTCTAGAGTTGTAAGGTGATAAGAAGACTCAATAACTCTAGAGTTGTAAAGTGATAAGAAGACTTAATAACTCTAGAGTTGTGAAGTGATAGAAAAAAAATCAATAACTCTAGAGTTGTGAAGTGATAAAAAAAGACTCAATAACTCTAGAGTTGTAAAGTGATAGAAAAAAATACTTAATAACTCTAGAGTTGTGTAGTGATAGAAAAAAAAATCAATAACTCTAGAGTTGTGAAGTGATTAAAAAAAGGCTCAATAACTCTAGAGTTGTGAAGTTATAGAAAAAAGACTCAATAACTCTAGAGTTGTGAAGTTATAGAAAAAAGACTCAATAATTCTAGAGTTGTGAAGTGATAGAAAAAAAGACTCAATAACTCTAGAGTTGTGACGTGATAGAAAAACTAAAGACTCAATAACTCTAGAGTTGTGAAGTGATAGACAAAATTAAAGACTCTATAACTCTAGAGTTGTGAAGTGATAGAAAAAACTAAAGACTCAATAACTCTAGAGTTGTGAAGTTATAGAAAAAGCTAAAGACTCAATAACTCTAGAGTTGTGAAGTGATAGAAAAAAAAACTCCAGAGATTAAAAGAAAATACTAGTACTAAGAATTGTAGCTTTGAAAAACAAAAAAAAACGTTGTTTTGATAATTAGAACAGACTAACCCCCCATTTTAAAGATATCTATAAAAAGTAGAAAAATGCCTGTCTATGTGTCTTTCTGTATTGAAAAAGCTACCTGACCTATATGGTTTTCCTTTACAACTTAGATTCTTATTGGTTTGTTGAAGGTAGGGTACCATCGCCAAGATAAATCGCCCCTAGAAACCCCCCCACAATTTTTTAAAAACTTTTTTTTAAACTTGTATTAAAAGCGGGGTGAAGGGTTTGACTGCCCTCCCCCCCCCCCCCACCCTCAAGTGCCTCGTATGGCCTCGATGAAAATATCTCTATTGCCGCAATATAGAGACGTATAAAAATATTGAATGACAAATGTCAAAATGCAGCAACTTGTAAAACTACAAAAATAACAAATTACAAAGTCTTCCCGTCCGTCTGGATGAAGTTTAAGATTTCGCTAACCGCAGGTCCGATTGGACTATTTTTCTTTCTTAGTTAGAAAAATTTCTTGCGAAAAAAAACCTAATGCTCCTTTGGACATATTTGTCCTGTCTCTGTCGATATGTTATTTTATGTTATTTAGCAGCTGGCTAAAATAACATCAATCCCATTTACTCCACCCTTTCCCCTCCTACTGTATAAACGAACTGACCAATAAATAAGCTTCCTATAGCAAGCTAATGTGACCACAAATTTTCCTCTGTCAATATATCCATGTTTATACTAAATTCATGAATTCCAGTCTCCAATTGAAAAAATGGTCCAAAAACCCATCATTAGTAAACAAGACCTATATTTATTTTTGATTGACCCACAAGAATATTTATAGAGTAGCCATAGCATATAAAAACAAAACAGAATGCAATAACAAAAAATATTGCAGTAATATTCTTTTCAAATAAATAAATTGACTTCTGCACTTTTCATGTTTTTAATTATTGTAAAACAAGAATAGTTTTATCCATAAATAATGCAGCAATTAAAAATCAACAAATTAGACGATTCATACACGAAAATCTATTTATATTTGGTAATGGTAAAGAATATCTAAGAAAGAGAAATATAATTTTCATTGTGAAATAAAAACCTATTTAAAGTACTTTAAGAATATGCATATATATTTGCATGAGTTTTCTTGAATTACATTTACCGTATTCAAGTATAAATATTCGTATGCAACCACCATTATGATCATAATATCTTAGTAATGGTCAATAAAATGTTGAAAAAAGGTATTTTATTATGAATCTAAGAATTGAATAAACTATTTGCTTTTTTAATAAAAGTTATCAAAGTTATGAACTTAAATAGCATGGCATATGTATAATTAACTGCTAAACAGTCTTTTCAAAAGCGAAACTTTTCTATAATTAGAATCTGTCCTTTACGGATAGCTTTAATCGTTAATTTAGACATGTTAGATTTGTCCTATCGATTTCTAATTTATCATTGTGATTCCTGTATTCCTGTATATTCCTATATCACGCTTGGTTTTTTATTAAATGAATAAGTTAGGGTACAATGTTTGGCACTTTCGATATAAGTAAATGATAATAAAAAACCCATAGAATGCGATAATAACTTCAGAAAAATCGAAGAAAATAGTTTTAATACTTAATTAACGTTTTTAAGTTTTTCTTCAAAAAGTTTAGATAAGATGCCTTTAAAAGTCGTCTATGATTTTGTCAGGGATAAAAATGTAACTTTAAAATAAGAATTACAACATATTTTTTCAATTAGTACAAAGTAAAATTTTGAACATTTTATTGATCAGTATATTTTTTAAAATGTGAAGTAGAAACCTGAATATTTTATCATGAAAATTGTGTTATGATTTGATTGTCTGCTAGATTACAAGAAAAAAGATACTGACAGTACTTGTTGGTTCTTTAAAAATAATTAGGTAGATTACTTTCAGAACCCCTCTTTTTGCAACGTTATTTCAATAGAACAGAGCCGTAGTCTTAGTGTACTCAATATCTAGACAGCCAACCATTGTTTTAGAATTGTTCAATTTTTTTAACTTCTGATAAAAACAGAATTAATGGTATTTTTGTAAATATTATACCTCCAAGAAATGGCTATACTTCCCAGTCATATGTTGTGTGATATTTAAGAGGAATTATTTTGATATAATGTCATTAAAATATTCGTTAAAAAAAGTGCTATTCTAGCTTATACTTTACATTTTAATGTGTATGATAATTCAAATAAAAGATAATGAAGATTTATATTATATTTAATTGTTATAATTATAAAGAAAAACCTGGAAACAGTAAAAAACTGACTTTATTTTATTGACGTAGGGAAAATTTTGTCAAATATTTGAATAAAAAAACACTATAAAACAAAATAAATTATTTTTAATATAGTCACAAAAAGGCTTAATGAGTTTAGGAAATATTTCATTCACTAATCATGTCATTTAAACTCTATTACACAGAATACATTGTAAAAAGATGTTCTCGTTTTAATTTTAAGTAATTTAAAATGCATTTTAATACCTTTTAATGATTTATTTTTTGAAACATCTTTTTATAAAATGTTATTGATTTTTGAAGTTATATGTTAAAATGTTTTTAAATTTTGTTAACATTTTGTTTTAAATGTAGAAAATTGGTAATTCTAAACATTCAAAAAATGATTTTATTAAATTTTCATCACTTAAATTGCATGTTTGATGAAATTTTCAACTGATAATTCAAGAAAAATCGTTTAAGTTTTATTATATTTTACTTTGAAATGTTAAAAAAATATAATTATTGTCAAAAATGTGGAAGTTATACTTTCCTCAAAAAAAGACCTAAAACATGCAAATTAACACGTGTAATGAGATTTTTTTTCTTTCAGGTTTAATTTTAAGTAATTATTGATATTTTTTGTAAAAAGGATTTTATATAAAAAGTTTTAAAACTCGAGTTATGTAGTGGTTCTAAAAAAGGTTGCGAATTTATGCAATTTTCTTGCAAAAAAATTTTTCTAGGATTTTAAAAATAGCAAAGGGTGTTATTAGACGTACTTACAGATACAATTGCAAAGTCATTTTGGCCAAACACTAAAATAAAGTTTTGACATCTGAGGGTCCAACCGTGTATAGGTACGATTTAGAAACCGTAGCAACTGTATAATCGTTACAACAATGTCTGTTAGTCCACTTAACCCTTACAGATCGGGCCCCAATTCCCACCTTAATAGATCGGGGGGGGGGGGGGGGGGGCTCTTTGAGCCCCCCCCTCTATCTCGGCTCCTGGTACAGATAAAGACGTAAAATTTTTTTCTGGTGGTTCATGTGTATTTTTAGAGAAAATTACTTTTTCTAGTCATAGCAGTCAGACCGCTCCTTAGCCGCTTTTTAGCGGCCAGCCGCTAAATTTTAAAACAGCTGTAGAGCGGCCAATTTTGCAGCTAGGATGACCAAATTTTAGGACGAACTTTTATTTTTCATAACAAAAAAATTACTTTTTATGATCATCGCCGAAAAACGGCAAATAACGGAAACCGCCCTTTTTGGCGGTTACGGCGGTAAAACGGCGGTTGGCGGCGCAAATTAATATTTGTATCTGTTTATCATTGCTCAAGGATTTACCAAAAAAAATTATAGGTCTCTAGCTGTAATAGAAGCCACGATATTCATGATATATGTCTGTAGTAAAAGCCGGACAAAAATCGGTCATAAAGTCGGTCAGGGAGCGGTCAAACGGTCATAACACCACTTTTCGCAGATGGTCATTGATATCTAAGTATTCACTAAAAAAAATTTAGGTTTCTACCTTATACACAAAAGTCATAATGTAGAAATTAAGATTTATTTAGAATTTTTTCTAATTTTTTTTGCTACCCAACCGACTTTGACCGGACACCACGACCGACACAGACCAGATATCCTAATAAAATCAACTCTTGCCGACGTATAATTACTAAACTTAAAAAGTCATGAAGTTACAGCTCTCCATCTTACCTACAAAAAAAATGAGATTGAAAAAACTAGAGGGGGGGGGCTCTTTGAGCCCCCCACCCCCCCGATCTGTAAGGGTTAAACCATGTTGACAACACTAATTAATGTGATATAATTATCTTATTCACCTGCTTTTTGTATACTGATTTCTCGGACAACTAAGAACAATGTTATAAGCGAAAAACATAAATAATAAAGTCCTAAAAACATAAGTTTGCCGTTCAGCAGTATCATGTATTTCACCAGTTTTGCAACAAATTAACTTATAATTTTATTTTTTCTATTGTTTCCGAGCTTCGCTTTTATTGATGTTGTCATCCTTTTTTGCAATAAGCCCAAGAGTTGCTACTTTTTTGAAAGGTATATCAAAGTCATACCATGGGGTATCTAAGCTGAAAAAAACTAGCTGTAGAAAAAAGTTTTATATTTACAAGGACATTGAATAAAGTTTATTGCATAGCAATACAGGATGAGGATATAGTTAAAAGTAAGCTTATACGAAACAGCAAAGTTTAATAACTATAAAATTGCTATGCTTTGCAATAATATGATGTCAGCTTGTATGTTTATCATATAAAGTAGTAGGGTTTTTCATCATATGCTAAAGATTTCAAGAACTACTGAACTGATTAAGTTCTCCTCCTCAGGGCAGCTTCAAATGTGTCCGGGGTGGTTTTAGCCTATTTTTTTATTTTAGCCTAGGGTTTTAGCCTATAAACCTTCCCGGGACATATGAGAAGCTACCCTGTTAAGGAGATACCGATTGGTTCATTGGTTAGCGAGATCCTTTATTACAAACAGACAAACATCCTGTTACTTTATTGTAAGGATTTATCAAAGGGATTATGTGTTCGAACGGGCCCTTTGAGGAACACCATCTCCAGCTTTTCATATATACAATCAATTAATTAGTGGTTAATAAATTTTAGCTTGTTTTTTTTCTTTTTTAGAGATTCATATTGTGTATAGTTATGGTTTGCTTGACTGTATGCCGTTTATGAAATTACGAATTTGGTAGCGTTGTCAACTTATCTTTTATTTAACATTTCTAGAATTATAATGACTGCATTCTTAAAAGAAGTAAATAATGACTGTAATCTTAAAAATGAATTTAGGACTTTGTTTAGGTTGTACTTAATAACAGACAAAACTATGTACAGATTTGATCGCATAGGTCATAGGAATCTTCATTGAAATTTTAGCTTTATATCCTCAATAGAAGCTGAAAAATCATGTTTCACCTTAACCGTACAGACGTTCAAAGTTAGTTAGAGAGAAGCAACTCTACAAAAAAAAACTTGAGATAGTATTCTTTTAGGTGAGACAATTTTTAAAAAAATAACTTGTCATCCCCGCAACAGAGAACTAAACTGCAATTCAGCCTGAGCTTAGATATGCAAAAATGTTTTACAAATGCTTTGCATTGCAAGGGCGTACAAAGACCTAAAATAAAAAGGAGTCTTTTAGGTTTGCAAGTATGTCTATTTTTGTCAGGAATCTTTTGAAGGATTTTCGGAAATGAATCTTTTAACCCTTACAGATCGGGGTGGGGGGGGGGGGGGAGGCTCCAATCTAATTTTTTTGTAGGTAAGATGGAGAGCTGTGACTTCATGACTTTTTAAGTTTAGTAATTATACGTCGGCAAGAGTTGATTTTGTTAGGATATATGTTCTGTGTCGTTCGTGGTGTCCGGTCAAAGTCGGTTGGGTAGCACCAAAATTAGAAAAATATTCTAAATAAATCTTAATTTTTACATTATGACTTTTGTGTATAAGGTAGAAACTAAACATTTTTTTGGTGAATACTTAGATATCAATGACCTTATGAGAAAAGTGGTTTTTATGACCGCTTGACCGCTCCCTGACTGACTTTATGAATATCTTTGTATATCAACCAATCGCATCGGAAATATTAACACTGCCAAGTCACTACAATAAAAAAACAGAAAGCAATATGCTAGCAGACGAATTTGGATCCATGTTCGTTTTCTGGATTATACATCCCTACTTACAAATTAATTGAATTGCCCCGAGCCACTTGTATTAGACACTAAAGACTGGAAAAGTTTTATTTGTGTATTAATCTTGGTCAACAAACATTAGTTTTTATGGGTACCAGTAACTCTCAGGGCTGGAAGGGGACATTGAGCATTTTATTATACTAGTCACCAAAGTTTGATTGTAACTTTTATTTATTTCTTGGCTATACAACTTTGGGGGCTTTTATTGAATTTTGGTTGGTTGGTTCAATAAGTTGAGTGTCCAAACGTTTAAACAACAATATGTAATCAACAGAAGGGGTATCAACACTATAGATCCCTGAAAGCTTAATAAGTTTTCTCCAAAACAGTAATTTTTTTAAATAAAAAATGTATTTTGTTCTTAAAATTAAAACCACAACTTTTTTAAATGCTTGCAATTATAAAATTATATAACAATTAAGTAGCTAAAAAGTTTTTATTATTAGTTTAGTAATAAGCTAGAATTATTTAGCATGTGGTTTGTGGGAACATTGACATTTTTTTGCTTATAATGTCTAACAGTATATAATATATATCAATTGTGATTGGGAATAAATTTTTATGGAATCGTCCCACAGCTAATAATTAGTTTTTTATTTTCCTATGACCTCGCTAAACGCTGAACCGAAATAGACCCTTTTTACAATGTAGCTTCTCATAGGTCATAGGAAGGTTTATAACTATTATAGAGATATTTTTACTTTTTCTTTTTAAAACTCAAATAAAAAAAGTGGGATCTAATTCAACCCTTCAAGTACCCCTAGAGATCTCTAGGGGCGTAGCCGATCGTGAATAATGAAACAATGATTTCATTTTAATAAGGTGAAGTTACTAGGTTTCAATTTTGCATTCTATGCTTTGATTAGTCTAATTAACCTTGATTTTTTTTATTTACTAACATTCAATATCGATTTAATAAATTATTAAATCTACAAAAAAAAATAATTCATGGTTTGATTGACTGCAATATATACTTACAAAAATTCAGGGAGGGAGGAGACATTGGGTATTTTATTACTCTAGTTCTTGAAATTTTATTAAAACGTTTTCTAATTCGTTGATTTATAATTTTTTTAGGAGGGTATAAAAATTTTCTTAAAAAACTAAAAAAAAATAAGATGATAATACCGGTAATTTTGTGTATCATCATTGGGGATACAAATTAATTTATTTGCTATTGTCTTATCCATTTAACTCCCTGCAAATATTAGTTTTCCTTTATTAATAATTAACAATGTTGTTAACTTAACTATAAATTAAGTTTTAAATTTCAGTTTTATAAGTAATTTTTTGTTTTTTTTACTGAAGCATTTTAAATTTCTTCTTAAAGTTTCAAACAAGTTTCTTAATTCGGTACTTAAGTAAAAAAGTAATCGAGATTCCCTACATTGCAAAATATTTCATAAATGTTTTAAAACACTCCATATTAGTCTAATATAATGATCTTTAAAGAAAGATCGAAATTTGTAAATTTTATTTAATTAAGAGGAACAGAATTGTTAAAAATGACTTTAAACTCTTTTCTTTGATATATTTAAATGAATATATATTTTATCCTTATAATAAAGTAACAGGATGTCTCTTTGTTTGTTTGTCTGTCTGTTTGTCTGTACTAAAGGATCTCGTTAACCGCTAACCGCTGAACCTATCGGGTCCTCCTTTGCAAGGTAGCTTCTCATAGGTCCCGGGAAATCTAATAACTATATAATATAAAAATATTCTCGCTTTTCATAAAATCGTGAACGCAACATAGACAACTATTTCTCAAAATAGATAATTGGATTAAAAAAAAACATTTAAAGTGACATTAGAGGCTTCTGGGGGCGAAGCCGCTATTATATAAATAAAATCTTACCTATTGACAGCTAACAAGTCTAGCACAGCATTTCCCCCAGAAACACCAATATTATTCCAACTTAAATCTAAATAAATAATCACGATAAAAAACAGATTAGATTATAAAATGAACTTAAATAACTAAAAAACTAAGGCTCAGTATTAAAAGTACCATGATTCTTTTACTAAAAAAAATCATCAAATGTCAAGAGCAGCTTTTTATATTGAAATTATTTCAAATAAAAATCTAAAGGCTATACACACAAGTTTAGTAATGTAAGGGTAAAGTTTTAAGGTATCTTAAGTGATACTTTTCATAGCAATTAACCTACAAACAAACATCATGTAAAATAAGCTTTTCTATCCTTATACTAAAGTAACAGGATGTTTGTTTGTTTGTGTGTCTGTACCAAAGGATCTCGCTAACCGCTGAACCGATCGGTTTCTCCTTAACAGGGTAGATTCTCATGGGTTCTGGGAAGGTTTATAACTATTTTGGGGGAGGGTACAACCACCCTCCCAAGAGAAGTAACGTAGAGACTTTAACAAATAAAAACATCTAAAGTGCCACTAGAGGCTTTAGGGGCGTAGCCGCTAGTCCGATAATATAAAGTAATAATATATTTTTTTGTCTGTAGCAAAGAATCTCGCTAACCGCTAATAAGTCTGGGCAATTTGTATAGTTTTAGGCTATTTTTCTGACCTTCGAACGTATAGCCCTTAGAAGCTAGAGGCGCAGCCGCTAGTACAATAAAAGCATTTATCATAATATGACAAAGTTTTGTAAGATAAGTGAATAATTGCAGGGATGTAGAGGGATAAGACAATACTTTTAATGTACACCCCAAATGATAATACACAAAATTATTATTGTTACCATTGTTAAGCCAACGAATAAGAAAATGTTATTATAAATCTTTGCAATTAGTGCAATTAACTGCCAAATTTTCTCTCCTTCCCTGGAAAAATTGTATTTATTCTTATTGTCATATTAAAAGATGTTTAGAATTAGATGTTTAATAAATAAAATAACCAGGCGCAAAACAAAAATAGCCTAGGGCTTTAAAAATTAGTTTTTAATTTTCAATAGCAAAAGCACATAAAATTGGAGAATTTAATTAAACTGTTAGCTAGTATTTTTTGAGTAAATGTTCGTTGATAAAGGGGTCAAAATGTAATGATCCAGGTCCACCTCTATTTTATAACTTTATTGCCATATCATCTCTGAATACAGGGTAAATATTTGCTTTAACAATTAATAGCAACACACATATATTTGCCACGGAGGGAGAGAACATTGGACCAAAGTTTTTATATCAAGTACTCCTATTTGTTGGTTAAGTTTATTAAATATTTATTGGTTGGTGCAAAATAGAAGTGTCAAAATTTTTACAAATAATTTTAAAAGAATAGTTTTGTTTATACTCATAAATTTCTTGTTCGTTGTCTTATCCTTTAAGATCCCTGATATTTGCTATGATAAAAAGTATTTATGAAGGGAGGAAGGGGACATTAGACTGTAAATTACACTGGTACCCAAAGTTTTAAAACAACGTTATCTTAATTCTTGCCTTAAAAACTTCAGATAGTTTTGTTAAATTTTGGTTAAAAGTTATCTATCTATCTATCTATCTATCTATCTATCTATCTATCTATCTATCTATCTATCTATCTATCTATCTATCTATCCATCTATCTATCTATCTATCTATCTATCTATCTATCTATCTATCTATCTATCTATCTATCTATCTATCTATCTATCTATCTATCTATCTATCTATCTATCTATCTATCTATCTATCTATCTATCTATCTATCTATCTATCTATCTATCTATCTATCTATCTATCTATCTATCTATCTATCTATCTATCTATCTATCTATCTATCTATCTATCTATCTATCTATCTATCTATCTATCTATCTATCTATCTATCTATCTATCTATCTATCTATCTATCTATCTATCTATCTATCTATCTATCTATCTATCTATCTATCTATCTATCTATCTATCTATCTATCTATCTATCTATCTATCTATCTATCTATCTATCTATCTATCTATCTATCTATCTATCTATCTATCTATCTATCTATCTATCTATCTATCTATCTATCTATCTATCTATCTATCTATCTATCTATCTATCTATCTATCTATCTATCTATCTATCTATCTACTATCTATCTATCTATCTATCTATCTATCTATCTATATATCTTTATATCTATATATCTATCTATCTATCTATCTATCTATCTATCTATCTATCTATATATATATCTATCTATATATCTATTTATCTATCTATCAATCTATCTATCTATTTATCTATCTATCTATCTATCTGTCTATGATTACAGAGCTGCAATGTTACTAATCTAATAATCAAATATTGTTTTTTCCTTCTTCAGTATTCCTATAAAAATACAATATTTTCAAACAAACTCTAAATATTAAACTACGGGATGAGGCCCTAACACCTTGGGGATCTATATTCAAAGGTTAGAGAGTGGCTAGAAAAATAGCTTAAAACCGTTTTAATGTGAAAATAAAAAAGACTAAAATAATAACCTATGTGAAACGTACCTAAAATAGAAAACTCAATCGATTCATTTGTTGTTGGAATGTTATGCTTCAGACAATAAACCCTTACTACTTTACATATTTGGACTAGCTAGATGTATATTAGTCTAGTAAGATTTCATGAACTGATGAATTAAATTATAATCATCTTTAGTAAAGTTTGGTACTTTTATACTTTATTTTAGGATTGTTATTTGAGTTTAGAGTTTGAGAAAAATAATAAATAGAGATATACAATTTAAAGATAAAGGATACTTTTTTTTTAAATGGATGTAGGCAATAGTAATAAAAACATGAACAAGTTGTATCCTAGCTATTATGCAAAGTAGTAAGGTTTTTTGTCTGTACAATATGATTTCGATTTTTACTAAATTCGTAAGTTCTTTGTTTTAGTGAGGCTTCATATAGTTTCAAGAAAGGTTTTAGGCCATTTTAGCTTTATTTAAGTGTAGGTATGATTATTTTTATGGCCTACACTCTTCCTTCGGAAACAAAGCCCCTAGATGATAGCTACTCACCCGCAAGTACATTTTTATAAAACAATGATTTCTTGTAAGAAGTATTATAGATTGGAAGAAATCATCATTACAAAATGAAATCAATATTTTGTTGAACACAGTAATAGTGTCTGACTGATTATGACGTAACAAAAAAAAATTAGCCAATGAGAGGCCGTTATTGACCAATGGTAAAATTTATAGTGGCCTCTCATTGGTTAATTTGTTTTGTTACGTCATAATCAGTCAGACACTATTACTGTGTTCTATTTTGTTTATATTTGCTATAAAGGCTAAAAAGATTTGCTATATTTTTGTTACTTTGTATTAACACTATTCTGTTTTACTTTCTTCATGTTTTTTATTGTTTATTACCAACAACATACTATCTTGCAGACAAAAATAAACATACAGTTTTATAAGGGCGTCTGTTTTGGTAAAGTAAAGGGCGTTGCTTCAAAAGACCAACACCTACAAAGACCAACTAGGCGTTGCTACAAAAGACCAACACCTACAAAAGACCAACTAGGCGTTGCTACAAAAGAACAACACCTACAAAAGACCAACTCTACAAAAGACCAACACCTACAAAAGACCAACTCTACAAAAGACCAACACCTACAAAAGACCAACATTAAAAAATCGTAATGTTAGAAGGTCAAGGCCGCAGGTAGGTGTTTGTCTTTTGTAGAGTTGGTCTTTTGTAGGCGTTGGTCTTTTGTAGAGTTGGTCTTTTGGAGGTGTTGGTCTTTTGTAGAGTTGGTCTTTTGTAGCAACGCCAAGTAAAGCATAAATAGTAAAGCTCATACATAAAATAATTCAGATTATTACAAAAACTTTATGTTTTAATCATACATATCTTACATATATTTTTTAGATTGAAACATTTGTCACCCATTTTTAACATAAAAGTAAAAGGATCTCGGTAACTGCTGGACAGATATGGTTCTCCTTTACTGTGAAGCTTATCATAGGTCTTTGGAAGCTTTTTAACTATTTATTAACTATTAGAACAATAAACCCTGTAGATTTAGAATAAAACAAAATTTCTTGTTTTACTTTTTCTTTTTAAAAAAACTAATATGTTAAGGGTAGGGTCAATTTCACTCCTCTACCCTCAATTACCTAACAGAGGCCTCTAGGGGCTTAGCCACCACTAGTTATGTTTTCTTTCCTTTTAATATCTGTCCTATGCATGGTTATCTAAATGACAGTTTAACATTAGCAAAGCGTTTGATAAAAAACTAATCGAAAAATTGGAAAAAAGAAAAAAAACTATGTATTTCTAAAGATTCATGTAGAATTTAAAAAAAATTTACTTTCTACATGCAACAATTTCTGCAACGATCCATTTGAAAATTAATGGGGTGGGTCAACTTTTAGAATCCCCCACCTCAAGTAAAATTTAAGGCCTCTATGGGCGAAGCCGCTAGTTAATAATAAAGTAATTTGTAAATTACTGTATGATGTATCTTTAAAGAATATACAAATTATTGAAAATAACCCCAACCTACAGATAGACTTCTAATGCTTTTAGCTTGAAGTGCAGATTCGCTACTGAAGGAAGTTCTAGCTAATTTTGTGTGAGATTTTATTTGAAAATAAATTTATTAGTGAGAGTCTAGACCAACCCAGGGATCGAAAGAGATAAGACAATAGCTGATAAATTGATGTACATCTCCAATGATGATAAACAAAATTGTTCCTTCTGTAGATTACAATTAGTGGTTGAAACGTTTGGACACTCAACTAAATGAACCAACCAATCAAAAAGTCTTCAGGGTTGATAAATTGATATATATCCCCAATGATGATATACAAAATCATTCTTTCTGTAGATTAGAATTTGTGGTTGAAACGTTTGGACACTCAACTAAATGATCCAACCAATCAAAAAGTTTTCAAGGTTGTTAAGTCAGCAAATAAGAAAAAGTTATAACACTTCTTTGGGGACTAGTTTAATAAACAGACTAATGTCCCCTTTCTCCCTGCAAAGACCCCAAATTCTTAATTATGGTATACACTTTTTATACTAACATAAACAATACTTAACACCAATGAAAATGCTTTTAAGTTAAAAAACTAAAATAATAAAGATAGATGGGCGTTACAAGTAGAAAAAATCGTCTACAAGATATTTGCTAAGGTAATATTTTGTTCTACTGTAAGGTATTTATTAAAAGCAATCATAGGTGACCAATTTGAAAGGTATCTTTAACGGCAAGTATACACTAATAAGCATTAAAAAGGTCATCATTCAACGCTTTCCTTATAATGTAATTGGAAGTCTTCTGTTGTCATGAATTATTCTTTTTCGATTCTTTAATTTTGACGAAGTGTAGTAGGCCGAGATTCGAACTGCTTAAATCCTCAGATGCGCTTAAGGTTACTCCATAGTGTATATAAACATTATATAAAACTAAACTATATAAACACTACGCTTTATTTTAATACCAATATAGAAAAACCACAAACAAAGGTCTAACTTTCTGCTTTTATGGTTAATGAATCTTTTTCTTTTGACCACGTTCATTAAACATATAATTAACTAGAGAAGTATTAAATACATGAAAAAATTTCCTATTATTGCTTTTTTAGGTTAGGTTAAGTAGGCTAAGTGTTAGCATAATCCCATTTGGATAGGTCCATATTATCTACGTGTAAACCAAATATCAAAACTTTATGTCTTACAAAGCTATCTATCTCCTTGCTATCTAAAGAAAAGGTTACCTAGATATCTGAGTGAGGAATTATATTGGAGAGCAGATGTTAGTGATATCACAGCCTGAAACAAATGAATAGTTAGATTATATTGGAAAGCAGATGTTAGTGATATCACAGCCTGAAACATATGAAGAGTTAGATTAAGTTAGATTACATTAGAAAGCAGATGTTTGTGATATCACAGCCTGAAACATATGAAGAGTTAGATTAAGTTAGATTAAATTAGATTATATTGGAGAGCAGATGTAAATGATATCACAGCCTGAGCATATGAAGAGTTAGATTAATTTAGATTATATTGGAAAGCAGATGTTAGTGATATCACAGCCTGAAACATATGAAAAGTTAGATTAGGTAGGTTAAATTAGATTATATTGGAGAGCAGATGTTAGTGATATCACACCCTGAAACGTATGAAGAGTTAGATTAAGTTAGATTATATTGGAGAGCAGATGTTAGTGATATCACAGCCTGAAACATATGAAGAGTTAGATTAAGTTAGATTATATTGGTAAGCTGATGTTAGTTAAATCACAGCCTGAAACATATGAAGAGTTAGATTAAGTTAGATTATATTGGAGAGCAGATGTTAGTGATATCACAGTCTGAAATATGTGAAGAGTTAGATTAAGTTAGATTAAATTAGATTATATTGGAGAGCAGATGTTAGTGATATCACAGCCTGAAATATGTGAAGAGTTAGATTAAGTTAGATTAAATTAGATTATATTGGAGAGCAGATGCTAGTAATACCACAGCCTGAAACATATGAAGAGTTAGATTAAGTTAGATTATATTGGAGAGCAGATGTTAGTGATATCACAGCCTGAAATATGTGAAGAGTTAGATTAAGTTAGATTAAATTAGATTATATTGGAAAGCAGATGTTAGTGATATCACAGCCTAAAAAATATAAAGAGTTAGATTAAGTTAGATTATATTGGGGAGCAGATGTTAGTGATATCACAGCCTGAAACATATGAAGAGTTAGATTAAGTTAGATTATATTGGAGAGCAGATGTTAGTGATATCACAGCCTGAAACATAAGAAGAGTTAGATTAAGTTAGATTAAATTAGATTATATTGGAGAGCAGATGTTAGTGATATCACAGCCTGAAACATATGAAGAGTTAGATTAAGTAGGTTAAATAGCCCCATAGGGTTAGTACTCAACTTGTCAATAGCAGGAGGTGTCATTAAAACAATTAATTTCAATTGAAATTGCCAATAATAAAAGATTTTGTTGGCGTAAACTTGTTTTTTGATGTAAATGAAGGGAAGTGAGTAAGAAGGGGGATAAATATGGGAGGAGGGTTGTGAGGAAATTGTTACTTAGGAATGTTTGTCAGAATCACCTTCCCTATCCCTGGTCTATAGAAAAAAGTTTGTCAAATGAGATAGATTATTTTAGGGAAATATCAGGGACATTTGAAGATTGTTCTACCTCTTTTATACGTTTTTAGTTATACAGTAGAGTAGAGTAGCTTCGTCTAAGCGGGAGACCTTTGAACATAGTAGTTTACAAACTTATGAAAAAATTGTTTACTTGTGGTAAAAATAAGTTTAATAATATACACAGTTTGCAAGCATCATTACACACAATTTATTAGGTCTTTCTTATACATCTACAACTAGTCAGAATCGAACTTTTGGCTAAATGCTCTGAGTTATAGTTTATTAGATAAATACTCCATTACCATTATTACCATTACCTCGTCGGGGCGGGATTCTCCTTTGACTTTTCAGTGATCATATATAAAATCCAAACCATCATCCACGTGTATTGGGAGACCCAAGGATATTAGGTTAAGTAACATCCATCAGACCCTTTGATTGCACGACCTTTGCCTGAGAAGTCCTAACTGTGCATGGTAATGAGTTTCTCCTGTTTATGGGCCAAGGCATTCCCCCTGCTCTTACTATTTATGTGCACACCAGACATAACAGCAGAAGAACGATTTTTAACGGCTTTAGTTATGACGCGGTGTTGGCCTGAGATTCGAACCTATCACCTCCCAGGCGACGAGCAGATGCGCTACATGTTGAGCCGATCGCGGATTAGATGGATACTCCAATTCAAGAACAATAATTTCCTAAATTAGGTAGCAAAATAAAACAACTTTTATTAACTAAATGGCTTCAATAAAGATTAAACAAACCAAAGCAACACTGGTAGAACTTAAATTTTCTAGAAAGTGTACTTTAAAATCTTTATTTTTTTACAATGTGGTTTGCTATTATCATTAATATATAAAATATTTTTGTATGTTTAAACAAAACATTCAATAAGACACATAAAAATATAATATTGCAAATGTTTTTATGTCAAGGTACCATAGACGTCCAAGCTTTTTTGGGGGGGGAGGGAGGTAGAAAATTTTAAGGGGTAGGGTAATTCGTATTTGGGGGGGGGGGGTAAAAAGGCGCGGGAAGCGCGCCGAAATTTTTTTTTTACCCCCCCCAAAATTTTTAGCCCGGGGGTAAAATTTGCTTGCGGGGGGGGGGGGGGGGGGGTAAATACCCCAATGAAATCTGTTGGCAGGGGTAAATTTAAATTTTTTTAAATATTTAGTATAAAAAAACGCGTGAAGCGCGCAAAAATTTTTTTTATTAGAGATTTTTTATTTTGAGGGGGTTATTTCCCCCCCCAAAATTGTTTTGGGGGGGGGGGGGGAAATACCCCCCCCCCCCTTGGACGTCTATGCAAGGTACTACCCTTTTTTCAATTGTTTAAACTTCTTAATGGGCGACTTTTTGATTTTTTTATATAGTGCTATTTTATTTAAAATAATAATTAGCCGATTTGTATAAAGGATATATACAAATTATATTTTGTGTTTTACGAGACTTTCTTTTAGTCCCAAAAATAAATTTTAAAAAAAATTCTTTTTAGTGAAGAACATTTCCTAACTTTTGTGATTTTAAAAAAAAATAGCTAGTCGGTGCTTGTTGTAAGTAGTAGATGTAAAATGATCCATAGAATATAGATATGCAATCAGTTTTTTTTGTAGACCTTTTATTTTTAAAGTAGCTTAAGTTTGTTTCTTTCTAAATTAAGTTGGTTTTAAGGTATCAAAGAAAAAGAAGAAAATTGCTATTATTAACAAAAATAGTAAGTAATCTGTTGAGTAATTAATTATTGAAAAAAAGCTATTTTGGTGAATCATAACTTTGAACTTTGGGAGCTCGTCACGAATGGGTTAAAACAAAATCACAAAAGTTAGGACACGTTCTTTAAGAAATAATCTTAGTTATATTGTTAGATTTACATTTTAAAAAAAAAAATTTCTACCAGAAAAATTTAAAATAGTTTTTTTCTTCCTTGTAACAAACAGCCATTGTTTTAAATTAAAAGTTTGAAAGTTGGTTCAGTTTTAACCAAATTATGTCCTAAATTGCAAATTGACAAATACCTACAGGGTCTACATTAAAAAAGTCCGGGATAAAATAAAGTAGGTTTCAAACTTTAAAGTATTTTAAGTGTTTTGGTAATTAAAGCTTAAAATTACTTTTGTGTATTTTGAATATTTTTTTGCCAAAATCTCAAAGAATCATTGTTTTTAAATTAAATCAACTATAAACTTTTTCTTGCATGTACTTTTTATCCAAAATTTATAGCTTTAAAATATTTTAAGTTAAGCCTGTTTTTTTATGAGTGGAGAAAATTGCTCAAAAAAAATTCTTACGTCTTAAAAATGAGGGATGAGGAGAGGATGAGTGGGAAAGAAAACCTCTAAAAAAGAGATGGATATTCCCTCATTTTTATGACGTCACATGCTGATTTTTTGAGCGACTTTCTTCCCCTCACGTTTATATTAGATTAGAATTTCACTTTATAAAGTTTAAACCTCCATATTAACAAACCTATTAATTGTTGTAATTTTTAGATGATTTCTAATAAAAAATGATACACATCCCATTCATGATAAACAAAACTACCCAATCTGTATATTAAAGATATTAGTTGAAAAGTTTGGATACTACTAATTTGAAACAAATCAATGCAAATACAATAAAAGTACTCAAAGTTTATGGGCCAACAAACAAGATGATGTGCTTATAAAACTTTGGGTACCAGTGTAATTTTTAAGATAAAAGTCACCCTAAAAAAAAAACATTATTAGACAAATTTTCTCGCCCTGTGTGGTGCAATTAGCTTTAAACTCTGTTTCTCAGTATTGCTTCAACTTTTTAATTGGGTCTATTTTGTACAAGTTGAAATTAAGAAATTAACTATGAAAGTGCACTATAATTGGTCTCTCTCCATCTATTTCATTTCTTCTTTCTGCCTCTTTCTTCAACCACAGGGATAGGACAATAAACGATAAATTGATGAATGAACATATTGGCAATTCTGTAAATTAAAATCATTGGATGGAAAGTTAGAACACTAGTAGTCAACGAATAAGAAAACGTGGTTCTAAATCTTTGAGTACCAGTGTACCAATTTCCATTCCCATATAAACAACCCCTTAAATAGTGGATGTAAATATTCATTTATTTCCCGGAGGTAACCATTTATTTCCCCGAGGTAGTCATTTTTAGAAGATTTTCAAATTTTTTTGGAAGATTTTTGAATTTTTATTAATTATTAAAAGAAACTTGATATCAGGGATAAAAATGATCATTGCCGGGAAATAAATGAAAATTAAAAACCAAAATTAAACCACATTTTAGCATAAAAAAATGATTTTTTTGTTTAAATGAGAATGATATTCCTGTCCAGTTTTTTGTTTAGGAATGAATATTTCTTACCCGAGGGAATAAATGATGGACCGATAGGTCATCATTTATTCCTAAACAAAAAACTGGACAGGAATACCCCATTTCCCCTCTTTATTTTAATCGCCTACACTCCATATTATCTCTCTCTCTCTCTCTCTCTCTCTCTCTCTCTCTCTCTCTCTCTCTCTCTCTCTCTCTCTCTCTCTCTCTCTCTCCTCTCTCTCTCTCTCTCTCTCTCTCTCTCTCTCTCTCTCTCTCTCTCTCTCTCTCTAACTCTCTCTCTCTCTCTCTCTCTCTCTCTCTCTCTCTCTCTCTCTCTCTCTCTCTCTCTCTCTCTCTCTCTCTCTCTCTCTCTCTCTCTCTCTCTCTCTCTCTCTCTCTCTCTCTCTCTCTCTCTCTCTCTCTCTCTCTCTCTCTCTCTCTCTCTCTCTCTCTCTCTCTCTCTCTCTCTCTCTCTCTCTCTCTCTCTCTCTCTCTCTCTCTCTCTCTCTCTCTCTCTCTCTCTCTCTCTCTCTCTCTCTCTCTCTCTCTCTCTCTCTCTCTCTCTCTCTCTCTGGACATATAAGAAGATACCCTGTTAAGGAGATCCAGATCAGTTCAGTGGTTAGCGAGATCCTTCAGTACAGACAAACAAACAGACATCCTGTTACTTTATTATAAGGATTGAAACTAAATTTGATACCCTTTCAAATTAAAATCTTGTTCTTTGAAAAAAGAAAAGAAAACTTTTGAAGGATAAAAAATAATTTAGCATTAAACTAGTTGTGCATTTATAAGTTTAGTTCTTTTATTCAATTATTTTTAATCCTTAAAAATTATTTTCATAATTGTTGCATTTTAAAAATCGACCATTTTAGAATTATCCTTTTTAACAGAAAGCTTATTGATTTTCTAATGAATTTTTGCATTTCAGATTCTAACGACGATGAGGTACAAATTTTTTAAGCGAATTATAAAAAGGAATATTAAAAATTACTTATAAAGTATTTTTAACTTTGAGTCTTTGAGGGAATCTCATACTCAAAGAAATGCTATGCATCCATATATGGGATTCAGTACAAGTACACTTTCTCTAACCGCAGTCATATTTACCGCATTTTTAAGTCTTGACTATATTTCAAATGTATGCAACGTATAATGGCTATTAAGAATAATGAATAATAGCTATTTATTACATCGTATTATAGACAACTTTCCGCTGATATTGAAATCAAAAATTTAAAGATTAAAAAAAAACAGTTTTGTTAGACCCGAGGGGCTGAAGGTCTGTGCTAACAAAACTGGTATTCTTTTTATTATTGTTTAATATTCGTGAGAATTGTCTGAAATACGATGCTATACATGGTTTTTTCACTACGGCTGAAAACCGGTTCTAATCCAGCGGATATTAATTGGTTTCAAAGTCATACTGGAAAGATGATTGACTTACCACATGAGAGAGTTGATTGTTACGGATATTAAGACATTCTAGCCCATTATTCTTGGACAGGCCAGAACAGAAACTATTGAAACAGACTATGTCGGAGGATATACAGTTCCATTCAACTGATAACCTAAAATTAAACAAAAAATTATATTCAGATTTAGATTTTTTAGTAGTATAGCTACTCTGTAATCGTCTTTATTTCAATAATACTCTTCTAAAAAGCACCAAGTTTCATTTAAAAAGTCAAATTAGCATTATCTTCTTTTCATATATTACTGTAGTATGTTTAAAGCGATCTCTGCTGTTTTAGTTTTTAAAAACTTAGTGTCTTATGTCAAAGACTTTACAAAAGTCAATATTCAAGTATAATCATTTTAGTAGCTTACGAGATCTTACAAAAATGCATTCATCCGGTTACTTTTGCATCATATAAAGGTATAAATAAGAGGTTGGACATATTTTAAATCATATCTGTAACAAAAAAGCAGAAAGAAGGTTGTCTTTCCGGCTCTAAAAAGCTTATTATCTCGATAACCGATGGACATATTCGGTTCAACGCTATAACTATGGTTTTAAGTTGTTTTCAATTCTTTTTTTTCAGCTTGGCAAATCTTATGAAAAGCAACTTCTTATCTCTCTAACTTTATATATTTGTATCAATGCGTTTCAAATTCCTTATAAAAAGCCTGGGTTTATACAGGGTGGGGCAAATAAGACCGGACAAACTTTAAACGGCTATAGCGCCAAAACTACTTGACCAATCAGGACGTTTGACGACACTATAAAAAGCTTAGGTAATGACCTTTTAGCACAAAAAAATCGTTGGACGAATATGGACGTGTACAACGAGCTGGCCGCGCATTCCAGATTCCAAATGCGCCGGTGGCTTAAACTGGATTCTCGACTAGGGCCTACTAAATCTGACCTCAGCCCATCTGTAGGTGAGGTAGAGTTTTGTAACTTGCTGGGGATACTGTTAGATGCATAAGTAAGACACTAGAAAAAACTAGAGCTCTCTATCTGAAATGGCTTGGCCGTAGTACTCCAGCAAAGTGAAACGGGGCAGATTTTGAGATGTAAAAAACGTCAAAAACTGTGAAAATTTCTCGGTTCTTGACTTCAGGGACCCATATTGAACTTAAAAAGTCATTTTAGACTATGGGTTGCGCTGACAACCCTAGTTAAAACTTCCTGCCATTTCTAAAAAGGTAAAGAACGTCGTTTTAGCTCAACTATGGTCCAAATAAGAGCCTCAGTGTATAAGGGTAGCTTGAAGTTGGGCGAATTTGGATCCTGCGGTTACTCACGTTCCTAAGGAAATGTGGCCTCCTAGCAGCCCGATCTTAATTCAATGGACTTTTGGGCCTGGGGCTACTTTGAAGCATGCACCAATAGACGTGCCCATACCACAAAGACCTCCCTCATTGCCAATATCAAGGAGAACTACGCCAGCTTGGACAGGTACATTTTGACCTGGACCTGCCGGCGTTTGAGGAGGCGGGTAGAGGCAGTGATTAAGGCTGGCAGCGATTTTATTGAATAATCTAATAGTCATATACATATTTTGCTTGCCAGTTTTTAAAATTCAATAAAATCTTTAAAATTGACGATTTTATGTTCATTTGTTTAGAAGTTAGAATTTGTCCGGTCTTATTTGCCCCACCCTGTATGTATGTTAAAAGTTCGCCCTAGCCTATAGGGGTTTAGTTTTTTTAAGGTGTTTGGGAGGAAAATAGCCTAAAACCATCTAAATACAATTATAAATATTTTCTATCGATCTGTTAATTCCAAGATCTTTTGAATCATAAGTTCGATTTTAAATAATGCTCAAAATTAAATTCAAGTTTACATTTGTAGACACATTAAGCATAAAAAATTCAAAAAAAACTCCATGATTCCTAAACACTCTAGGATGTTATATATATGTGTGTTTAAATATTTTCCCAGAGACATTTGACCACGATTCTGACAAATAATTATAAGTGAAAATTTCCACATAACCAACTTCCTTCTTACTCACTTTCCTTTAGTTACAGTTTTACGCCAACATTGCCAGAAAAATATCCAAAATTTAATATTTCCAAATGGAATTAATTTGCAGAATCACAACCCCTGTATTTTGCAAACTTAACATTAGCAAAACCTATGTGAAAGAAGAAACTTGGTAAACTATTTGCTTGCCACATTTTTATGTAACCAAAAGTTATCAATAATACAAAGTAGAACGATGTTTGTCTGTCTGTTTGTTTGTCTGTCTGTTTGTTTTAAGCGAAGGATCTCGCTAACCGCTGAACCGATCGGGTTCTCCTTTACAGGGTAGCTTCTCATAGGTCCTGGGAAGGTTTATAACTATTTTCTAGGAGGATGGGACACCCCCAACTCCCCTAAAAAATGAAAAATCACACCCCCCCCCAGAAAAAAAAAAATTTCTTTTTCTTTTTAAAACCAAAATTAAAAAAAAGGGGTGGACTACCCCCCCCCCCCAAAAAAAAAAAATAAATAAATTTTTTACATTCTTATTTTAAATCTAAAATACGAAAATTTGGTTTGATCAAACCTCTTGGGGCCCAAGTTCTAATATAAATGAATATTTTTTCATTTGCCCGGGGAATCAACACAACAAATAAATATAATAAGTCTGCAAAGTCAGTGATCAGATGAATCCTCTTATATAGTTTCAGAATCCTATCTCATGTAACATTTTATAGAATTTATTAATGAACAAGAAGTTATAAATGGCAGTGAAAATCACAAATGTAGAAAGTCGCTCCTCAGCGTAACGTCATAAAAATGAGGGAGATGAGAGGAGAAGTGGGAAAGAGACCCCATAAAAAGAGATGGATAATAACTTTTTTTTATGACGTCACATGTCTTTTTTGAGCGACTTTCTCCATTCACGTGAAAATCAAAATGACAAACATTATACATTATAAAGAAGCTTTACTTTCTCAACTGTTTTTTTTAACAAATATGGAACACCCTGTAATTTAATACCTTAAAAGTCGGACCGAGACATTAAGTTAAGATATTTGGTTGACAGTTGGAAACAGAAAGAAGAAGAAACTTTCAAAAAGAAGACAGACTTAAATCTGCATTGTGATGGTAGAAAGCAAAGCTTTTCTATAATTCGAAATCACAACGTCAGTGCAATAAGAAGAGTTGTAAATTTGTACAAAATGGAAGGGGGTAAATACCCCCTTTAAGAAAGTTTTATCTTGGGGTCAAAACAAATATTTCCTCGACATTCCGCCCACCACGAAAAAAACTTTATTTTTATCCCTCCCTCCCCCTCAAAAAAGGACGTTTTTTACATTGTAAAGAATCGTCTTATTGCCATAAAACTAGTAATTGAATGATGGCTACTTTTCAGTATTAAACAAAATTATTTTACGTCTATTTAACGCATCAGTAGAACCATCTTTATAGTATTTTTGGGGGGTTGACGAACTATTTGCGGCGTTTTTTATTTTATTGATATACTAGAATGCAGAAGCGAGTGCAGGTTATGTTATGGGAGTGATTTAACCCCCCAACCCCCACGCCTTGCTACAATGCTTCTATGTTTAGCAATATCTTAAAATATTTTCTGCTGTTTTCTCAGAGTGTCTTTTAATCTCTTATATTATCAGACTTTTTGCTATATCTATGATATAAAAACCACTATGATAGATTTATGGAGTGATATTAAAAACAAGGATGACAACATCCTTAAAAACGAAGCACTGAAATGGTAGGACAAACGGACATTGACGCTTGTATAGTGTCAATCAGAATATAAATGTATAAGAGTCGAAGCGAAATTGTAAGTAAAATTGTTGAAAAGCTGCTTGATACAGGATAATGTTTATGGACATACTTACATTTTTAGGACTTGATTATAGAGTTGATCTGCTTATAATATTGTACTTTCTTGTCCCAGGAATCAGCATACCAAAAATCAGATCAATTGGATTATTAGATCACATAAAAATTTGTTGTTAAAAAAATACAAAAATCAATGTTTAAAATGGAAGTACGGACATTCTGGTAATGATTATAAAGTTACTACGCGTTCTAAATCGTACCTAACTACTACAGGAATCAACATGCAAAGTTTGGAATCAATAGTACAATTCTAACATGCATAAATTAACAAAAAAGCTATCCGTTACGGACAGACCGACCCTAATTATAGAAAAGCTTCGCTTTTAATAATATTACCAAGTACTATGTCTGTTTGTAATTTAACAATGGAATAGGAGTAAAACAAACTCTTTTCGACCAGTTATTCTATATATAATACTACCGGCTACGCCCCAAACCTCCAGGGGCTTTGCCCCAACAGGTTTAATCAAACAAATTTTTCGTATTTTATATTTAAAAGAAAATTTTTAAAAAAAATTTAGGGAGGAGAGATTTTTTTGGGGGGGAGGGGGTGGTCGACCCCACTATTTTAATTTTAGTTTTAAAAAGAAAAAAAAAATTTGGGGGGGGGGGATTTTTAATTTTTTGGGGGGTTTGAGGGTATCCCACCCCCAAAAAAAAACCTTCCCGGGACCTATGAGAAGCTACCCTGTAAAGGAAAACCCAATCGGTTCAGCGGTTAGCAAGATCCTTCGCTACAAACAGACAGGTAAACAGACAGACAGACATCGTTCTACTTTGTATTATAGATAAAAATTTCTTGTGAAGATTTCTATTGCCTAAGGGAATTCATTCTATAATTTACTTGGCATTTTCGTTTGTTTGTATGTCACTATTTTTAAACATTCAAATAATAATTCAAATTTAACAAGTTTTACATAACTATTTATTCCTTAAATCTTGTTATTATTAAACAAAATTATATTCCAAAATTTACACAAAAAAACATGAAATGATAAAAATTGCTTCAAATCATCTCTTATCTCTGTACACAACACATGAACACCTGCCAACAAAAGTTTGGGGAAAAGTTTCACTTTTTTCCCCCACATTTGATTAAACTTTTTACACCTTTTGTTAACTGCTATAAAATGCCATCAGTCCCCTATGTATAAAGTCTTATACAGGAATATGAATCATTTAAAATGACAAAATCTAATTTGTTATTTTAACATAAGCGATTGTTTAAGTAATGTCATTTGTAGTAAAACTTGTTCTTTTATTTGGCTTGATCTATTTTTTTATAACTTAGCTAAACATGAATTACGTATGGAAGGTGGGGAGGAGATAAAACTCCCACCTTTTCTTTATATTACCTTTATAATCAATTACTAATTGAGCTGGAAATTGCTGTACGGTTTCATTTTTCAATATGGAAGTTCTGAAGAAAAAAATTGTTTCCTTTCCTACCATTTATTTGGCAATCCCAAGAAATTCTTTTTTATGAAAATCAGTCTAATTATTACACTTTTACTTGTCCTAATGATATTCTAGTCAAAGTTTAAAAGTAATAGAACAATTATATCCCATTTTAAACGATTTTGATTTATTTACTGTTTGCTTATTCCTTAATCTGTAAAAGTCTCCGGTGTTACATTCAAAATTGATAAATGATTTTACTCCCAGAGTAAGTTCAACCCAGATAGCGTTCAAAACAGTGGCGTGCACAGGATTTTGTTTTGGTCAAAAAGGTCCTAGGCAGGAGTTTTAAAGAATCACATATCTCCTTAAAGCATTATTGTCTTATTAAAGGCACACAAACAAACAAACCTGTAGATATGGAAAAATACCAGGTTTAATATTTAATTGTTCAGAAAAAAAGCCTTTTAAGTTTAACTTGTTACATTAGGGGCGTTTATACTTCTATCTGACCTTTCAGTTCATCGGGGAAGGCTGTGAGTTTTATTGCTATTTATTTTGTAAAAATATTATCTTTTCTTACAGAAAATTTATTATGTTTTGATCAAATATATTCTATACATTTTTACTTTACGTGTAAAAAAGAAAGTGTAAGATTTGATTTTTAAAAAAATGAACTGCATAGCTACATTATAATGTTAAATGTCTGTCTGTTAATTGTTATGAGGAAAACTTGAATAACCCTTTTGCTCATAGGCTTTTAGTTATTCTTCTAATCAACGACTATGTATTCCTCACTTTGTAGGTCCGTCCGTTTGTCTGTAACTCTGTGGTGGAAAATATATATCTAATGAAATCATTAAAGATTAAATTTTTTTAATTTTAAAGTCTGTTAAATAAACTTCTTTCCCATAACTATAAAATTTCCATTTACTGAATCGCCAAACGTTGATTCTATAATATTCATGATAACTGACCTTTTTTATAATCAAATAAGTTTTTTTACAAGTTTAAATTTAAGAAGTAATAAAAAAAAGCATTGCTAATGATAAACTAGAATAAAAAGTAAAAAGTAACTATAAAGTTTCAGCGATTTCCATGAAGAATGGTTTTACGTGTTTTTCTTAAATGTTTAAAAAGAAGAATCTTTGATTTTTTAAAATTTTTCTTTCAATGCTTTTGAGAATTATTAAAAAATCGGAGTAAGTCTCTTTCGTGACAACGTCTCTTAAGGGGCAATTTTTTCATATATTCACAGTAGATTTTCTCATATTTGTAGCCTATTTCTAACCCTGCGGGGCAATCACCTAACCTAAAATAACCAATCAAAAGCTACTGGAAAAATATATCGAGATTAATAGGCGTTGACACGAAAGGGACTATACCTAAATCCAATAAAAGGCATCCAATAATGTTAATTCTAATCGTGCACCGTGCAAAATTGAGTATTGATAATTATTTGTATTACTAAAGCTTCGTTATAGCTCTACGTATTCTTGATTGTTATAAATACATACGTTTCTACTAATAAAATATTCATCAGACCTTTTTAAAGGAAAACATTTTCTACTAAAGCAAGGACCTTTGCATCCATACTTATAAAATCAAAAATACAATAGAAAAAATATAAATTAGAAAAAAATAGAGCAAGAAAATTCATTGATTAGTATATTTTTACCAGCGACTGTGGCTCAACATGTAGCGTAACCGATCATCGTCGGGAAGGTGATTGGTTCGAATCTCGGTGCGACACCACGTCATAACTAAAGACGTTTATAATGGCTCCTACTGCTGCTATATTAGGTGCGCGCAATAAATAATTAGAGTAGGGGGAATACCTTGGCCTAAAAACAGGCGGAACTAACTACCATGCAAAGTTACGATTTCTCAGACAAAGGTTGTGCAATCAAAGGGTTGGTTGTCTGATTGGCAAATGGACGCTTACACCGCAATCATAAAACTTAGGGCTGACATCCTTAAAAAAGCCACATTGTTACAGAAGCACTGACAAATTGACAGCGGCCAATGCTCCCCCTGTGAAGCGAAAAAAGATTGTTTTTTTTTAATCCTTTGCTGTTTTTTTTAAATAATTGTGAATGTTTTGAAATACAAACCCTTTCGAGCCAATTGAAGAATAGGTTTGCTACAAGAGTTGTTTTTAGAAAATATCTTGATTTTCTTTTTTATGTTTGTTTTTTAGAAGAGAGGAAATGTAAAAATGTTTCATTATTAATACCTAACTTTTCATATTTCATAAATTTTTATTTTAAATTTATAAAAAAAAAATGAAATAGTTGAACACAGTAATAGTGTCTGACTGATTATGACGATACAAAAAAAAATTATCCAATGAGAGGCCACTATAAATTTCACCATTGGTCAATAACGGCCTCTCATTGGCTAATTTTTTTTGTTACGTAATAATCAGTCAGACACTATTACTGTGTTCAAATAGTTGAAATAATTGAAGAATAGGTTTGCTACAAGAGTTGTTTTCAGAAAATATCTTGATTTTCGTTTTTATGTTTGTTTTTTAGAAGAGAGGAAATGTAAAAATGTTTCATTATTAATACCTAACTTTTCATATTTCATAAATTTTTAAATGAAAGAGTTAAAAATTTGTGCTATATGGAGTGTTTTAATAATAAACAAAAAGATACAAACATCTGATAGAAGTGTAACTTTACATAACTTCAAAAAAATCATCATTTATAATTCTAAAACCTTTGAGAGCTAACTTGTTCATCTATAATACAAAGTAGAACAATGTATGTCTGTTTGTTTATTTGTAGCGAAGGATCTCGCTAACCGCTGAACCGATCGGATTCTCCTTTACAGGGTAGCTTTTCATAGGTCCTGGGAAGGTTTATAACTATTTTCTTGGGGGGTGGGACACCCCCAACAAACCCCCCACCCCCAAAAAAATTTCTTTTTATAACTAAAATTAAAATAGTGGGGTCCCCCCTCCTCCCCCCCCAAAAAAAATTTCCCCCCCTCAAAGAAATTTTTTTTAAAATTTTTGTTTTAAATCTAAAATCCGAAAAATTGGTTTGATCAAACGTCTTTGGGAAAAGGCTAGGGGCGAAGCCGCTAGTATAATATAAAAAAGTTTAAAGCTTAACAACTACTGAGCTTTTAGAGTTTTCATTATCAGGAAAGCTTTATATTGTTCATATAATGATTTTAGGCTTTCTTAATTTTAGTTTTAAGTTCTAGGATCATTTAAGATAATTTATTTTTTTAATCAAAAATAATGAAAAAATATTTTACCTTTTTAATGATGAAGAATAAAGTAGGAGTTTACCAAGTGCAGTCAGGGAGCTACCACCAATATTGTTACCTAGATAGATAGATATATAGATAGATAGATAGATAGATAGATAGATAGATAGATAGATAGATAGATAGATAGATAGATAGATAGAAAGATTTTTGGGCTAAAAGAGAGCAATGGGCATTGTGCAAAGATTTTTTATTTTAATCAATTTGTATAAAAGCACAAATGGCAAAAGAAAAATGAATACTGATAAGGAAAAGGATTTTATATTTTAACTTTGTGTGAAACAACCATTTTTTTAGAGCAATAAAGATGTGTGTTTTTTTGTCCGTCTTTCTAGCTAACTCCATCAATACCTAATTTCTTTATGTTTCTTTATCTGTGTGTATGATTAACCATTCTATTCGCACTTGTAAAGAAAGCTGTTCCTTCCAGATTTATATGCTTCCAATTAAAACAGTTACAATAGTTTCAAGACTAGGTATGTTTTAAAATGGATATGTGTATATATTGACAGGGGAAAATCTATCGTCAATTTTGGTTACTAAAATTGACTTCACATATTGGTAAGTAGGTTCATCCAGTAGGAGGGTATGGGGTGGATGGTGGGTATTGTTTTTTTAGCCAGCTGGGAGTATCACTCAATTAGACATAAAAATGTGGTGCTACATCAAAGTAATCATTTATCGATTGTTTGTTAAAATTTTTTTATTTTTTGGTTGGATTGTATATACACTGTTGTATTTGATGTTTTTTTAGCTGAGGGCATCATCATTTTATTGGATTATGGCATGCTGCAACATTCAGAATTGTTATTTTTTTTAGCAAAGAGCTTCTTCTAGTTGCTGGGAGTATTACAGGATTGTCATTTTAGAAGGTCATTCTTGCCTTCCCTGCATTATTAACCCCCAACGTTTGGGGAGGGGGACTTAAAGAGATAGACAGCTGACTTTTATATCTGTAGATTATTCATATCGGAGAGTTAACATTTTCTAATATCTTTATCCTGGTGAATCCAGCAAACCTGGCAAGGTTATCAAGGTAAGGAGCATTTTTTTTTACTTTAACAAATCATTTAACATGGCTAAAATACCAAAAGTGCCTAATTCTAAAATTAATAATTAATATTAATGATTTATTAGCTTTTATGTATTTAATCTAAATTATGCATTTTTTATAGGATTTGCTAGAATTCTATAATAAGGTAAACACATCTTTTTCCTTGGAAACAAAAAGGGGTATATGTCCTTTTCAAGAAATTTGAAATTAACAAAAAAAATATCAAAACCAAAATTTATTGTAAATAGGTTCTTGCCAGGGAAAAGGGAACGTGATTCTGACAAACAATTCTAAGTGAAAATTTCCCCTCAAACCTCTTCCAATTTTTCTACCCCTTCTTACCTACTTCCCTTTCAGTTACGTCAAAAAACAAGTTTTACTACAACTATACTCCAACAAAATATTTAATTTTTGGTAATTAAAAATAGTATTAATTGGCTGAATGAATTTGGTTCTGGGTATTGCCTTTGAATCCCTAAGTACAGTACAGAGAATCAGTGCACAATTCAGGAAAGGCTTTGTTATTAATAAAGTATATGTCAACTAATTTAGCATTTTTAAAAGCGAAGCTTTTCTATAATTAGGGTCGGTCCGTCCGTCCGTCCGTCCGTCCGTACGTCCGTCCGTCCGTCCGTCCGTCCGAGATAGATAGCTTTTATTCGTTAATTTAGGCATGTTAGAATTGTCCTATCGATTTCAAACTTTGCATGATGATTCCTGTAGTAGTTGGGTACGATTTAGAAAGCGTAGCAACTCTATAATCATTACCAGAATGTCCGTACGTCCATTTTAAACATGTTGATTTTTCTACTTTTTGAACAACAAATTTTCAAGTGTTTTAATTATCCGTTTGATCTGATTTTTGGTATATTGATTCTTGGGACAACAAAGAACAATATTATAAGCGAAGCAACTCTATAATCAAGTCCAAAAATGTAAGTATGTCCATAAACATTATCCTATTTTAAGCAGTTTTTCAACAAATTTACCTACAATTTTGATTCGACATTTATACATTTATGTTCCGATTTTTCTGTTCAGATACTATACAAGTGTTAATGTCCGTTTGTCCTACCGTTTCAGTGCTTCGCTTTTATGGATGTTGTCATCCTTGTTATATATTAGTTTGGATGGTAAAATTATTTTTAACTAAATAGATGAGATCCTACAGACAGACAAACCATCACTTTTATGTTAGAATTTCACTAATTAGATCAGACTGAAACTAATTAACAAAATCAAATTTAACATATTTTCATTAAACTTTAAAACTTTCAATAAATTAATGATGTTATAATTAAAATTGTCCATTAAACAGACATGTATAGCATACATACTTTAAGCCTGAACTGAAATTTTAAATAAGTAAATTATCTTAAAAAGTTAACAAATGATTTAAATTCTTCTTCATATTTGTTATCATTTTTTTCCATTTTAAAGACATTATTATAAATGCTTATTGTATAATCTAATGAGGCAATAAACTTCAAAGTACATAAAAAAAGAAAATTTGAAAGTTCAAGATGCCTTAAGGACTATCTTGTTTAAAATTCAAATCATTTGAAAACTTAATCTTAAGAAAACAAGAATTTCCACTTTCACAAAAGTTGAAATGAAAATAGATTTCCTTGAATCAAAAAGTACATTTTAAGTCAGAGCTGAAAGTCATTCTTGTTTTTTTAATTAAAAATTACCTAATTTTTCACTCAGAGTTATATACATCTAGAGAGTAAGAAACTAATTGAACTGTAATAAAGTGATTCATCTTAAAAGTTGTAAGGTCAACTCTTATTACAGCACATGATGCAGTTTTTTTTACAACTTTCAGGTGTACAGTATCTCTATTTTATTTTTCCCCCAACTAACCAAAGAAATTAATTTGTTGAAGTTAAACAGGCATTTTTGTTTTAGATTTAACACAAAACTAAAATAGTAAAAAATTTTAAGAAAAATAAGAATTAAAAAACCAAGCAATTATGATTAATTAAGTCCTTGTTTTACAGCTTTATATTTCTTTAATAACTTAAGGAGTGTAACTTTTTTTATCTTCCAGAAGAATGATTCTAGTAGTTAGCTTTTATATGCAATTATATTATTTTTATATTTTTTACATGATTTTGTACTTTTTCATTTTAATTACATTTTGTTAGATAAATCAACAATTTTAATTTGATTGCATATACCAGACTAATAAGGTTTTCAATTAAATTCCAAACTCAATTTCTGTTTACCAAAATGTTTTTATCTATTTACAAATGTGTTAAAGAATTCCTGCACCTCTGAAAAGGGTGTACATAAGCAATGCTGATGATGCATTTGCTTGAGAGTAAAAGAGGTGTACACAAAGATTTTGGGACTGAGGGTTTTTATTATTTGGATGTGCCTATGCACATTGTGTTAAAAAAAATAGTTTCAATTCACAATTTTATTTTAAGGAACAAATTGCACAAATATAAATGGTTCCATGATTATAATCTTATTATCATTAAAAAAATAATCAATCAGCAATTAGAGTATAATCAATAAATCTCTGACAATACACATTTTTTCCATTGATCTTAAAATGTTTTTCATAATTTTAAAAGTTGATTCATTAATTGCATATCAAATGCTAACATATTTTCCTATATTTCTTATATTTCATATTTAGAAAATCACTTCAAAGGTTTTAACAAGTTATTGATATCTTGGTTATATATTAAATACTTTTTGATTTGTTTAAAGCTAAACAGTTTGGTTTTAGGAAAAGTTATTGATTGATCTTTGAATACATTATCAGAATCTTACAGTTAATCAATACTAGGCTAAATAGACAGATTCCAATTTAATACACGGTATTGGTAAAAGAAAAGCTTATTTTATTAATTGTCAAATTAAACCAAATCATCTTTTTTTGCAGCGCTGTTATCCATTTATTAAAGTAACAGTATCTGTGTCAGTGTATGTCTGTTCAAAAGAATCTTGCTAACCACTGAACTGATTTGTTTAGCTTTTACAGTGTAGCTTACTATGTGTCCTGGAAAGTTTTGTAACTATTTTGATGGAGGGTACCAACACCCTCTAAAGAGAAATCTCCCAAAGAAAAAAAATTGTCCCAAACCCAAAGTTTTTTTTTACTTTTTTCTTTTATAAAACTAAATTTAAAAGTAGTGGGAGGGGACTACTCCCCCCCCCCCCCCCTCCTACCTCAAGGGTCCCTAGAGGCTATTGGAACACAGCTGCAAGTATATACAAAATAACAGTTTATTTGAATCACGGTATTCTTATGAAAGTGCAAAGAGAAAATAATGAAAATGAAATTTTCTGGAAAGTAAATGTCATCTATGAAATTTTAGGAGCAGTTGCATTTTAATGGGTAATAATGAACAAACGACATATTCATATAATATAAAAGTACACTGGATGTACTTTATTTATATACTCATTTTTAGTTTATGAATGTTTTCAACTTTATTATTTGGGTTTGATTTGGTTGTTTTAGTTATTGAGATGAATAAATTAATTTTTATACCCATAGATGTAGTTTTTGTGTTTATAAAGTATAAAGTTTTTAGATCATTATTTTGAATAATTTCCAATCATTATTACTAATCCACTAAGTTTATGTAATACCAATAAGCTTGAATTGATAACCCTCTTCTCACTTTTTAATTGTGTTATGGAGATGTTTTGTTTAAATTATTAAATGACTTTTTTAGGCGTGTCAACAAAATTTGAAATAAATATTTTTTGGCTTATCATACATCCTTTTAATCATGATGTTATAGTATGTGATAATATGTAATATTTACTGTACTGACTAGAAGTACTCATCAATTATCCGATAGGCAATATTTACTGAATATATGCATAAGAAAATACCACAATATAGAAGAATACATAGTTTTTATCATAAAGTTACCATATTAATAAATTAATCTGAATTATTATATTTAAATAAAAAAAAATAAGACTATTTTTCAAGAATGCTCATTATAGAATTATATAATATAGAGAGCTATAACTTAGGTTTTAGTAATTAAAATCAGGAGTTGATCTTTAAAATATCACTATCCTAGTAAGCATGGGTTGCCAGCAAATATTGTAAGGCAATTTAGGTAAAATGCAAATATATTTTTTTAACCAACATTTTTACAGCATTTTAAAACCAAAATACTATACACCAAATAAAAAAAAACATCAAACTCTCCAGCTAAATTTTTATGGCTCCTGTGGTTGCAATCGTTTCCCTTTAAATTTAAAATTAAAGCTTATATTATATGTTTAAAAATTGTGACTTTTCATTAACTGGTTTATAATTGAGTATTCCTATTACAAACAAAAAACAATGATGCTATTAACCATTCAAACTGCTGGAGATCCTCATTACATTTTGTCAATATTGGTTGTAATGAATGAATATGATTGTTCTTGGTATGATTAATGTGTTTCTTCTCTGCTCATTCTTCTACAATGCATGGGTAATTGATTTCCTACACTACACTAATCAATCTCATGGCATAGCTTAATCTATTATAGATTTATGATATTACAAGGTTATTATGATGGTTTGAGAGTTGTTTTTTGTTTGGTTTACTGTAACCAAGCTTTGAAGAAATACATTTAGTTTGCTATATAAATCATAAAATCAGCAATGAAAAACAAAAAAAGCTTTTTCATTGCTGATTTGAATAAAGCCATAAATCAAGTATTTGTATTCATACTTATATCATGCATACATCTAAACCATTGAAGTACTTATAGAATTTAATCTATGAAATATTTAAGAGTATATAAGTCTTTTCAATTTGAGAGGCATTATAAGGATAAAGTAAATCATGATTAATAGCCTCCAAATCCCAATACCTATCTTACCTGTTTTATAAGTTCTGCTTTACCCTAATATTTGCTAAACTAACAGAGATAATAGACTTTTTAGATAAAACATTTTGCTTCTTAAAATTAATAGATTAAACTTGTACTTCCTACTTTTAAGAAATTTTGTCATAATTTTAGCTTTTAAAGTAAAGCCAGTAGACATTTAGATTATACCTTTTTAAAAAAAGAAGAAGATAAAAACTGCTTTTCCATAAAGTACCCTGGTGAGAAATTATGACCCCAATCCCCTATTAATTTGAAAAATAAGGGAGAGAAAGAGAGTTTTTTGACAGTTTATTGCTTTAGATCAGATTAAATTAGGTTTTATATGGTACTTAGTATTCTTGCAGGGTTTAGGCCAAGTAGGATTAGGGGTTAGGCATGGGGGGGAGGGGAGCTAATAGTGCTTAACCTTGACCAGTTAAACTACAATGATAAATAATTCAAAATTATTTTAGGGATGTAATGAAAAGTCTGAAAGAAATTTTTTATTTCATGTGGAAAAAAAGTTAAAACATATATAAATGCATCAAATAGATGACAAAAATTTCATAATAATGTGCAACTTTAATGAATGCATAGAGGTTTAAAGTTTATGAATTCCATATTTGTCTCTTGAATGATGTTCAAAATATTCAATTCAACCATTCTCTACATAAATGATCTATCTATTCATATCATATATTCTCAGAATTGCAATTTCACCATCAAAGGAATTTCTAACTATTCTGGGGTAAGACTTAACTTTGAATTTATTCCTATATTATAGTTTACCTGGAGTAAGAAACTGAATATATTTCCTTATTTTAATAATAATGTAAACAGAACATCTGTTTTCATGGTGTATCAATAGTAATATTAGAGGCAATACGATTGACCATAAACAGGCACAAATTTATTAACATATTATATTAATATTTCAAATTCCAAACAAACTCAGTGCAGTCCAGTTGTAGGCTTTTCGATATGTTATACTATCTAAAAAATGGAATGGACATGTTCTTGTTATTAGACAACCATTCTTGTTTTTTATTTTGAGGAAAACCACAAATTAAACCATTGACTTGACCTTCATAAGGTAATGAATAGGGAGGAGACATTGATTGCCAATTTGTTTTCTCATATTTCTTACTCAACCACTGACTAAATTGACAAGAGAAATAATATCCTAATATTTTATAGAAAAATACTATGTTATTTTAATTCTACCCAATGAAATAGGTGCTCTTCAGTATTTAATAAACCTACTTACTTATCTATCTACCTTATATACTGCATAATCTCACCAACATTTGGAGATTTATTCTTCATTTTGCACTACATTTCACTTCTCTAATACCCATACTTTCCTTTTAGGAAAGTGCAGTTAAAATTGCTGGTACTTTCCCTCAAAAGACCTGTTGAGCACTAAAACCCCTCACATATCTTTTGAATAAATCCTTATCATAAATTAAAAGGGTGTATGTCTGTTTGTCTGTTTGTACTGAAGGATCTTGCTAACCGATCGGGTTTTCCTTAACAGGGTAGCTAGATGGTTTATAACTATTTTGAGGGAGATATTAAGAGAAATCACCCCTAGAAAAAAAATCCCTCCCCCCAAAAAAAATAAACAAAAAACAGGGAGGGCATCCCCCCCCCTAAAAAAAAACTTTTTAAAATCTAAGAGGGTGGTG
This sequence comes from Acartia tonsa, assembly GCF_053477335.1. Lineage (NCBI taxonomy): Eukaryota > Metazoa > Arthropoda > Copepoda > Calanoida > Acartiidae > Acartia > Acartia tonsa. The sequence continues at coordinate 5,288,924 of NC_137269.1, forward strand.
GGAAGGAATTATGTGCTAAACAAAGTAGTCTAAGAGAAAACACTAAATTTCATTCTTTGTATTATACTTTTACTTTTTGATTTATGTGTCTTATATTTGAATGCTGTAAAAGTAAAAAGATTTTCTTCAAATTAGGCAAATTAGTTAACTATTTTAAATTGTATAATATGAAAAATATAAAATGACAAAAATTTTACATTATCATCACCAAAAAGACCAATTAATTAAACTTGTCATCAACATTGAAATATTTGTTGTTTTAGGATAAAAGTTGCTCTCAATTTTAATGTTTGAAACAGTTGAATTACATTAAAATCCTGTCTAAAAGGAGTGGAAGAGATAAATTATCAGTTTCAGATAGAACATGCACTGGGAATATATAAATATTAAATTCTATTCTCAACCATGATATTCATAGCTTCATGGTTGCCAGCTTTTGTTAACTTTACAATCCTATAACAAACAATTTGTTACCCTAAAGTACTAACCATTATAAAAGTCAAAACTCTAACAACAAATTTTAAGATGATGTATAATTTAACTTTTTAAAGTTTTAAAGATTAAATAAAAATAATAACATGCAAACTATGATAATGGTATATTCCTTTATAGTATAGCATGATTAAGAGCTTAGGAGAATTGTACATACCCTACAATGAGCAATTCAAAAAGAAGGGTCTGTCTTCCCACTTCCCAATAGTTACTATCCATAAAACTTTCACTTTAAACAAATCTCTCCTAGATTGTATTTGAAATAAGATATCTAAAACTTTTCAATTAGTTAAATTTAATGTTGACCTATTTTCATTTAAAATAAAATGAACACCTTTTTACTAGTTGGAATCCCTGATCAATCTATTGAAATTCTGTGGGTGTATCCTAGCTGTGTTTGTTCTGTGAACTTCTTGGCATACTTTCATTCAGGTCATATTAGCAAATTCATCAGCACAGTCAAGGTTTTTAAAACATATTTCATGGAAATTCAACAATTAATATATATAAAAAAACTCAATAAGTTATTGTATTTGGTATAATTTCTAATAATGTTGTTAAAATTAATCGACCTCAAATATAATTAAGTCCAAAGATTTTGATTTAAAAACAAAATTTATCCTTCAACTAATAAAATGAAATGAATGTTAAAATTTTACTGAAAAAAAATTTTTTCCAATCTAACAAATGTAAATCTAAAAACTAATTATTTAACAATTGCTTTTTTGTTAAAAATGAATAGAATAAAGTTGATAAAACTAAAAGGTGACATTTAAAAAAAAAATAGTTTTTTTTTATCCCAGGTAACACTACTTAATTTGCATATCATCTGGTACAAAAATTAGCCAACCCTGTGTAACTTACAAACATTATATAATGTACTTATGAATTGTTGCCTATGTGACACCTCAACATTTGCAAGTTTATGCATGAGTAAGCATGTCAACAATATATACCTCACTATTACAAAATATTTCAACCCAATATTTCCTTTCTCCTCCTCTCTTTAAACCATTACTATACAACTGTACAAGGTTATTGCCTGTGAAACCCAGTTGCTGTTACTGTATCAAAATTAGATTATTGAAGGGCTTTTTTTTATCAATTGGTTTATAGCAGAAATAATTCAGCTAAAAGGGATAGTTGCATGTAGTACATTTCAGAAAATTGAAAACAAAGCATAAGTTACAAGTATACCATCAAACATATATAATTTTATATTACAATAAATAACAAACAATTAGACATTACTAAATTATTCGTCGTGCTGTTTTTTGTGTAAATAAGCCAGATATAAAAATTTCATATATCACAAAATACGATTTTCAAGTCATGATATTTTTAAAACTACATGGTAAAAAATCTAAATTCTTTTAAATATATAGCCTATAAATGTAGTTTAAACCACTGAACAGGAAAAAATACAGAGTTCACTAAATTCAAGTTGAAATGCATTTCGTGCAACTATATATAGATTTGTACTAATTGAAGATTGAGACTGTAAATCAATAAAAATATTTAGGTTTAACATGGTAGCATTATGTAAACTATACACTTTAAGTATAAACATTTGCAAAACTAGATAGCATTGATACTGTGGATATTTTAATATTTTAATACATCTCTAATAATAATGTTAAAAAAGAGAACTTTTTATGATACCGTCTTTAATGGTTTCTTAATATAAACATAATTAATTCTAATTAAGATGGCTGTTAAAATACATTAACCTAATTAAACAATCATTTTGTAATTAGGCTATACTTATATTATTTAGAACAAAAAACACAATTTAACGCTTAGGACACAAAAACTTAAGAATTAAAGCCTTTACCCTAAGCTATATGAGTCTTGAAAAACGAATCATTTGGATTGTTTTCTTAACCTAATAAGTTTGTACTGAAGTAATACTTTTTAAAGAAGTGTAAGCATGATGGATTGAAGAACGGACAAATATTCAAAGTTATTTTGCTTTTAGATACCAAAAATTTGAATCTTTTACAATTGTAAACACAAAAAAAGTGGAAAAGAGTGAAGATTTGTTGAGCATCAATAGAAAAAGTTGTAATTCTGAGTTTCTTTAATCCTGTAAAACTTTTCATACGTTTAGTTCTTAGTTTCATGCATTCTTCATAAAACTGTGTGAGTACAGGGTGACCAGATCATACTTTTTTCCTTTAATATTATACATCTTACTAGTGGCTTAGCCATAAACTTATATAGCTTCAAACCAAAAAGGTGTGTGTTTGGTCATTATTTTATTAATACAAATTTTATATTTGGTTTAAAAAATCGATTTGATTTTTTGACGAAAAGGGAATAAAATTTTAATATATACCTTCTTAAATATATATTTACAAACTTGATTCGGATTAATATCAAGCTTCCCTGCAAAACTTAATCGGGTTGGCAGTAAGAATTGTAATATCAAATAACTTTTCTTTTTTATTTAATATTCCTTTCTCTTATGGTTTCTGAGTAAGTATGGGAAGGGGGCATATAAGCCCCCCGAAACAATTTACATTGTGATACTTTTTTTATGAAACACCCTGTAACTGTGTGAATGTGTCTGTTCGTAATGCATTCTCAAAAGGAAAGTTTCAATGATTATTTCAAAGAATATAAGATTAGTCTTTTGTAGCTGAGTTGCTGCAGGGAAAAAAGTATGGGGTATTGGATATAAAACGTTGGTTTATGTTCTGTTTATTTAATCCAATATCAAAGGAAGCATAAAACAAACATCAAAAGGGGTGTAATTTTTAATTGATTTTTTAGGGGGTTGATTTACTCTCCTACTCTCCTAGGAGACAATGCTCTACATAATTAACATACCCAAAAGTCACAGAATATAGAAAAATAGACATATTCCAACTTATTCTGTAAAGTGTATATTCTATCCTATTCTATCCTGTCAATAACTGGTAAACCGATTGGGTTCTCTTTTTTATATAAGCTTCATATAAGTACTGTGATAATTTTAGTCTATCGTAATTTCATATTTAAATGTTGGAATGGTTTTAAGCTATTTTTCTAGCCCACAAGAGACCCTAGATACTACTGGGGTAGCCTCTAGTAGTAGATAAACTACTCTAACTAACTAACAACTTACCTTTAAGATTAAGTGAAGCTATTGAACTATTGTTTCTCACACCATTAAGTAAGATCTCTAAACAGTCCTAAAATATATAAACAGTTATTGTCACTTCGTATTATAGACAGCTTTCTGCGGATACTGAGGTAAAAAATTATTATATTAAAACCAGTTTTGTTAGACCCGACGGGCTAAAGACCGGGCAAACAATACTCGTATTAATTTTATGATTTTTATTTTAGTTTTCGTGAAAAATTGTCTGTAATACGATGTTATTTGCAAATATTCGTCTTGTTTATTAGAAGTAAATTGAGCATTTTATTGTACAAAGTATAACAATGTCTGTTCCTCCGTTCATCCCTAAAGATCTCAATAACAACTGAATCAATTCTTTTGTGGTTTTTATCGAATATACCCTCTGGTCTCTTGATAATTTTATGCTATTTTCCAAAGGCTGGGACAACCCATCCAGATTTTGGGATATCCTCTTTTTTTGGGCAAAGCCTTTTGAGGCTAGCCGCGAACCAACTATACTAATAAACTTTTATCTTTCGTAAGTATTATCCTAAGTATTGTATAATCCCAACACTGTACTTCTTGATAAATAAAACTTTTTATTTCACAAATTTATTTTCCAACGATGTACACCAAGTTCTGATGTGACAGCGTAAAGTGGCACCAAAAAATGACGCCATACGATAAAATAACCACTGAGAGGCCAGTATAAATTTTACCATTGGGAAATAACAGTGTAAACTGGCCTCTCATTGGTCAACTCTATTGTATTACGTCATTTTTTGGGTGCCAGGGACAGAATTGGAGACGTGTGTATCTCAAAAAACGCCAATCTCAGAAAACGCCCATATCAGAAAACGCCTATCTCAAAAAACGCCTATCTGGTAATGAGTTGTACCTATTTTGGCCCATATTTGTATCGCCCACCTGACATATCAGCAGAAATTATTAAGCAGTGTTCAGACGAGATTCTAACTTATCACCTCCCCGAAGACAAGCAGATGCGCTATGTGTTGATCCACGTTCGCGGGATATTACAAAAGGCCCACGTTGGGAAGCGTTATTTATTCATTTTTAACTAAAGTACTTTGGAAAATGGATGCAGATGGTAAAAAGAACAAGTACATCCTTTTTTGCAGAAGTTCATGATTGATGTTATATTTCCTTCAAATATGACGTCAATAGGATTACTTGGCTAAGCATTGTAAGATCTGTCCTGTTCTAAGGAGACACTTTTACCAGCTTTAATGATGTAAGTACATTTCAGGACATTTCTTATGTTGCTACTGAGTTTTTGTTTCTTTAAGATAAATCTAATTAAAGTTTACAGTCAGATTGTAAACAAACCCAAGTGTTTATTTGAAACAGTAACTCTAAAGACTTTTTTCACATACAAGTAAATCATATCATAAATGTAATCAAATGTCTGTTCATTCTTCATTAAATCTCTTAAATGACTGAACCTTAGAAATAGCGTAAATGATAGCATACTTGCTTACTGTCGTGAAGGTGTCGGGTTCAAGTCTAGTCCACCCTGCGTCATACCAGAGAAGTTACAAATTGTACCTACTATTGCTATGTCTAGCACGTGACACTAATAGTGTGAGTAAGAGGAGTGCCTTGACAAGTAAACAGACGCTACTCATTACTATACACACAGAGTTATAACCATCGGATGATTCTCCTGGGTTCTCTAGTTAATCACTTGAAATCCAAGAAGAATCCTGCCTCAATATGGTAATGACTAATAATATATATTATATATAAAATAGCTAACTAATTAAAATGTACTTTATTTTTTATAAGTTTTGAATTGATCTGGTAAGCATAACTAAATTGGAGATTTGAACCTATTCTATAAGTTATAACTAAATGTGTGTATAAAGGTCGACTACTGTTTAAAGATGGCTCGGTTTTTTATTTAACCACTGCACTACTATTAAACATAATCTGCATTAGATGTTTGCTAATTAATACTGAAATGCTTGTTTATATGCTCACTTTCAAGCTGAATTATTAATTAGTTATTGTTTATGTTTTTCTTAGTCCTAACAAGAAGTATCATTTTATTTTTCAGCAAGGCTTACTGAAAAATAATGTATAGCATCGTATTGCAGACAATTTTCCACGAATATTAGAAGAAAAATTATAAGATTATTATTTTATCTTATGATTTTTTTTCATATTTTTATATTTCCCTTTAAGAAATTTGTTTCTCTTTTGTTAAGAGCATAACATATAAACTGAATTAATTATATTTGGGTTTTTGTTTGATAATCTATAATAATACTATATCGGATAGCAGTCAATTCGATACTTTTATCCCTGCAGAATTTTTAGAGCTTCCTGAGCATGACTGAAAGACTAAAGGACTAAGTAATTACAAAGCTAATGATCTTAGGTAAGGAGAATCTTTACAAATTTTAAATTTAAATGTTTCACTTTCGAACCTAGTAAAAGTGTCTGACTCTGTTTATAACGTAAAAAAATTAGCCAATGAGAGGCCAGTATACACTGTAATTGACCAATGGTAAAATTTATAGTGGACTCTCATTGGCTATTTTTTTACGTCATAATCAGAGTCAGATACTTTTACTACTTTCTTCACTTTCCATTACATAAATATGGACAAATGAATAGATGAAGTGAATTATAGAATAGTGTCGCTACTAAAATCTCCAGGTATTTTAAGGGATAAGACAGTAGAAGATAAATTAATTTGCATCCCTAACGATAATAAAAACAAAATAATCTTCTGTAATTTAAAATCATTAGTTAACAAGTTTGGACACTTCTAGATAATCTACTAATAAAACTTATCTCGTTAAGTAACTTATTTTTTTTTTGAGGGGGGGGTGTCTTTTAACGATTGCAAGTGATAATCTAGAGAACTCTGAGCATCATCCCCTTGTAATGGGATATGGTATTCGAACGCTTTATATAGGATATTAGGTTAAGTAACACCAATCAGAAAACCAACCCTTCTTTTACCCTGCCTTTGTCAGAAAGTCTAACTGTACATGGTAATGAGTTGCGCTTGTTTATGAGTCACGGTATTCACACTACTCTTAATAAAAATGTCATGTCCTAGATATAGCAGCAGCAGGAACCATTTTTCAAAGTCTCTAGAATGACGCAGTGTGGTCTAGATTCGAACTCGACACCTCCCCGCGGATTAATCAATAAAAAACTTACTGTTGTGAGAAGACAGTCTGATAGATCAAGATGAAACACAGAGTCAGTTTGGGGCAGAAGGTAACTTAGAGCTTTACATACTGGCAGACTGGTAAGAAATATAATATTTTGATGTCTAACTATCAATCTAAATATATAAATGGCAAATTATTAATACTACAAACTATTCTAGAACTATCTATCCATACAGGTAGATAACCATTTTCTATCTTTGTGGAGATTTTAACTTTATATTTATCTATCAAAATGTCTAATGCCATCCATGAATATATAGCGGCTCCCCCCCTCTAGAATCCTGTAGTGGCAATTAATTTAGTAAGGGAAAAAGTCGACCGCCCCTTTTTCATTTTGAGTTTTAAAAAGAAAATTGGTCATAAATTATTGGGATGGTAAAGATACCATTCCCAAAAATACACCCTGGACCTATAAGAAGCTACACTATAAAAGAGAACCATATCGGTTCAGTGGTTAGCGAGATTCTTCGCTATAGACCAAAAATCTTTCTATATTATATAATAGGATATGTATATCTTCTTTAAAACATAACTGGCAGAGTATTGAGATATAATATGAATTATATTTATATTTTTTCCATAAAGTATCCAAACTTTTAATAGAACGAATGATATATCGTATATATAGAATTTTGGCACCAGTATAATTTTAAAATCAAATGCATTTTCCCTTCCTCATATCAAATCACTTTGATCAACAGATCTAAAGTATAGATGTATTTACAGACAACTACCTCCCTTCCTTTTTCAAAGACCTCTTTCGTCTGCTTCTAAATTATTTTCTGATACTTTGCTGTGTTGATATAAGCGACACAGGTTGCACAAGGCGGTTGTGATGGGGAGATACAGTTATCTTACCCTTTCTACCTCTGTTGTTTTACCCAAATCTTTGATCTATAATATCCTTAATATTAGGATATATAAGTTGAAAGGAATTTTAATGTTAGGGGGAGATTTGAAAACTGTACCAAATTTTAAGGATTTTTATAAAATTTGTTTTTTGTATGATTCTTTATCTAAAAGCGGAAATACAATTTAAGTTGATATATTTTGAAATCTGTGATTGGTGGATTGAAAACTATCTGCGCTCTAATTGGAGAAGCTTAAGTGTCGTACATCATTCACCCAATTAGAGCGCAGGTAGTTTCTAATCCACCTATCCTATTGGTCAAAATTAATTAACTTAAATTGTATTTCCGCTTTTAGATAAAGAATTATACAAAAAAAAGAATTTTATAATAAATCCTTAAAATTTGATGCAGATTTCAAATCTCCCTCTAACATTAAAATTCCTTCCAACTTATATATCCTACTTTATATTCCTTAATTCATGTTGTTTAGACTTAAGTGAAACACTTGACAGTAAAATATTTAAAATGCACAGTAAATAAAAATGGCTTCAAACATTTTCTTTCATGAATACAAAAATTATTTAAAATAAATGATAGTGAATAATTTGCTGTGGTTTGGATCCGTTAATTAAAACTTTCATAAATTATACACTTTTTATTGCTTTTTTTAAATTCTCTACCAGCAGCTACGACCCTAGAGGCGTAATTTAGATTTATCTTTATTTTCAGTAGAGGGACAAAGTGTCTCAAAATCAGCCATGTTACGTCATAAAAATGAGGGAGATGAGAGAAAAAGTGGGAAAGAAAAACCCTAAAAAAGCATTGGATAATCCCTCATTTTTATGACATCAAATGGCTGATTTTCGATACACTTTGCCCTCTATCATTTTTAATATATAAACATAAGTTTTGATTTTAAAACATCTTTAGCTGATTGTTGACTTATGTACGCTATTTTCTAATACATCAATTCGTTTTAACTTACTTTCTATAAGGAAGTAAATTGTAGGAGGATCTGGATCCCTAGCCCTGGCATAGTTGTATGCAGTACACGTTGGAATCCTGATTTGCCTAGCTCTCAACCCTTGCACATAAATATTTTAGCTATCAACAATATTCATGTGTTGTTGATTTAGGACAATAGTTATCCCCCTAACTAAAAATTGAGTAGCTTATTTATACACTAGCGGCTACGCCCCTAGAAGAGTCAAGGGGCACTTGAAGAAAGGGAGACGAGTTAGACCCTTCACTTTCAAATTTAGTTTTTAAAAAGAAAAAAAACATAGGGGTAGTTTCTTCCCAAAAAATGTTATACACATTCCCAGTACCTATGAAAAGCTACATTTGAAAGGAGAACCATATCGGTAATGTTACTCTTATATAAGGTTTGATTTAATATACAAATGAATAAAATGAGTTTATAATTACATTTTAAAGTCGGTACTTCTTTGTATACAGAGCCCCTCGATGCTAATAGTAAAGGTATTATGAAGTTATATTTATCCATACTAAGGAGTATTCTAAAAAAAAAACTTTTGGATCACTGCCTCACTAAAATCAGTGAGGCTCGCTAAAATTTTTGTGAATAATCCTCCCAAATCGCATTAAAAATCTACAAAATATTAAACAAATTCTTATGTTAATAACCCTTTTATGATTTTATATAATTTTTGTAGTTTTTTTTTATGCGATTTTGGAGGAATTTTCACAAAATTTGTTAGCGAGCCTTACTGACTTAGTGAGGCAGTGAGCCAAAAAGCTTTTTAAGAATCCACCTCTGATATTGAAAATTTCCATTTTACATACGTACATCCAAAAAAAGGGGGTTTAATTTAAAACATGTGGTAAAATGAGAAAACTATTTTCAATTTGCAAAATAGTGATATTTATTGAGGAACATAAATATTGATGATTTCAAGTGTCAATGAATGGGAAATAAAATATGACGTACATTATTAAGTGGCCTCATTTGTTATGCAAAATTTTGCGCAGTTTTTAAAAACGAAGCTTTTCTATAATTAGAGTCGGCCGTCCGTATTTATGTAACAGATAACTTTTCTTGTTAATTTAGGTATGTTAGAATTGTCCTGTCGATTTCAAACTTTGCATGGTGATTCCTCTAGTAGTTTTTAGAAAGCGTAGCAACTCTATAATCGTTATCAGAATGTCCGTACGTCCATTTTAAACATGTTGATTTTAGACTTTTTTGATAAATTTTTTTCATATGATATAATCATCCGATTGATCTGATTTTTGGAGTTTTGATTCTTATTACAGTAAGGTACAATATAATAAGCGAAGCATCTATCAATTCCTAAAAATGTCAGTATGTCCTTTAAACAGTATTCTATATTTAAGAAGTTTTGCAAAAAAATGTATGGATAATATTCTGACACATTACAATAGTTAATGTTCGTCTTTCAATGTTCGTTTCAGAGCTTCGCTTTCATGGATGTTTTCATCCTTGTTTTTTATTGTTATAACGCTTATTGACACAAAGCATGTATTACAAAAGTCAAGACAAACAATTATTGAAAGTTTTTTCTATAGAAAAAAATTAAGGTTTCAAAAATTGCCATCTATTTGTCCTTTTGTTTGGTTATCTTAATTTCTCTTTATCTTTGTGTCTGTATGTTTTTCTATCTATCTGTTTGTCTATCTTTGTGTTTAATGTTATTCCATAATTGACAATTGTGTTTATCTATCTGTGTTTCTAGTAGCCTGTAAGTCTATCTTTCTGTCTGTCTATCTTTTGTCTATATATCTGTCTCATGTCTATCTATTAGTGTTTTTGTTTGACTATAAATCTATCTTACTGCCTGTTTATCTTTTTGTCTATATGTCTATCTATCTATCTATCTATCTATCTATCTATCCATCCATCTATCTATCTATCTATCTATCTATCCATCCATCTAGCTATCTATCCATCCATCTATCTATAAAATTATTATATTCCTGCATGTTCTTGTAGTTAACTGAAGCACACCCGCACCTCTATCTATCTATCTATCTATCTATCTATCTATCTATCTATCTATCTATCTATCTATCTATCTATCTATCTATATATTTATCTATCTATTTATCTATCTATCTATCTATCTATCTATCTATCTATCTATCTATCTATCTATCTATCTATCTATCTATCTATCTATATATCTATCTATCTATCTATCTATCTATCTATCTATCTATCTATCTATCTATCTATCTATCTATCTATCTATCTATCTATATATCTATCTATCTATCTATCTATCTATCTATCTATCTATCTATCTATCTATCTATCTATCTATCTATCTATCTATCTATCTATCTATCTATCTATCTATCTATCTATCTATCTATCTATCTATCTATCTATCTATCTATCTATCTATCTATCTATCTATCTATCTATCTATCTATCTATCTATTTATCTATCTATAAAATTATTATATTCCTGCATGTTCTTGTAGTTAACTGAAGCACACCCGCACCTCGTTCTCTGAAAAGTAAATAAAATAATTTAACAATGGACATTTTTTTTAATTAACATACTTTGTTCATATTTTACTCTGTTTTAGGGAATATTGACAAGGGAAAATTTTGGATGATTATATGGAACTCATTTATTCTTCAGTAAGTTCATCCAGTAGGAGCGGGAGGGATTTGGGAAATCGTGTAGATGGAGTTCTTTGGGGTATAGTCCTATTCGTGACAACGCCTCTTAAGGGGCAGTTCTTCGTATTTTCACATTAGCTTATTATGTTCATTTAGGTTAGGTTATGTTAAGTTAGGTTAGGTGATTGTCCCGCAGGGTTAAGGCCTCCTGCAGGGGCTAGACATAGGAGAAAAGCTACCGTGAAAATATAACGAACGCCCCTTAAGAGGCGTTGCCACAAAAAGGACTGTGCCAGTTTTTTTTTTTTTGTTATTTATTTAGCACTTTATTACAGTACATAAAAAAAACAAAGTTATTATACATCGATTTTTATGTAATTTCTATTTTGTTTCTTTGGGTGTTTTCTTCCTTGTTTGTATTAAATAAATGTTGCCCTCTACTAAATATCATCTAATTTATATCAACAATGCTATCTAAAATACAAGTTTACACAAAGCAGCATCAAAAAATGTTTTGACAAGGATCAAGAAATTAATTAAGCTGTATGATAGGTATTATAGTTCCTAGCATAGCATGAAATATAAAAAGTAAAGATTCTTTGGCACCAAAACAAAGGTGGATTCTTTTTTAAAAAATAGAAAATCTACAAAAATTAAACAAATCTTATGTTAATAACCCTTTTATCATTTAATTCACTTTTTTTATGCGATTTTGGAGGATTTTTGCCTCACCAGCGAGCAGCGACCCTAATCATTGACAGTAATGTTGCTAAAATAAAATTTACTGTATTATATTCTAACCCTTAACTAATAAATTGCAGAAGCGTTCCAGACAATATAAACACCAATGAAAACTTTACAGTGTTGATACACAATTGCAAAAAAAAAATAGAAGGACCTGTTTATAAATTAATAAAGTTATTATTTGAGATCTCGGTAACTACTTAACATATTGAGTCCTCTATTTTAGGGAAAATCCATGTAGCACTCTCGATGGTTTTAGGCTGTTTTTCTTGTAACTGTATAACAGTCACAAGATAAATCAGCAAAAATAAAGCATTGCTATTGCTGCGTCTCTTTTGAACACTATTGTTCTTGTTATAAAATATCATGGTTTACTTAAAGGTCATTGCTATAATTTTTAACAATTTCCAGCATGAATTTGCCCAACATTAAGCGTATTACTTAAACTTTTCCACGTGAGAAAGGTACATATATGCTTTTTCAGTCCTCCCTATAAGAACAAATCAAAGTAAAACACTAGAGGAAGAAAGAGTTAAATAACTGTATCTCCCCATCGCAACCACCTTGTGCAACCTGACTATTAGGTCATTAAAAATTAACTAATGGTCTCGCTCAAATTAACACAGTCAAGTAGCAGAAAATAATTTAGAAGCAGACGAAAGAGGTCTTGGAAAAATGAAGGGAGTTAGTTGTCTGTATATACATCTATACTTTAGATCTGTTGAAGACCATATCATAAGATGTTGTGTTCATATAAATAAAGAAAAAAAGGTATGAAAAAAAAAGGATGTCGACACTCATAAACTCAATGCTATAAATCTAGACGGTAGAACAAACGAACATTAACACATGTATAGTTTCAGAACTCATTTAGCAGAATATTAATAATCATAAACAAATTTATATATAAAGAGAGGGGTAGGTTTCTGGTAGAATCCGTAAAAGTGTGTGTTTTAAAACTTAAAAATAGTAGTATGACGATAATATTCACTAAATATGTGTAATTCTTATTGAAAAGAACTAAAAAAATTAAAAAGTTAACATAAATTTTTATCGTTCTACTACTGTTTTTTTAACTTATAACACATAACCTTCACGGATTTTACCAGAAACCTACCCCTATCTTTGTTGCAAAAAAATGCAAACAACTTGAAGATAGAAATGCTTCTCTTAAATCTTGTTTTACCTTGTTGACCTAGGATTTTTTTTTCAAAATTCAAATGAATAATAATTATACCACACAAAAGAATTTTATTAAAAAGTAAAAAAACAGCTTGTGTTAAATGTATGTATGGACTAACTGGTAATTATTTTAGAGTTGCAACGCTTTCTAAATCGTACCTTCTGTCACAGGAATTATCATGAAAAGTTTGAAATGGATAGGACAATTCCAACACGAGCCATTTGTTACAAACGTACGTATAAAAAGACCCTTGCTTTTAATACACTGAAACAATAATATTAAAGTATTTGCTTTTACATACTAACTGTATATTAATTATGTGTGGGAGGTAATTAATAAAAATACTAATTACAATCGTATTTACATTGGAATTGCCCAGAGATCCTAAAGGGATAAGACAATAGCCAATAAATTGATGTACATTCTCAATTTTGATACACAAAATTACGCCTTCTATAGATTACAATTAGTGGTTTAAAAGTTTGGACACTTAACTTATTGAAACAACCAATCAAAATTCAATAAAAAGTCCCCAAAGCTATTGAATAAACGAATAAGAAAACGTGTGTGTAGTCCCTTTCCTGACAACACCTTAAAAGGAGCGTTTCGTAGTATTTTCACTTTAGCTTTTGATAGGTTGTTTAAGTTAGGCTAGGTTAAGTTGGGCTAGAATAGAAGAAAAGCTACTGTGAAAATACGACGAAACGCCCCTTCAGAGGCGTTGCCACTAAATGGACTGTTCCCAAAAACGTTATTACAAAACTTTGGGGACTAGTAATAAAAAGCCCAATTTTTCCCTTTCTTCCTGGGAAATGCCTCGTTTCAATTAATCTAATCAATCCAACAAAGTAAATGGTGTTTATAATCGTAATTACTTTATAACCTGCAAGCGGCTGCGCCCTTAGAGGCATATAGGGGCAATTATATATGGAAGAGGGGAAAGGGGGGGGGGGCTGGAGATTGACTACCCACTTTTAGTTTTGAAATGATTTTTTTAATTTCGGGGGGAAGGGGTGATTTTCAAGTTTAAGGGTACACCCACTAAAACAGTTAAAAACCCTTCTATAAAATATTATAAGCTCTTTAACGACCTGATTATTGAGATGCTTCGCTTAAAACATTTTAATTTGTTTTCAAAGGAATCAATTGTTCTACTGTAAATTACAGCAATATTGGTCATGCTGAGATCTTTTATTACAAACAGACAACCTTTATCAAATCTTACAGTTATTACTCATTTATTGAGGATGGTTCTAATTTTTTTCTGAATAATTCCAATCTTCACATAATCACATATTGCCGGATATATATTAAACCTTTTGTTATGCATTTACTCGTTTCTGTTTATTAATTAATGAAACACTTAATATTAATGCAAATGAATGATAATATTGGGTAATAAGATACTTTCTTTAGTTTACTTATTGCGTTGCTTCCCAAAAATTTCGCTTTCATCCAAATCTCATTGAATGGGATACTAATTTTATCTGAATCTACAAGAGAGGTATTTTTTTATTGATAATAATTTAAAGTAGGAATAGGCCCCACAGGGTTAAGACCCACCAAGGGTTAAGACAAGGGTTAAAAAAATAATATCTAACCCTCATTTATTTTCATATTTGTTTAGGTATAACGAATTTGTTTTACCATCTAATTGTTTTATTTAAACATTGCATTCTAATTTTATTTCATTATATTTACAGATTATTATTATACTAATTTATTTATAGTTTTATAAGTATTGGAGTCCTTAGATTTAGAATAGCTGCGCTCTAAGCGAATAATAGATTCGCGTAATCGTAATTTTATTTAAAATCAACATAAATCTGCAAATTACAAATTTAATTGTTATAACCTAATTTTACATCCTTCCCATTTGCCAAATTAAACGCGATTTCACTGCTAAATTGTTACTTTAGCCAGGGCTCAGCAGCCGCGATGAAGTATCAATTTGAAATTTGGTCAGGTTTAGACTTCCATCTGATTTTTGAAATTGTATAAGATTGATTTCGCTGAGGCTTTTAAGTGGTTGACGCACGGCTGCCGAGCCCTGACTTCAACCATTGTCTTTCCTGCCAAATTAGGTCTGTTGGAAGATTGAAATTGTTGTGGAGGGATTACCAACAAGTTAAATTATTGCTCACAATCAAGACATTATTGGCAGATTTTCCTAGATTTTGTTCGCGGATTTATTATCACCCCCTCCCCTCCCACAGTTATGGAATCTAGACTATAAAGATTTTTTTATCCAATCTTGATAAGAGAGGTATTTTTGGAAAGAGGAATATATATAGAAAACGCCTATGTAAATTAGAAAATCCGCAGAAATCATACTTGCAAGTAATTTGCAAAAATTTGCAATAATAACTTGAAATGACAGATTTAGAAACATTGTTATCATAAAATGTTAGAAACAGCTTTTTACAAATAAGGTGAAAAAAGTAACACTAAAGAAAGTTTTTTTGCCTTAAGTTTGTTCTAAACTTATAGATAAACAACTTTCAAAAAAAGATTTTTTTCTAAATCTGTCATTTAAGGCATGAACTTAATTTTGCAAATTAACATTGCAGATTTTTTCAAATAATTTGCAAATATGATTTCTGCGGATTTTCTAATGTAGATAGGCGTTTTCTATATATATTCCTCTTTCGAAAAATACCTCTCTTGTCAAGATTGGATAAAAAGATCTTTATGGTCGAGATTCCATAACTGTGCTCCTAAGTTAAGGAATCTCCACAAAGACTTCGAAACATTTTTAAATTTATCCCTCTCAGGAAGCCTCAAATACTATAAGATTGTACCAACCAATTAAGATTTATTAATATGTACTCAAAATTGTAAGCCAAGCAATGATTATATGATAAAACTTTGGGTACCAGTATCATTTATTGTTCCCTTCATCCTCGGTTGGTTTAAAGTAAGAAATACGGGGTATGGTCACTTTCGTGGCAACTCCCCTTTAGGGGCGATTCGACTTATTATCAAAATTTCTTTTGATAGGTAATTTTAGGTTAGGTTAGGTTATATTGGGTTAAGTGATTGCACAGCAGGGGCTAGAAATAGGAGAAAAAATCTGTGAAAATACGAAGAAACGCCCATTAAGGGGTGTTGCCAAGAAAGGGACTATACCTTGTTGTCTAGTTATAAAATAATGGATTTTACTCTTGAAGTGTTTATATAGAACTTCTGTATTTTTAGAGGACTTTCAAAGGATTTTAAAAGCTAAATTTAAACTTGGCAAGGCATATTTTTCAAATAATTCAAATTTAAATAGGCATGAAAAAATGTGTTATTATATAACATTACATTTATCTAGATTGTAAAACAAAAACATGCATACATTCTTGTCATGAAAAAGTGATATATTTAACGTGTTATTTTCATATGAACAACAATTAATATTATATTCGACAGAAGACCGTAAAATGAATGGTGTTTTCTATATGTGTTAAAAGTATGTCGTTAAATTGAATCCAGAAAAATGAAGGATAACACGTTTCCTAATTATTCTATGAATTACAGAGGCTCATAAATGAAGTCTAACATAAATGACATATAAAATTCTATTCCCTCATTATATTTTTCATATAAAGAACCCATTATTATTTTTAATAAATTAATAATAGTGGGGTGTGGTTCTTTTAGATCAGATTAGGTTAGGTTAGGTTACATTGGGTATAGAACCGGTGGTGTTAAAGCACCCGGCAGGGGTCAGGTTAAGAGAAAAAAAATACATCCACGTTTTAAAACAAATCAACTGGGAGGTGGTATCAGTTCTCAGCAAGCACTTTTTGGAGAAAAAAAAACCTAAATTCCACAATAGTCAAAGTGTTGTAAAATGAAAATTGAATCTTGTTTAGATTACATGTTTACCGTTTAAAGATGTTAAAGAAATGGGGCATTATGCTTTGCAAATACACATATTTTATTGAGCAGATTGGGCCTTTAGCAGGAAAAATGCTTCTCAATATTTTAAATTTTTCTTTTTATAAATCATACAAAATCAAACGATATTATTCCGTCTGTTTATAAAAATTATAAAATATGGACCAATTAGGCTCTTCTTTTCTTGATCATAAAATGAGTATAGTTATTTTTAATTTGTAGTATAGTTCATTGTAAGTTTAGTATTAAAACTTTAAACTTTAAAAGGGGTGTTTCCCCTCCCTCAAACCTTTGAAACCCTTCATGTTATCCCTAAAGATACATTGGATTAACCCACTCAAACCTGTAAGCCTTTCATTTTACGTCCGATAAGGAAAAGCTTGGATGTCCTTGGCCATGGCACCTTTTTTTAACCTCCTCTCCCAATCATCACCTACCCATTCTTAAACTGACCTTCAGTCAGGGGCGAAGTCACATGTGCTTTTTTTTTCGCCAGAGGTGGATTCTTAAAAAAATTAGGGGCGCTTTGTGAGGCAAAATTATTTTTGTGAAAAATCCTCCAAAATCGCGTAAAAAATCTACAAAAAATTAATTAGCATCTTAAGCAGGATTTTTACAAAAATAATTTTGCATCACTAATAATTTCGCCTTACTAAGCGATTCTATTTTTTTAAGAATTCACCTCAGCATATAACACCATAAACCAAAACATACTTTTACTCAATTAACCTTTGATGTTTTTTGTCATTGTTATACCCATAGCATTTTTTATGCAACAGTGTTCGAAAAATATATTCTTTATAAACTTTTAAATAAGACCGTAAATTTTCTGTATTTTTCGTATTATTAGTGGTATACAAAAACTATACAGAAAACATACATATATAGATAATATCATAAAATCCTGATTTAAAAAGTTTGTGCTTGTCTTGCGTAAAATTAGTGACTTAGCTTCAGTCAAAAGCTATTATTAAGTCTAACTGTTCTTAATATTGACAAAACGCATAGTATAATTAAACGCATTTCTAATAACAATTAGACTTAATAATCGCTTTCGACTGAAGCTAACTTACGGATTTTACGCAAGACAAGCACAAACTACTTCTCGAAAATTTCCATCTGTGGGGTTCAAAGTTCAGCAACCTTTTTGGGTCTATTACATAAAATGAGGGGATATATTGACAGATGAAAAATTGTTGTTGATTTAGGTTGCTAATTTGAACGTCATTTATTGGTCATCCTGTAAGAGATGTAGGGATGGTGTAAAAGAGGTAGGATGTGGGTATTGTTATTTTAGCCAGCTAGTAGTATCACTTTATTAGAATACATAAAAATCTGGTGAAACACCCAAGTAATAATAAATCGATTTAAGGTAACCCTTACAATGCAGGAGGGGGGGGGGGTAAGTGTATAAAAGCTGGTACAATTTACTGGCCACCAAAAGCATAATTTAACACATTGATAAAAAGAGATAATAATTATTTCTCGCATCTTATTATAAACAGCTTCCCGCGGATATGAAATATACAATTACTAGCGGCTGCGCCCCTAGCATCTAGGGGCTTAATATTCCAAGAGCAGAAAAATAGCCTAAAACCATACCCTGACTTTAAAAAAATAGCCTAAAACCATCTCAGAGTCTATAAGAGGCTTCACTGTAAAGAAGAACCATATCAGTTCAGTGGTTAGCGAGATCCTTCGCTACAGACAAATAAAGCTTATTACTTTATTATAGGGACTAGTGGCTTCGACCATAGCCTCTAGGGGCTTTGCCCCAAGAGGTATAATTACATCTTCTATTACTTACCCAGCAGAACGGATCACAAATTTTCGCACCTACCCAGCAGGAAAACATTTTGCGATTAAATTCGCAAAATTCGTAAAATTCGTAAAATTCGTAAAATTCGTAAAATTCGTAAAATTCGTAAAATTCATAAAATTCATAAAATTTGTAAAAAAAAAAAAAAAAAATGGGGGGGGATTTTTTTGTTTTTAGGGGGGTTGGGGGTGTCTCACCCGCCAAGAAAAACCAACGCAGGACCAATAGGTATATACCCTGAAGAGTAGAATCCGATCGGTTCAGTGGTTACTGAGATCTTAAGCTTCAGACGGACAGACAGACGGACAGACATCGTTCTACTTTGTATTATAGATAAGGTTAAAATAACTGGTTTGAATCTTATGATTGTCATTTTTATATGTGTAGAAAACTGAATATAATACAATGCCAGACATAATTGTTTTGCATAGATGAAAACCGGCTTTAATCCACCGGATTTTAATCGGTTTCGAATGAATAGGAGAATAGTTATTTCTAGCATCGTATTATAAACAGCTTCCCGCAGATATGAAATGTACATTTATAAGTTTAAAACCAGTTTTTTTAGACCCAAGATGATGAAGGCACGGGCTGAGAAAACTGGTTTTAATTCTATGATTGTACATTTTTATATTCGTAGAAAACTTAATATATATATAATACAATGCTAGACATAGTTTTTTTCGTATGGATGAGAACCGGTTCCTATCCACCGGATTCGAATGAATACGAGAAATAAAGTTACCCATTTCCTTGTAGCTGATGTAGTATATAGACTGGGGGAACTATCTTCTCATCTGTGCACAATCTTGTAAACTCGTCTCCCAAACTTATACTATCCTTATACATCATTCATTGTAACTATCTGAAAATCAATAAAAACATTAATAAGTTGGCGTCATGTGTATCGCGCCTTCAAGTAACGTGTCAGCTGGATTAGAAGCCAATACTGACTTTATAGTTATTTATCCAAGTCTAAATAATATGCTGTTATGTAATATTTATCCCTGAAATACAGGTTTTTTAAGTTTTTGGTTATGTTTTGTATGATTTGTTTGATATTTTCAGTTTGCGTCTTTTATTCATAGCTTCCCTCCCTTTGTAGTTCACCCACCCTTGTTCGTTGGAATAGTTTTTAAAATTCGTCCATGCATGATATGGTTATTGTCTATTTTAAGGATTTTATTTATGATTTTATGATTTTATTTATGTAATTAATTGTATGGTATTGCACATTTGTATTTTTCTATTCTCGCTTTTTATGAATAAATGGACTAATATATTGTATAACATGTGTTATTTATCCAAGTCTAAATAACATATGTTATACAATATCTATCCCAAAATAAAACAACAATCGGATGTTAGTCCAATCTATGAATAAAAGACGCAAACTGAAAATATCAACCAAATCATTCAAAACATAACCTAATAAAAAACTTAAAAACCTGTATTTCAGGGATAAATATTGCATAACAGCATAATAATTTTATAATAAAAAAGTAATGTAATAAATACCAGTTTTGTTGGGCCGGGCCTTGGAACTATTGGGGCACATTTATTGGGATTATTCTTATAATTTTCCGATTTACTTTCCGCGGAAAGCTGTCTATAATAACTATTCTTGTATGGTCCATTTCCGCAGGGTTAAAATTACTTCTGTACCTAACTAAACGACAATTGGTCTTAAATTCAAACCAGTTTGGTTGCTTTTAAAAAATTAAAAAAGAGTGAATGCCATATTTGGGTCAGGTTTCGACTTACAGCTGATTTTTAAAATTGTAAAGGTTGATTTCCTTGAGGCTGAGGCGCGGCTGTTGAACCCTGGTTCAACATTTCTTTAGTTAGGCAAGAACCATTATCATTCATTAGAACATCATATTATTATTATTAAACATAACTAAAGCTTATTTTTATTTTCATGAATAAAAGGAAAAGCCCTCCCCTACTGCTTAAAGATAATAAAGCATAACATAAGAAAAGATATTATTATAATATTAACATTAAAGGTTCATAGTTTTCCATCAAGTTACAATTTACTTTTTATCCCCCCACTCAAGGATGTAAAGGAGGCATTACAGGCACCGTCAAAGCATTTCAACCCCTCTCCCCAATTCCCATGTAATCGCGATTCAGTCATTTACAAGATCTCATTTGACACACAAACTTACAGGTAACTTTAAGTGCCTCAAAAATGAGCCATGTGACGTCATAAAAATGAGGGATGATCGATTTCTTTTTAAGGGATTTTCTCCCTCATTTTTATGACGTCACATGGCTGATTTTTAAGACATATTACAGCCAGTTACTTTACTATCAATGGTTTAAACAGATAGTGAAATCTGTTTCATGTTTTTCTAAGATTTTAAAACATAATGTTTTTTTCCAAAAAAAAAAAATAACTCTTATACCATAAGATAAAGTTGGAGGGAGGTTCTATTGGGTTTAGCTCAAATGCACCATATAAAACAATATTTATTAATATAATCAAGTTAGTTTATAATATTTACTTAGAATATTGTTACATGGGGAATAGGAACTGTACACCAAGTACATCAAAATAGTTTTTTAGAGGAAAAAGTAAAAAAAGAAGCTGATCAAAATCTTTGTAAAATGTCTATCGTCCTAAAAATTTTTTTCTTTATATATTACATTATCAATGGCATACACAGCGATTCACCAGGGTGGTGTAAAACCGTAGTCTAAATCTGACCCAAATATGACTAAAACTCTTTTCCAAACTTACAATTGGGTCTAATTTTAAGTTTTCAGCTGCCGAGCCCTGGTTTTGACATTACCCTATCGCACCTCACTTATCATAAGAGATGAGAAATAAATATCACATAAGTTTATGAATTATTGGTCGAAGTAAACTGTTCTTTTACACATATTAAAGCACTTTTCCAATTCTGCATGTGCCCAATCCTACATTAATTAGATCAAACGACTTACAAAAGCTTCCTGAATAAGCAATAATATGTATTAAAATATCTAGAAAAAGTTTTCAAAGAATTCATAACCTTATGATGTAATCGATATTGTTTGTCTTTCCGTCTGTTTGATCAGCAAATAATTTAAAATTTAGCTATTTAGAAAATTTAATAATACTAAAACAATTTTTAGTCCTTTTAGGGAACAACTTAATGGCTAGGGCGAAGCCCATTTCAGATTGAGACCAACACGTCATAAGACTACTTAGTGATTATTTTATTAAAGGATCTAAAAACATAGAAAGTTGTTAATTTATGGTTGTCTACTGTCTGATTACATAGTAGAACTAAAATGGAAGGATGAAACATTATTTAATAACAAGAATGTATCATTTATATCTGTAGCGAAGCACTAAAACAAAACAAAAAAATTATCCGATAATTTTAGCAAGTCTTCCTTCTAATTAAGGTATGATTGTCTATCTATACATTAGCATAAGTAAATAAAATGCAACTAATAATTGTTTACGGATAGGTTAAAGAATCCACCAATTTAATATTTTGATTTCGTGCTTTAAGGTTCACTACTTAGTGAAAAAGTTGTCCTTGTTATATCAATTTTCTGATAGCATTGGTGATAATTTAGGAGATTATGTTTTTAAATAATTTATATTTAAAGAAAATTGTTGTTTTGTCCATAAATATTAACCAATATAAAAACTTTCCTCATTTTGATTGTTGTATTCAATCAATTATTTACATATTACACTTGGAAAGCTGAAATATTTTTTCTTTTCTTAAAAAATTATTTTTAGAAACCTTTATTTATGAAAGATTAATAATATTTGTTTAAATCTCTTCTATATTATGAATTCTAGTTTATATCTCTAACATACAAAAAATAAACTTTTGCCAAAATTAGAGACTTTAGATCAAGGTTTGCCCTTTGAAATATGTAAGTAAATGATTTATTTTTTTCTTGCTGGGTTAATATGTTGGCTGATTTATATTTTCAGTTGGTAGACTAGAGTATCACTACCATGTACAATTTAGATTTCAAGAACATAGATTTGGTCTTGAAATCTATATTCTACAGGGTAATGTCACCATAGGTCATTAACCAAAACGTTGGATGTAATTTAGAAGTTTGTTTATATGATAATGTGATTGATAAAGCAATATCTGGTCTAAAAAGTTATTTATGAATATATTCAACCACCTTACTGTAGGAATTAGTTTTCCATCATTATCTTCTGATAGATACATTAATCATAAATTGACCATGGAAAAAGTTTGGTGGTTCTAACTTACATAGGCATAGTATTTATAATTAGAAAATCATTAATTCACTGACATTAGTATAAATGCCAGTGGCTTTGCTGGTACACCGACAAACGTCCTACCGCGACAAACGTCCTAATGCGACAAACCTCCTAAACGACAAACGTCCTAATGCGACATCTCTTTAGTAAAACAGGAAAAAATATTTTTTAAATCAAATAACTTTAACCATAGGCTAAATTTTACAAATCTGTCCGACAGTTTTCCCAAAGTCTGTGTTGGCTATCACAAACGGAATGGTTTCGAACCCAATACAACCGTGCATTACAAAAGAAAACCTTTAATTTTCTAAATTTAAAAAATATATATCTATTTCCTTTTATTTTAGAACATTTTTAAATTAAATTTTTTTAAAAAAAATTAGGACATTTTACTTAAGAGATGTCGCATTAGGAGGTTTGTCGTTTAGGATGTTTGTCATTTAGGATGTTTGTCGTTTAGGATGTTTGTTGTTTAGGATGTTTGTCGTTTAGGAAGTTTGTCCCATTAGGACGTTTGTCGTATTAGGACGTTAGTTGGTGTACCCGCTTTGCCCCTTTCCCCGAAGATGAAACTAGCATAAACCGATCACAGGAACAATGTGAAGCTCCACTAAATAGAAAACTCAATCGGTTCAGTGGTAAGCAAGATCTTATAGGACCTATAAATGAATTTAAAATTGTATAGAAAACCATCTATTTTGATAAGAAGTATAGAGAAGCTATACTTAACCTTAACCTTAACCTTTTAAATTCTTTTTAACAATAGGAAAAAAAACTATAAAAACTTTAAATGTCAAACTAAGTTGATGAAAAATTTGACAATTTGTAAATGAGTTAGATACATTACAAGGGTGATTAAATGTAATACCATCCTATTTATCCACTTCTAACAAAGTGTTTCTAAAATATAAAGAGTTTTTAAAAAGCAAATATGACCACAACTTTTTTTATGGTTAGCTCTTAGTTTTTTTAGTCCACTTAGAATTGTCCAATTTATTTCAAACCAATTACAAAAAAGGTAGCAAAGCTTTACAAGTTCCATTTGAAATTGCCATAATTAAATACTTTGTTGGGGTATAGTTGATGGAAACTTGTTTTTTTGGTGTAACTAAAGGGAAGTAGGTAAAAATGGGAAGAAATAAGAGAAAAGGGTTGTTTGGAAATTTTCACTTAGAATTGTTTGTCAGAATCACTTTCCCTTGTCCCCTGGACAAGACTCCAATATTTTTTACACAAGAATAAACACTCAAACTAAGGAGTTATTAATTGGAGGAAAGCTTTACATATGTTCTTGGATGATTTAATTGAATTTTAAATGGAATCAAATTCCTAGGATGGCTTTAGGCAATTTTTCCTACTTTGCCCTACACCTGTGAATAATAGATGCTAGGGATTTAAACTAATCTTAAAATAATTTCAATGTAGAAATGTGTAAACACTTTTCTAATTTACATGACATGCATCATCTAATGTAAACTTCTTTTTCATTTCAGAGTCAAGTTTTATATTTAGATTCCTAAAAATTTACCTCAATTTATAATTATCTTTTATTTTCATCAAAAGATTAAAGTAACAGGTTGTCTGCCTGTTTGTACCCAAGGATCTTACTAATCGCTGGACCAAAATGGTTATCTTGTACAGTGTAGCTTCTCATGGGTCTGGGGAAGGTTCATAACTATTTTTGGGTAGGGGGATTAATGTTTTTTAAACTTTCATTCTAAAACAATGTGGAGGGTTTGACTTCCCATGCTAGTATTTTTTAACAATGCTATTTTTTTGAGTTCATGAATAATAGCTTTAAAAGTAATTATAATTATTTTCTGTTGTTCATAGAAGTTTGCTGTCAGAAATCATTAAATATAAATTAAGAGAAAAATAAAGAATTTACTAATGTTGATTATAATTGATGGGAGAGAATAAATAGATTCCCCCCACAACAAGTTTTTATTGCTAATTACATTAGGAAATGTTGAATATTTTATGGTAATGATGAATGATAAGGACTTTCAACATTTTTAGAAGCACAAATACATGTAAAGGGGGTGCAGGAGCACCAAAAAATTACGACACCCCTTTACAATTTTTTACACCTCCATTAAACCAAGGGTGGTGTGAGCTTCATGGGGGTGTATTTTTAGTATTAGGGGGGTGGAAAATAATATTATTGCTTATTATATGTTTTTAAAAATTATCTGAAACTTTATTTAGCATTATTAAAAGATTTGGCATATAAAAAACAAGCAGTTTAATTCTTTTGTGTTTTGCTACTTATGATCATACATGTCTTTGAAAATAAAACAATTTGCCTCTTTGAAATCAAATATATAGAGTAATTATTATTTAATAATAACTTCCATTAGTCTTGGAAGAGTAAGGCAAACTTTGTACTAATGTTTACTTTGTTTTAGACTAGAATTGTTTTAATTGTGATAATTATTATTGATGGAATCCATTTTTCTTCTTAATGACATGTTTGAATGATATGCTATATACCTGACCTTACCAGTAGTGCAATTACTTTATAAATTTACAAGCGGCTACGCCCCCAAAAATCATTATTTGCAGTAAAACTATAATTAGTTTTTGGATATTTTCTAATCATATTAGAACAAAAAACATAAAACCCTAAAAAAATCAACAAGCAAATCAAAAAAAAAACGTTGGCAAAACAAGTTTACTATTTTGGTGGAGAAATAAAAAGATATATTTATCTTCTAGCTGCTTGACAAAATTTCTTACTTGTCTATTGGCCACTTTCTCTCCCCCCCCCCCCTCTACTACCACCCTCCATGGATAGGGTTATATGTATGTCAGGTCTGCTCTTAAATTTAATTGGAGGCGCTGCAGAATTATGTTTAAGGACATACTGACATGCTACGCTTATAATATTGTACCTTATTGTAATAGATTTCAGTACTCAGATCAATCGGATGATTATATCACATAAAAAATTGTTGTTAAAAGTTAAAAATCAACATATTTAAAATGGGCGTACGGACATTCTGGTTGCTAGAGTTGCTACGCTTTCTAAATCATACCTATCTACTACAGGAATCATTATGCAAAGTTTGAAATCGATAGGACAATTCTAACTTTCCTAAATTAACGAATAAAAGCTATCCGTTACGGACGTTCGGACCGAACTAAATTATAGAAAAAGCTTCGCTTTAAAAAAAAAATATTAGTAATAAGAGGGGGGGGGGGGGGGGGTAGGAGGGAGAATTGTCCACTTTCCAAATAGCTCACTGTACAATTAATCTTGTATACGTTCTATTGCAGATAAGATTCTACACATTAATCTCATTCAATTTTCCCGGGTCACCTCTCTGTCACATATGAGTACAGGGAAAAGGACGATTCAGTTCAATTGCAGCGGAGCTTTTCAATAGGTAGATGCAGAGAATTTGTAATTATAATGCAAATTTATGTAGTTATCTATAATACAAAGTAGAATGCTGTCTGTCCGTCCGTCTGTCCGTTCGTCCGTCTGAATCTTAAGATCTCGGTAACCACTGAACCGATTGTATTCTACTCTTCAGGGTATATACCTACTGGTCCTGTGGTGGTTTTAGGGTATTTTCTTGGAGGGTGGAACACCCCCAACCCCCCAGAAAACAAAAAAATCCTCCCCCCTTTTTTTTTTGCTGAAGATTTCTCTGGTCCTTTTACGAATTTCACCTTAATTTTTTTTATCACCTTTTGGGGCAAAGCCCCTAGAGGCTAGGGGCGAAGCTGCTAGTAGTTTCTATAAAGAAATAACGTCATACTTGTCTACCACTAGTTAATTAAAATGTATAATGGCCTGCCAATGGTACCTTAGTGCCTCATTGGTCATTTGTATTATATGACATTATTTTTATAGGCACTATAAAGAGCTTCCAATTTAGTATTTATCCACCATAGAGCTCGATATTAATGATGGGAAAAAGGAAAAAAATTATTGAAAATTATCAAATGCAGTTATAAAGTCAAACCTACAATAATTAATAATTTTAAATGTATATTTTGGGAAAATTTTAAAATAACAACTATAGTTTGTGATCTAGTTTCATAGAATAATCTTAAACTTGCTTTATTTGCAAAAGGTGTAATTTAAAATAAGACATTAACAGAGACAATAAAAGCAGCCCCAAAGGAATAATTTATTATGAGTCCTACGCAGTTAATTTCTTGTTAAAAAAAAACGGCCCTCAAGTTATCCTATGCTGTTACACCTGACGTTACAGTTTCATCATTGTTGATATTAACACCCGAACGAGTATAGTAAATGAGTACACAGTGAAACTGAGAATATTTATCCAAATTTCTGGTCGAACAAGGTCGAAGGGAAAAGTGTAAAAAGTTATTTGTCATTTTCTCAACAAAGAGAATTTTCAAGTAAAGTAATTTTTGTGATGTATTATGAACTTAAAAATACATTTTTAGAAGAAGAAAAAATCTAAATCTTTTTCTCTGTATTTTTCTGGGCAATACCACTACAAAATAGTCAAGAACCTGTTTAAGTCAATACCAAATTCTCAAAAAATAAATGATCGATATAGATTTTTAAAGGATCTTCATTGACTTTTTACTACCGGGTTTTTCTCTTGAATTGAAATTGTTAACTTAACTAATTATTAATATTATGTTAATCATAGCCTGTATAATGTTGTCATCATTGTTTTTATTGCACGATATTTAGTATGGAGCTATTTTTGGCCTAGATACTTCAGCATAAAACAATTTATTGAATAAACATAAATCCCCGATATAAAAAGGAACATTTTTTAGTTATTGATTGCTTATTCCATACAAATATTATGAATACATAAAGGTTGTTTTTATATCATTACTTTTTACTAGGTTTCTGCAGCCGCATGTGTTTGGGAAAAAAATATCTGCATTATTCGGTTATTTCTCAAGCTGCTGACGGTTGCAAGTGTTTCCGCAGCCACTTACAAATGTTTTAAGGTAATCGACTGCTTAATCTGCAGCCAAGCAGAATTGAAATACTAATTTTAAAACAAGAAGAAGTAAATATTAATAAAAAAAATCCTAAGGGAAAGAAAAAAACCTACAGGGGTATAGCATAAAAACAAATTTCTGTCTCCAAACTTTTCCAGCAGTCAAAAACAGTGGCATGCACAGCTATTTAATAGGGGGGGGGGTGAAACATAAGTGGATGAAAAAGGGAAGGGCTAGTTTCTAATATCAATTTTAAGAGAAATGTTGACACCAACCTACTGCTCGACTCTGGTCAAGAATGTTAACAAAAAAACTCAATATATTTCAAATTGTATAATTTTTATTGCAAACCCGCGGTTTTGTTTCTATCATTTTAAACTTATTGAAGACTTTAATTTTTATAACATGATTAAAAAATGAAGATAAAAGTAGCTGCAGTTTTAATTAAATTTTCAAGAAATTTTTAATCTGGTTGAAATGAGTTTTAAAGTAGACAAAGAAAAGAGATAATTCAAGCTGAGCTGCATGTTAAAATTTAAAACAGGAATATAGATATTCATTCTTAGAAATAAAATAAAACTTTTTATTTAAAAAGTATTGTCTTGAGATAAAAATGGCAAAACTTTTATAAAGTGTTAATTTAAACAAAACTAAAAATTTTGATTGCAATTAACAAATATGCAATAAATACTTTTATTTAGTATGTGAGCTAAAAAATTAAGCAAACTTTCAATACAATGTATAAGAAAGAGTCATATAAGAAGCCTAGCTGGAGATTAATTTGTTTATTTTTTTAATGAATTTGAGCATTACCGCCATCAACAATGTAGAAACAAGGATGACAACATCCATAAAAGCGAGTCACTGAAACGGTAGGACAAACGGACATTAACACTTGAATAGTGTCAGAACTGAATAATCATAATACAAATGTATAAGAGTCAAAGCAAAATTGTAAGTAAATTTGTTGAAAAACTGCTTGATTCAGGATAATGTTTATGGACATACTTACATAAGATCAATCGGATGATTAGATCACATAAAAATTTGTTGATAAAAAAGTATAAAAATCAACATGTTTAAAATGGACGTTCGGACATTTTAAAGATGATAATAGAGTTGCTACGCTTTCTAAATCGTACCTAACAATTAAAGGAATCACCATACAAAATTTGAAATCGATAGGACAATTATAACATGCATAAATTAACGAAAAAAGCTATCCGTTACGGACGGACGTACGGACGGACAGACCATAATTATAGAAAAGCTTCGCTTTTAAAAATTGTTGACGCTAATGTTGTTCAAATGTATGTAACTAACTTGTTCTTCTAATGTTAATTCCAATCCCTTTTGGGAAGAATACAAATTTGTCTTTGAAACTTTTCAAGATCAAAGTTAGGTCAGGGGTACAGTACAAGGGAACCATATTTGTAGATAATTTTTTTTTATATTTCAAAGGCCAAAATAACCAACAAATTATGAAAACAGACTCCTACTCAAAAGAAATATTATAAATAAGATAATAATGCATAGGGCAAAAACTAAAAAAATATTTTTCCCTGATATAAGTGTTAAAACAAGAGCTAGGTTGCCACAAAGATTCATACGGGCTCATGGAAAAAGAGAATATAAGTTGTAAATTATTATTTTGGTATATATGAAAAAATAAAGTTATTAGAATGTGAGGACTGAAAATAAAATATTACAATTGAAAAGTAGGTATAAAACTATTAAATGGTATTGATTATATTTTAGATATATGAATTTTGAGAAAATTTGTAATATCCTTATTTAACCCCTTACGGTCGGGCCCCTTGCCGCACCTTAATCGGTCAAGGGGGGGGGGGGCGTTGAACGCCCCCCCTCATTATCTCAGTTCCTATTAGAGCTAGAGGGCTAAAAAATTTTGTGCAAGTCCCCTGTTTGGTAATGAATTTCCGACCTTAAGTGAGTCTATGTCAATTTTCGCTTCCTTCACCCTTTTATTTAACAACCTTTGTTTTTAGGTCCTTTTTCACTTAAAAATTTCAAAATGTTTATCTTTATGCAAATTTTATATTAGAAATATCAAAACATAAATTTCAGCGGCCGCAGCTGTACTTGGCAGCTGCCAGCCGCCGCAGTTGGCGGTTGGCGGGAAAACGGCGGTGGATCTTTATGAAATTTTAATACGTTATGTAGACATGTGAGAAAAGCTTAAGTTTAAAATTTAAAGTCTCTAAGTCAAAAATTGCGGTCACAGGAGCCTTTTAAAGACTTCTGGAGACCTGGAGGATCAGGACCTGCAGGATCATACCTGGAACCTGAAATTGACTTGAACACCTGTATTTCATATAAGGATGTACTACTAGAGGATAATTTAGTATTTTAGTAAGATAAAATGCTTTGTTTAAGTCAAAAAAAAATTTGCTCTTTACCTGGATGACCCTGCCAGGTTTGCTGGCATCCTAAGCCCGCCAGGATGGAGATATTCAAAAAAATACAACTCTCAGTTATGTGTCATACCCATACTTAAAAAGACCGTTAAGGGTTAATATAACATTAAATCAAATTGCCGCAAAATTTAATATTTTGTTGGGGTAAAGTTGGCATAAAACTTTTTATGTAACTGATGGGGAGTGGGTAAGAAAGATTTCCTTTAGAATTGGTTGTCAGAATCACGTTCCTGATTACCAATCCTCTGTGTTTGTGAGAGGGGGGAGGAGAGGTCAGATAAATAGCCTAAATCTGAACACAATACTTTACCTAAATAGCCCAAATTATTCTTGATATCTATGTTTAATTTCCCTTAGAGGAAAACCTAATTCATTTAAGTGGTTCAAAAGATGTTAATGATAAACAAACAAGAATATCAATTTATGTAAAAAAAATTATTGACAATTATAAACATTGGAAAAACTAAACAAAGTATATCAATGAAGAGATTATGTTTCAATTAAAATTCTTTTTTATTTATTGAATTCGTGGTTTAATTAAATAAAAATATCAAAAATACCAAGTTATTCAAGTTACTTACTACAGTTGTAAAAATTACATCATTTGAATGTAATGCATGCACAATTATAAATGCAATTTAATGAATTTTCACAACTATAAAACTGCACGTGTATCCAAACAACAAAGTTACCAGCATGGAATGGTCAATGCAACATATTGTAAACCATTTTAAAAGTTAAATATATTCCCAACCATCCAACAAAATTGTTTTGCAATTATTTCCCAGACAAATAAGGTCATGAACCAAATCAGAATATATTAAATATATGAAATAATAAGATGCATAAAATAACATTAAATGAGCTGGGTATACATAATATATTTATGCAAAAGTTATTTAATTCCTATTGTATACTTGGTGAATAAATAGAGAAGTAGACTTTATAACATCAGCGCAAACTTTTATTTCAAGGCAAAGTTAAAGTTAGGAAATATAGCTGGGTAAGAAACAACTTTACAGTGCACAAACAATAGAGTTGATTAGAAGATCCAAATATGGATAAAAAGCTTACACAAACATGTCATAAGCAATATTATACAGTTTAATATATTTTTTTTTAAATAAAAGTAAAGGAGAGATAAAGGATATATCAGAAAATATAAGAGGTGTATCCTATTATATAAAGTAGTAAGCGTTTTTTTAGTCTGTCCCAAAGGATCTCGCTAACCGCTGAACCGATCGGGTTCTCCTTTACAGGGTAGCTTCTCATAGGTCCCGGGAAGGTTTAAAACTATTTTGGGGGAGGGTACCACCACCCTCCAAAGAGAAATCACCCCTAGAAAAAAATTACCCCCTCCCTAAAAAAAAAATTAAAAATTTTTCTTTTTAAATCTAAAATAAGAAATTTCAAGGGCCCCTAGAGGCC
The DNA here is from genome assembly GCF_053477335.1 of Acartia tonsa. Classification (NCBI taxonomy): domain Eukaryota; kingdom Metazoa; phylum Arthropoda; class Copepoda; order Calanoida; family Acartiidae; genus Acartia; species Acartia tonsa. The sequence continues at coordinate 5,320,888 of NC_137269.1, forward strand.
TCTAGGGGCGTAGCCACTAGTTATATATATAAGATGTCACACCATAACAAGCATTTGAGACCGCCCTTGATAATATAATTTAAATCTGCTATCTCTAACAACAAAATTTTATAAAAGTTTTTTCAATGTGAGATTCTTGCACACAAAATAATACCTCATACATTCTCAAATCTTCATGAGTGTGAGGAAGGGATAAGATGGGAAATTTAGTGTTGTCAAAAGAGGTATTGTCTAATGTCTAATTATTTTCTGTTTTCTACAGGGTGCGCCACATAAATCCGGACTTTTTTCAAACGGCCATAGCACCAAAACTACTTGACCAATCATGACGTTTGACCACATTATAAAAAGCTTGGGTAATTACCTTTTTGCCCATAAAAATTTTTAGACGATGGAGGACGTGTTCTCCGAGCTGGCAGCGCTTATGTTCAACATGGCAGAATCGAAACGCGGAGATAGTTTACCCTGGATTCTTGACTAGGGCCCACTAAATGTGACCTCAGCCCATCTGTAGGTGAGGTAGAGTTATGCAACTTGCTGGGGATACTGTTAGATACACAAGTAAGACACTAGAAAAGACTAGAGCTCTCTATCTGAAATGGCTTGGCCGTAGTACTCCATCAAAGTGAAACGTGGCAGATTTTGAGATGTCAAAAACGTCAAAAATCGTGAAAATTCGTGAAAATTTCTCGGTTCTCGACTACATGGGCCCATTTGTAACCTTAAAACTCGTTTTAGACTATATGTTGCGATGATAACCCTAGCTTAATCTTCATGCCATTTCCAAAAAAGTATTGAACGTTGTTCTAGCTTAATTGTGGCCCAAATGAAAGCCGCCGTGTCGAAGAGTAGCTTGAAAGATGGGTGAATTTGGATCCTGCAGTTACTCACGTCCCTAAGGAGATATGGCCTCCCAGCAGCCCCGATCTTCATCCAATTGACTTTTGGGCCTGGAGCGCCATTAAAGCATGAACCAATAGACGCGCCCATACCACAAAGACCTCCCTCATTACCACTATGAAGGAGAACTTCGCCAGCTTGGACAGGGACATGGTGACCAGGGTCTGGGGGCGGTTCAGGGGGCGGGTAGAGGCGAAGAATTGAGGCTGGCGGCGATTTTATTGAATAATCTAATAGTCATATAGCTAGTTTGCTTCCCAGTTTTTAAAATTCAATAAAATCTTTAAAATTGACGATTTTATGTTCATTTTTTTAAAAATAAGAAAAAGTCCGGATTTATGTGGCGCACCCTGTATATTTAAATTTTGAATATGATATACAGATGTATGAAAGTTAGTTTGTGAATTCATATGTAATAACAAGGATGACAACATCCATAAAAGCAAATCTCTGAAACGGTAAGACAAACAAACATTAATACTTAAAGAGTATCAGAACTGAATAATCAGAATATAAATATATAAAAGTAAAAACAAAATTGTAAGTAAATTTGTTGAAAAACTATGTAAATACAGGATATTGTTTAAGGACATACTTACATTTTGAGGACTTGATTACAGAGATGCTTCGCTTATAACTTGTATTTTGTTGTCCTAACGGTTATAGAGTTGCTATGCTTTTTAAATCATACCAAACTACCACAGTATTAAGAATTAAAAATCTAGGGGGCTAGGTGTCACTTTGGGTACTAGAACTCTCTCCACGCACCTTGAAACATATAACATACAATACTTAAACTACCACAGCATACCATACAAAGTTAGAATCAATAGGACAATTCTAACCTATTTAAATTAATGAAAAGAGCTAACTGTCTGTGACGTACAGACAGACGTGTCATACATATGGACGTACCCAAATTATAGAAAAGCTTTGCTTTTAAAAATAGTATATTCATCAAGAAGGACAAAGCACTGTAAATTACACTAGTACCCAAAGTTTTTATAAGCTCATTATCTTATTCATTGGCATAGAAAAATGAATACCTTTGATTAATTTAGTTTGGTTAGGTTCAAACTTGTAGTGTTGAAACTTTTTCAACCTTAATTTTAATCTACATAAGGCTTAGTTTTGTTTATTCTCATTGAGGATGTATTTCAATTAATCCTCCATTGCCATATTCAATAAGAATAATTATCATTATAGTAGAGCTTTTCAAGTCAAAACTTTATTATAATTAGGGTCCATCCATTACGGTCCGCTACAGATAACTTTTTTCATCCATTTTCAACATGTTGATTTTTTCACTTTTTCAATATGATATAATTATCTAATTGGTCTGATTTTTGGTATACTGATTCCTGGGACAACAAAGTACCTTAAACATTATCCTGCATCAAGCAATTTTTCAACAAATTTATTTACAATTTTGCTTCGACTCTCAAACATTTATATTCTGATTATTCAGTTTTGACACTATATAAGTGTTAATGCCCTTTTGTCCTACCGTTTCAGAGCTTCGCTTTAATGGATGTTGTCATCCTTATTAATTGTTAAATCAATTGGTATATTTCTCTATAACTTGTAGATTGATTATTATAGCTAAACGTGTGTGCATTTTGATTACACAACCCACACTGCAAACTGTTTAAATTCCGACATGTGTTGTATAGGAAACTGCCACTATCATAACACATAAACATTTCACAATAAGGTAGATATAAATGTATCTCCTATCTCAAAGATAAAAATAAAAGTTATGTTTTGAGAAAAACATTATCATGTCTATCTGCTGTGTATTATTAAAAGGAAGGAAAAGGCATATTTTTGAATATTTTGAGAGTGGATCAAATGAAAAAGATTATAAATTTAAAATATCAAACCCTAATCAAATAAACTCTAGGATATTTTTCTTGTTGTGTATTACTCTTTTTATACAGTTTTTAAAAGCGAAACGGATAGCTTTTTGCGTTAATTTAGGTATGTTAGAATAGTCATATCAATTTCTAACTTGGCATGGTGAATATTTCTGTAGTAGTTAGGTACAATTTAAAAAGCGTAGCATTTCTATAATCATTACCAAAATTTCCGTACGTCCATTTTCAACATGTTGATTTTTTTACTTTTTATGTTATCATCCTTGTTTTCACAATATTTTCCCAAATATTTGTGTACTGTAAGTGTGAAAGAATGTGGGAGAAAGATGAAAATAGATTAATGCAACAAAAACATAATTTTTCAAAAGTTGGGAAATTGTTCATGATTCATATTCATATGTTTACAAAACACAGCAAAAGAATAATTATCTGCTTGTCTGTCCGCTAAAATCTTCATTAATTCTTTAGTGTATAGAAGCTTTACTTTGCACTTGGGCTAGTTTCAGTCTATTTTATTAAATACAAAATCTGATACATTTTTTAATTTCTAACCATTTAGAAAAATCATTGGATGCAACAAAAAAAAAACTTTTTCTCCCTTTCTTTTTTTCTATCGAGAATAAAAACCTACAAAGATTATAAAATAAAATATATCTTCCAATAAAAAAATACACGTTCAAAACCGGAAATTGAATAGCTAAATAATTTTTAGCAATATGGATGATAAGTAAAAAAAAGTTCAAATCTTCATATATGTTCATGAACTGGGATGGACATTTTTACAAATTAAAAAAATGTAATTTTTGGGTGCCAGCTTTTTTTATCTTTGGATATGAAAATAAATCTTATGAGATGTGAAAAGGATAATAATTAAGATGCTACGCACCTAAAAATTGTGCATCAAAGTTTGACCTACACGTTGCAAATTCTCTATTTATATATATCATAATATATTTATTTTATATAATGTGTTTAGAATAAAAATAAATGCATTACTTTTGCAAAGTAGCGCAGCAATACAAACATATGCATTCTTTTTAAAGTAAAAATAAGAAGATATTAAAGGATCAGAAAGGGGACCGCCATTTACTTATCTGGCAAAAGTATTGTAGAGGTATTTTCGTCAGTGCATTAAAAAAAGTATGGATGTATTTATGGCAAACTGAATTTTAGCTGTATAAATGACTATAATATTGAAACCTTTCAAATTTACTTCTAACATACTACTTATATTATCAATAATACATACATGATCTACAAAATGTCTACCTAATCTAAACATATGTCAAATTTACATTTAACACTGGCATTCAATGAAAATCTTTTTAGCATTTTAATGATTAACTGAAAGACAATCGGACAAACATACATAATGTATAAAATAGCTACGTTGACAAAAAAAATATGTAAGGAGAAATTTTACCACAATATTTGGGTAAGTGTATAGCCAACCCTGTGGGACTTAGGTCCTGTCAGACCTATTATAAACAAACAAACCTATGTAAAAATAATTTGAAATATGTCCTTAATTAAATTTTACTATTGAATTATTTCATGGCCCCATCAAAGTAAAACAAAAGAATTTTCCAAGCTTTATAGTTCAATTAAATTCTTAAATTAATTGTTGTTGACATTAATTTCTGCTTCAATAGTCATGAATATTGGGATGGGTGAATGCGCTGAAACCAGCCATTTTATTCTACTTTATTACTTTTAAATAAGACTGTATTAACTAAAAGGACTTTTCTGTAATTCAAGAATGTAGATTTACTATTATTTACAGTTGTACGTTTTTTTTGTGTGGCTTACCAGTGAACTGATATTCACCGTTTTAAGAAATCTTTTGAAAGGTCCCGAAATGGTATCAGGATATTCTATTTTATAAGTTTTGAGATGGTTTCAGGCTTTTTTTTGTCTGCACTCTTCCTTGAATAAAGGACAGATAGATGCCAGAGGCGAAGCAGCTAGTGGAAGGACGTCTTAAGTGATTAAATTAGTTTTAGAAATAGTCGAATTGAAACTCATCGAGCTGCCTAGTGGACCAAATATAAATCCACAACCCACCAACACACACAACATATTTGGTTTTTAATGAACGGTGAGATTATACCTGAATTTACTAAGAATATGAACTACCAATATTGTTATCCTTATTCCCATGAAAAGGCATTTATTACTACTTTATAATTTTGCATGATTTTAATTACAAGAAGCTGTAAAAGTTTTATTACAGGCATCTTTAAAAACTGTGAAAAAAGTCTTATTTTTATCATTATTTTTATTTTGACTCTTAGTAAAATTATCCCCCATATTGATACAATTTCACCCCTGACCTTTTTTTTAGAATTATAAATTTTGTTTGAGTATAGTCCCTTTCGTGGCGATTCTTCGTATTTTCACAGTAGCTTTTATCCTATTTCTAGCCCCTGCGGGGGGCTCTAACCCTGCGGGGCCATTTGCCTAACCCTGCAGGGCAATCACCTAACCCAATATAACCTAACCTAACATATTTAAAGCCATTTTTAAAAAATACATCAATTCGCCCCTTAAGGGGTGTTGCTTCGAAAGGGACTATACACAAAGTTTTTTTTAAAAATGTTTTTTTCACATTTGTGTATAAACATATTTTATTATTGTGCTATAATTCTTACTAAAAGGAAAATAATTATAAACCTTCTTTAATTACATTCAGAAGTAAACAAGAATGACATCATACATTTCCATTGAGTCTAATAATTAAAACATCTAGACCAAAGTATGAAATCAGAAACCTAGCTCTTTACAAGTACATAAGTTAAATAAAAAAAAACATTAAATTTTCTGTGATAACTCATTCAAGAAAGATTTTTTTGTGAAAGGTTATTTTAATATCTTTACTTTATTTGTCAAAACTTTTATTGAAATATTTGATGTATAGATGAGATTTCCAAAAAAACAAATTTCCTTTGATTTCTAAAGGTTAAATTGATAGTTTTGAAAAGTTTTTCACTATAAGAAAATTATATACAATGGAATTCTAAATGAAAATTTTCTTTTGCTTTGGATCAATATTTTTATCTTTTTAAATCTAATATCCGGATAAAAATTGACCTTTTCAACATTATAAATTTTCTAACAAAAATCTTCAATGAACAAAAAATACATTTTTTTGTAAATTTTAGATCATGAAATTAAAAAACATAAAGCATTTTTAAAAGTGTACACTGTTAAAAATATTTCTTATAAACATAAACTCTCATTACAATTGTAATAGTTATATAAATAAGTTACAAAATTTTATAGACATTATACTGAGAATGTTATATATTGCTATATTTCCATAGGATTTATATATATAGGAAATATATATTTAAATGAATACATATGTAGATATATGTGTTTTTGGTAACTCAATCTGTAATAAATATATACAATATGCCTAGGATTAATATTGCATTAGGGTTTCATACCATAACTTTCATATAAGGGTGTTCCTACATGCTAACAATTTTCTTAAACTGTTCAAGACTGTTCAGGCACAGTTTCAGAAAGAATGGGGTATTCCTATCCAGTTTTTCATTCATTCCTAAACAAAAAACTGGATAGGAATATCATTCTCATTTAAACAAAAACTAATTTTTATGCTAAAATGTGGTTTTATTTTGGTTTTTAATTTTCATTTTTTTCCCTGGGTGGTCATTTTTTATTGAACATTAAAATTAAAAACAAAATAATCTTCCAAATTAAATAGAAAAATCTTTGAATTATTGGTCAATTTAATTTCAAAGATTTTTTTTCATACTAAAACTTTAAATTTTTTAAAAAATTTTGAAAAAAAATCTTCTAACTAAAAAAATTATCATAATCCAAGATAGCATCAATACATGTAAAATAATATTTTCAAAACAACTTAAATATCTTTTTTCACAGATTGAATTTCAAAAATCAGTCTGACAGTTTTTCCAAAGTTGGGAAACCCTATCGAATGGAAAAGGTTTGAAACCGATAGAACATTTCTTTATACTAAAACATTTTTAAAAGAAATTAGTTATTTAGGCATAAAAATGTTACCTCAGGGAAAAAAATGACTACCTCCGGGAAATAAATGACTACCTCAGGGAAATAAATGGCTACCTCAGGGAAATAAATCAATATTTACATCCACTATTTAAGGGGTCGTTTTTATGGGAATGATAATTTTCAAATGCAGAATTAGTACTCTATAACTAGGGTAATACCACAAAACAATACATGTGTCTCTCACTCTCTCTCCCTCTGAAAAGTGCCTAATATGTACAAGGCATACACTTATTTTTACAAGAGTAATCAAAAATTAAATGGATGCTTTTGATAGGTTATATAAGTTATATATATATTAATGATTGCCCCGCAGGGTTAGAGCCACCCATAGTTGCTGGAAAAAGGAAAAAGGTTACCTTAAAATACAATGAAACCTGCTACGTTATTTTCTTTCCATGATCTAAACATTCTTTTCAAGAATTTTTATAATATTTCACCTTTTTACGCTTGCCAAAATAATCATTATGTACCTATAACAAACTCAATTATCCTTATCATATATTCAAGAAAGAAACTATAAGGACTATTTTAATGTTTAATATTTTAATGTAGGAACTTGACACACATATTTGGCCAAACTTGAATGTAATTAAATTTAATATTTCACTACAACTTCCGTCAATTAAAGTAAAATTCTGCTTTCCTACATTTATCAATTAAATACTTTAAAGTATAGTTGTATAACTAACATTAATTTTTAAAAGAATCTTTTATTCAATCATTATATAAAAGTAACAGGTTATCTGTCTGTCTTTGTTATGGGAGGATTTTGCTAACTACTGACTCTATATGGTTCTTTATTACAGTGGATCTTATCATATGTCCAAGGAAGGCTTATAATTACTTTGGTGGAGTGTACCACCTACTTCCTTAGAGAAAACAATCCAAGATAAAATTACCCCCGTAAAATGATAACTTTTATGTTTATTGACTGATTAAAAAATATGGACGCTTGTTATAGATAAAAAAAATCTATGTTTATAAATGAAACTTTAAGCAGTATCTGTGAAAACAACAATCAAGTCCTGCTTTGTGCAGTGTTCTTCAGTTCATCATCATCAGGCGCATCTCTCTTTTTGACTGTTGAGTCCAGAGAATACGGACACCTTGTTCCTCCATGAATTTCTTTTTTTTGGCAAGTGCTTCAGCTTCTCCCCATGTTAATTCCAAATCAAAGAGGTCCTTTTCAGTGCTCCGCCTCCAGGTCATTTTTGGTTGTCCCCGTTTACGTTTACCAGTGGTGGGGTTCCATTTTAAGCACTTTTTTGGAAACCTATTTTGTTCCATTCTGAGCACATGTCCTAGCCACCTTAGTCTTTTATATTTCACTTCTGCTTCAATACTATTGCACTTCGTCTTAGCATACAGCTCAATGTTTGATATTTTGTTTGGCCAAAATATTTTGCAAATTCTTCTTAGGCAGCTATTGTGAAATGCATTAAGTTGATTTGTTTCAGTTTTCACAGTTCTCCAGCATTCAGCTCCATAAAGAAGAACTGATTTCACATTACTGTTGTAAAGTCTGATTTTTGTTTTCAGAGCAAGTTTCTTTGAATTCCAAACGTTGTGTAGACTGTTGAAAGCAACCCTAGCCTTATCAATCCTGGTCTTAATATCAGCTTTTGAGACATTTTCGCTGCTGATAACACTCCCCAGATAGGTGAATTTGTTGCTTTGTTTCAATTGTTCACCATTTATTGTTATATTTTGATCAGGGTTTGTAGGTATATTCATAATTTCGGTCTTCTTGACATTGACAAAGAGCCCGACTTGTCCTGCATATTTGACTAGTCTATCTGTTTTAACTTGTAGATGTTTGATTGTTTCTGAAACCAGTGCCAGGTCATCAGCAAAGTCCAGATCCTCTAGGTGTCCTAGTATGCCCAGCTGGAGACCACGTTTTTTGTCCTCTGTGGTTTTCTTCATCACCCAGTCAATGACCAATATAAATAGAATAGGTGATAAAATGCATCCCTGTCTAACTCCAGTGCTTATTCTAAAGAAATCAGATGTCTTATTGTTTCCAACTGAAACACAGGCTTGGAAGTTGTCATAGAATTTAGTTATCATAATTATCATCTTTTCAGGTATACCATAACTTCTTAGTATTTTCCAAAGTGTTTGTCTGTGTATGGAGTCAAAGGCCTTAGAGAAATCAACAAAATTTACATGGAGTGGCTTGTTAAATTCAACACATTGTTCAATAACCGTCCTAAGGGTGAAAATTTGGTCAACACAGCCCTTTCCAGCACGGAATCCAGCTTGTTCTTCTCTTAGTTTATTGTCAATTTTCTCATCAATTCTGTTCAAAATAACTTTACATAGGACCTTGCTTGGGATAGAAAGCAGCATAATTCCTCTCCAATTATCACAATTGTTCAAATCTCCCTTCTTAGGTAGTTTTATGATTATACCTTTAGACCAGTCTGTTGGTATCTTTTCTTGCCTCCAAATTTTATCAAAGAGATCAGTTAGAGTCCTAGCAGAAAGATCTATGTCTGCCTTAAGCATTTCGGCAGTTATCAAGTCAGGTCCTGGTGCTTTGTCATTCTTTAGACTATGTATAGCAGCTTTAACTTCTTGAATAGTTGGTGGTCGTGTGTCTATGTCTATTTCATGTCCTGGTTCTGGTTCAGCAGTAATTTCTGGTTCAGGTCTGTTCAACACTTCTTCAAAATGTGATTTCCACCTTTCAGCAACTTCTTTTTCTGTAGTGAGTAATTTACCATCTTTAGCCCTGATAGTTTCACCACTCTTTTTGCTATATTTGCCACTTAATTGCTTGGTTATGTTGTATACTGTGTTCTTCAGTTACTTTTATCTAAAACCTAAATAATAAAGTCATATACAATATATGTACATATTTCTAATTTTTATTTTCTGATATGCAAAAAATCTGTAACTTTTTAAAATGCATATCCTTATACAACAGAATCCTTCATCTTTGGTATGACTAATTACCAAATTATTAAAGTTCAACATTCTTTCAAGATTTTACAGAATTCATTTTCAAAATTAATTTTCTCTCCTTCATTTTAAAAAGAAGTTAGTATCCAATGTTTTCTAGCTGCAGTACAACAAATTTCTTTGTAAAACTTTTCCGAAATGGCTTTAAAACAAAATAGCATCCGCTGGATTAGAGTCAGTTCTTAGCCATACTGAAAAATCATGTATAGCATTGTATAACATACAATTTTCCACGAAAATCATAATATTGATCTTAATTTTTTTTGTTTTAATATCCCTGAAAGATGTCTATAATATACTTTGCAATAAACAACTATTATAATTCTTACACTAAAATTCTTTAAAACAATTAAGTTAAAAATATTAAGATTTTTCTAACAGTGTGGTTTATATCATCTCCCTAATTGTGCAGTAGGGAAAATATCAAAAACACTTGTGTGCCAGCTATTTCTGTATTTGAACTCTTACATTACACATTATAAAGCAGATTTTTATAATCAGATAAAAAAAACTTTATGTATACATTATAATATTTTTTTAGAAACTTTTAATTCGTGAAATAAAAAAGTTTTCTTTCGAGTAGCGCAGTGATTAAGTTCTCGCTTCTTCTATTATTTCAATGCACAGTTAGAAGCTGCAGTTAGAATTCCATGTACAAATGAAAGCTACCCTTCTAATAAAGACCATAAACTTTCTAGCTATCTCCCAATTTAAATTAAAATGTTTATTACAATTCTATAACTTATCATCAAAGCTTATTTATTTTGTAATGGAATATAATTCATAAGTTTAGAAAAGATTCATGGCTCGGCAGCCGCGCGTCAGCCGCCTGAAAGCCTCCGGTAAATAAACTTTTAACAATCTTAAAAAGTTAGAAGTTTAAACCTGACCCAAATATGACAATCCCTCTCTAAAAAAATGTAATCATCCACATAGGTTTAAATTAAAGGACTAGTCTCGGCTGCCGCGCCCTAAACAAGATTTCCTTTTAGAAAGTTTTAAAAATTATATGTGGGTCAAACGATTGAAAAACTGGAAAACACTCTATCATTCCAATATTTTAAATCAATCATTTTAAAATGTTCAAAATCTTTGGGAGAATTTGAAAGATTTTACCACTCAAACTTTTCTTGTTTGAAATACTAAAATGAGGTGCACAGTAAAGATCACAATGGCTAACCATTATATACTCCCAATGACTACAGTTGCTTGTATTCTGTAAGAATGAATATATTTAAGAAAAATAAAACCAAATAAAGCAGTTAACAAAAAGAGAGTCTATAGGTTCTAGGTGAGGATGTTTAACTTATTGTGATTTTTTACAATTATCCATTAAAATAACTAGGTTTAATCTCCTTGCAAATCAAAGGTTGTTTTTTAGTATAAAACAGTAAAGTGAATAGTCAATTATTCTTGAAAGCAGATGTTTTTATACAAGATTAAATATAGAAAGATTGCATAACTTTATAGATTGTCTCAAAACTTAAGAACTTTAAATTCAAATTCAATTAAAATTTTGATAATAGTATTGATTTTTAACTTTAAAAAGATGTTTTCTTAAAACTATGATACCAATTCTTTTTTCTTCCATTTGTTTGTTTTTTCTCAATTTTATATTTAAGAGACTCCCAACCTATGGAGTTTGGCATCCTTGTTTAATAAGTTATAAGTTAATAAACATATTACTTCTAAATATTTCTGTTATATACAAAATATGAAGAATATATCTGCCACTAAAAGCCGTTACATTTGAAATTGCCAACTTATATCTCTGTATGCTTATGTTTAGCTTTTTGTATGGTAAATATACTTTCAATATACACTCTTGTAGTTTATCTTATGTTTTTATTCAAGCGGTTTCGCCCCCAGAGGCCACTAGGTGATTTTCTATTTTAGTTTAAAAAGAAAAAGTAAAACAAATAATGGTGAGGGGGCAATTTGTCAATGTGTGATTTCTCTTGGGAGGGTGGTAGTACCCTCCCCAAAAATAGTTATAAACCTTTGTTGAAGAGTGAGATCCATCGGTACAGACAGACAAATGTACAGACATCAAGTTAATTTTAAATTAAGATATGTTATCTTGGAAAGGTTAATAATAACTTAGGTCCAGAACTTTAAAGTAGGACACATGGCTCTAAAATCTTGACTATGGCAGACAACCAACCTTTCACTGCACGACCATTGTCTGGAAGTTATAACTTTGCAAGGTAATGTGTTAGACCGGTATGTGGCAAGGGCGTGGCATTCCCCTGCTCTAAGTATTAATTTGACGAGTTAAAAACAGGTTATTTGGTATTTAAAAATATATATTAAGAATTGTCCACTGTCACTCGGTATTATAACGGTGCTTCCTGCTTTAGGAATACCTAAATCTAAAATCAGGCGAAACTTATTCAATGGTGTGTCGATATGGATGTAGAACATATTTGGATATTATGACAAGATATAAGGTAAGGGGGGGGGGGATCTTGGACAAAGTAGCTTCGGACAAAGTAGCTTCAGACAAAGTAGCTTTGGACAAAGTAGCTTCAGAACAAAGTAGATTCAGGACATTTACTGAAGAAAAGTAGCTTCCTAAGAAAAATAGTCTCCAATATGGCCACAGCGCTCGGCCCTATGGCCTGCCTAGCCGCGGGCGCTCGGCCCTCTAGTCTATAACCTAACCTAACCTATGTTAGCCTCAGAACATTTATTTAAGAAAGATATCATCAACTAATAATACATAGGTGGTTTAGAATTTCGAGGAGTTTGCAAAAAGTGGTTGATAGATTTTTACAATTTTTAATATTATTTTTTACAATTTTAAATAATGATTTTACAATTTTTTGGTTAGGTTAGGTTAGGTTATAGGCTAGGGGACTGAGCGCTACGGCCATGACCTTTATTAACAGTGGAGGCTACTTTCCCTAGGATGCTACTTTGTCCTGAAGCTACTTTGTCCTGAAGCTACTTTGTCCGAAGCTACTTTGTCCAAGATCTAAAGGGGGGAGGATCATTATTTTTTGCCCGCTACAAGTTTCACTTTATTAGAATACATGATAATCTGGTTCAATATCCAAATAATAATAAATCAATCTGTGTCCCGTATTATAAAGGTTATCTATGTTACAAAAGTATATGCATTACAGTTTTGGAAATATAAAGGTCTTGACTCTCTTTTTATCATAATACCAGCAACAGTTTATATATTTTACATCAAAGAAAGTGTTCTCATAAATTATTTATATTTTTATTGTTCTCCCTTTTATATGCCAAGCATATGAAAACATACAATTGTTATTGAAAGTATAAACACAAGGCCTTTTAATTTATAAACAAGGATGACAGAATCCAAAATAACCGAAAAAAATGAGGTGCTGCCTTCAAAGTTAATGTCAAGCACAAAAACCACCCCTCAATTTTTAAAATAAACTAAAATAAAAAAGGGGTAATTCTTCTTCATGCCCTACTCCTGCGCTGATCTTGCGAGGCCAATACCTGCAGTGAATAAACCCATTGGGACAACCTTAGACCCAATATAACCTCATTCATGGTAAAACACTAACTCACGAAAAACTACATCCCCCCCCCCCTGCTTATATTTTTTTTCATAAAAAGAGGAAGGATTAAAGGGGATTATGTATTTGCTACCCATTTTTGTTTAATGTAATTTTATATTTTGTTAGACGGATAAACAATAGATCTTTGAAAGTCTTAGCCTTATTAAAATGCACTATGTTTTTTATTCACAGCTAGAATCTTCAATTTAACTTGAGTCTTTCATGTTTCAAACTTTTGCTTTGGTTAGAAACAAGGACAAAAACTTTCAAACTAGTTGTATTTTATTTTATCTTATAAATACCTAGGGATCTAAAGGAATAAGACAATGAAGGATAATTTTTTGTACATATTTAATCAAGATTACAATTATTGGTTGAAAAGTTTGGACATTGCTGAGTTGAAATAACAATTAAAGATTTAATAAAATACCCAAACTACCGTCGAAGGAGATAACATTTTATAAAAGTTTGGGTACCAGTATGATCCTTTAAAGCACAGGGATATGTTCATGGAAGATTACATAAAATGATATAACAAGGATAATAATATTTATGTTATGTAGAAAATAAGGATAACTGCCAGGTCACGAATCATGAATTTGATGCACATATTTTTTATAGAAGCTGAAAAAAACACTTCATTTTAGAGTTTTAAATCAATCTTATTAAAAAGAGCTCTCTTACTGCAGTCGATAAAATACCATCCTATGGTTAATGGACATTTAAACAGACAGACAATTTTGATTTATAATTTTGTATTCTAGGATTTCTTAATTCTAAAGAAGCTACACTTCCATAAAAACTAAAGAATATAATCCTTCACATCAAAAGAATTTATGCATGGCTGTAAAAATGAGCATATAAATTTACAATGAATCCTTTTAGTACACTTGTGTGTGTATAGTTTAAAAGAAACATTCAATTGTTTATTCAAGAGTTTATTGTCAAATGCTAGTTTTTAGTTCAAAAAGAAATAAACTCAAAGAAATTTTAGCTTATTCAACGGGGAATTTTGATAGTTTTGTATAATAATCATTTTCATATTTCATTTATTATATTTGTGATCAATTCATTAAATTATATGAGGTTTAATTATTAAACAAGGATGACAATACCATTTGTATCGAAGCACCAAAAATCATGGATAGGCTAACCCCCCCAAGAAAAAAAGTTTTGATGAAATATTTTTTTAAGCCGAAGGCTCCAAATACTAATTACTATAGTAACAGACTGACGGATTAAGTAAATAAAATACTGGATGCTTATTAGAATTAGGAATCTTTACAACAAAATCAACTATCTATCATATATTGTAGCTGAGAAAATCGCATTCATCCTACAACATTAAGGACTGACAGACTGACTGAATTACAGAGTATCTTCGTTACAAAAAACCGTGGCGCAATTTGACATATCTGTTTAGTCACTTGTTTGAACAAAATTTAGTGTAAATAAAAATTCAAACAAAACTGCAAATAATCCTAATATTTAAATAACAGGATCTTTGTCACTGTGTGTGTGTGTCTGTCTGTTTGTTTGTACCGAATGATCTCGCTAACCGCTTAACTGATCGTAATCTCCTTAACAGGGTAGCTTCTAACAGGTCCCAGAAAGGTTTATAACTATTTTGGGGAAGGGTACCACCACCCTCCCATGAGAAATCGCCTCTAGGGGCGTATCCGCTAGTTTTAAAGAAGATGTTATACAAACAAATTTTATATTTGCACACAACGGTTATTTGACTATAGAAATATCGTAATCTTAAAAATTATAATCTACTTTCAATTTCACCAATAAGAAAACCAACCATGTAATTACACATCATTTGTCTGATATTTCATTTTTACATTCAAATTTCCTAAAGCATTTCAATTAACATAGTAATAGTGTCTAACTTTTTATCTTTGTGACGTAACAAAAATCGAAGGATGAGAGGGGAGGTGGGAAAGGAAACCCCTAAAAAAGAGATGGATTCTTGTTACGTCACAAAGATAAAAAGTTAGACACTATTACTAGGTTCCATTTCAATACTCTAACTACTAGTTTCATTCGTCTGACTTAGCAATTAGTGCCTAATGAAAAATGACGTCAGGCAATACAAATGAACAAAGATAGGCCAGTATATATTTTACCATTGATTATTTACATTGGTAATTTGTATTGTATGGTGTCATTTGTATTAGCCACTATTTGTGAGACTAAGTAAATTAAAGAGTAGCTTTGCTACCAAAAATATCTTTGATATTAAAGCCTACAGCTTTTGCTGGACGGGACAAAGTGTCAAAAAAGCCATGTGACGTTATGAAAATGAGGGATTATCCATCTCTTTTTTAGGGGTTTTCTTTCTCACTTCTCATCTCCTCTCTCTCATTTTTATGACGTCACGTGGCTAATTTTTGATACACCACTACAGCTTTTGCAGACTTTCTAAAGCGCAGTTTATGAGATCTAAATGGAAAGACACTGAATTTTTTATTTATGTTTGTGTGACAAGAACGTCGCAGAGTCAACATTGTGGGCAAACAAATAAAGAAGAGTGCTCAACTATTCACGGAAACAGATTTATATTCTTTTTAACAATTGAAGATTTATCAATGTTCATCTCCAATGATGGTGAACAAATTTACCGGCGTTGGTAAAAAAGACCTAAAGGAAAGTTTTGTCTTATTAGGTCTTTTATCTGATAGGTTTTTAAATGAACGAAAAAAGCTATCTGTCTTCGTTTTTTAAATATTAATACAGGATATAGTCGGAAACTCATAAGAAGTTAAATTAATATTCTGATAATAATTTTATAACACTCTACTAATGACTTTGTTCAATTGACATATATTCTAATTTTAGAGCTTTGCTTTTATGGATGTTTTTTATCCTCCTTTTTATTATATTTGTCTTTATTCTACAGCAATATACAGTTTGACTTCTAGAAAGAGCTGGTTTACTATTGGATAAAAGATATTGTATAGAAGAAAAACATTTTCTAGATTATGTACCTTTTTGTCATATGAATCATTATTCCAAAAATCAGGTGAATATGATAAGTTTAAAATCAATAGTCCAATTTTAACATGCCTGAAACAACTATAAGAGCTATCCGTTCTAGACATACTGACTGAGAGACCTCAATTCTAGAAAAATTTCTAATTATCAGTCGCAAAACTTGGTATTTTGTATATTGATCTGTGTGTAAAGTCTAATAGGACATACAATTTTTTTATTTGCTTGGTGTGCTAATAATCTTTGTGGTTTGCCAGTACCTTTATTAGTCCCTCCATTTTTTTAAATGCCTTTATGTATGTCTAATGATAAATCGACGCTTTTAAAAGCGAATATGTCCTGTATTTCGTGTCTTTCTAATTATCTATTTGTATAGCAATAATTTCATTTTTAGGAATTAAAAATCTTACTGTAGATTGTTAAACCTTGCATCTAAGCTCGAAGGTTTAACAGCTCTATAATACATGTTATTTTAAGGATAATATGGTCATTTTAAACATGTTAATTAAAAGAGTGATTCTTGAGACGATTGTGCACAACGTTTAAATATCAATATAATTTAGACTTAAAAGGATAGTACAAACAAACATCCAATACATTTTGTAGTCATAAACATACATAGAATTTACTTTCTCGTATTCATTCGAATCCGGTGGATAGGAACCGGTTCTCATCCATACGAAAAAACTATGTCTAGCATCGTATTATATCCAGTTTTCTACGAATATAGAAATGTACAACCATAAGATTAAAACCAGTTTTTTTAGCCGGTACCTCCGGCACCTCAGGGCTAAAAAAACTAGTTTTAATCTTATAATTGTACATTCTATATCCGCGGAAAGCCGTTTATAATACGATACGAGAAATAACTATTCTTAAACATGAAAGTTAATGCAAATAGTGTTCTTTTTAATAGAGAATCTTTTCTTTAATTATATTTGGTCTGTACGTCCGTCACCGACGGATAGCTTTTTTCGTTTATTTAGGCATGTTAGAATTGTTCTATCGATTTCAAACTTTGCATGGTGAGTCCTTTAGTAGTTAGGTACGATAATCGTTACAAGAATGTCCGTACGTTCATTTTAAACATGTGATCTAATCATCCGATTGATCTGATTTTTGGTATATTGATTCCTGGGAAAACAAAGTATAATGTTATAAGAAAAGCAACTCTACAGTCAAGTCCTAAAAATGTTTTGAAAGATAATTTGAAGTTATCTTTTAGGATATTATCAAACTTTTCTGTAGTTGTCCGCAAATGAAGTATAACAAACTTGATTTAGAATGTAGCTGGATAAAGTGTTTCAAAAAAAATCTCAAATGTGACGTCATAAAAATAGGGAAGATGTGAGAAGAAGTGGGAAAGAAAAGCTCTGTAAAGAGATGGATAGACCCTCATTTTTATGACGTAACAAGGCTTATTTTTTAAACACTTTGTCCAGCTACTTCAGAATAATTAATTCAAAGTATATATATTATAAAAATAAAATTGATATACCTTTAAACTACATAAACACAATAATTGACTACAAAAAGAAATGATTAATGCTAAAATAAATGTGCAAAATTAAATGTTTATCAAATGCAACAGATAAACTTGCATAGCTAATATCTTTATTGGCTAGGATAATTATAAAACGGATATTTTGAGTTGTTTAAATTAAATTTTCTATATCTTTTACAAAAAAAAAGAATCTGATTTACTTTTTAAAATTCAAATGGGTTGACGTCAGGTTTTAACTAGGGAGGGAACGGACATTAGGCTGTTTATTACACTAGTCCCCAAAGTTTTATAATAACGTTTTCTTATTCATTGGCTCCACAACCTTAGGAATTTTTATGAATTGTGGTTGGTTGGTTCATTGTGTGAGTGTCCATACATTTTAACCATTAATTGTAATATACAGTAGGGTTAATTTTTTGTGCGATCATTGGGAATGTACATCAATTTATCGGCCATTTCTAATTTCTTTCAATCTCTTGGTTTGAATTCATTTTTTAAAACCTCTATGCTCTTCTTATTTTTCTAGTAGTTTTGTATAAAGAAACCCTTAAATTTGATATGTGTGTCTGCTTTCTCTTTGTGACATTTAAAGTCAGAAAGTATAGGATATGTTTTGGCATAAATTACTAGCCTTATTAATCATGCTTTTTTGTATCTAGATGTTAAAAATGACATGCCTAATTATAGAGAGACTTAAATATATATATAGTTAATGTAAATGATTAGACATTCAGACAAAGGTCGTGTAATTAAAAGTTTGTCTGTATATAATAAGACCCAATACACTAAGAGTAAGAGTAAAACCTGAGGTGGATTCTTAAAAAAAACTTTTTGGCTCACTGCCTCACTAAAATGTTTGTGAAAAATCATCCAAACTTGCATGAAAAATCTACAAAAATTAAATCAAATCATAAAAGGGTTATTATCATAAGATTTTGTTTAATTTTTGTAGATTTTTAATGCGATTTTGGAGGATTTTTTATAAATATTTTCAACGACTCTCACTAATTTTAGTGAGGCAGTGAGCCAAAAGGTTTTTTTAAGAATCCACCTCTGGTTTAGAATATTACACTGTCACAGGAGAAAAACTGACTAATTAACTCCTCATTAATTGTATCGTTATTATTTTATTTTTCTATTGATCTTATTGATTTTATGACTACATTTTTTTTTAAAGTCGACGTAAATTTTGAGCAATGTTTTTTTTATTAACTTTAGTATTCACTTATCCTGTAAGTATTGAAATGTCATTTATTTGTTTTTTGTTTTGTTTAAATTGTTAATTATCTGTGGTTCAAAATACTGCGAAGTTGATTTGCTATCACATAAAACAACAGAACTTAAATGATATTTGGTAACAGGTTTTGAATTTTTACAGATAAATTCTTATGGTCAATATAAAACAATCTAAAGAAAAGAAAGGAGAGAAGGTAGTCCTGAAAATCTTGAAGATAATGGTTCTAAGTTTGATTTGCCAGTAACACTATTTTTAGACAAGAATCTTTGTAACTGGACAAAGTGTCTCAAAAATCCGCCATTTGACGTCATAAAAATGAGGGAGATGAGAGGATAAGTGGAAAAGAAAACCCCTAAATATTGGATAATATTCATTTTTTGAGTATGAGTTACTAATCTTGTAACTCATACATTTGACAAATGTGGACGTACGTACAGATACACCTTTGATATACAGAAGCTTCGCTTAAAAAATGGATTCAACTATACTTTTATTGTTATGAAATTAATAATTAATAACATTGTTTGTGAGTGCATAATTAATACAAATATTTCAAGGATATTATTCAAGGACTTGTTTGTCAGGGAGGGGGGGGGGGAGGGAGGAGACATTGGGCTGTTTATTGTACTAGACCCAAAAGTTTTTAAAATAACTATTTTTTATTCGTTGGATTAACAACTTTGGGTACTTTTATTCGATTTTGATTGATTGGTTTCCTTATTTGAGGGTCTAAACATTTCAACCATCAATCGTAATCTTAGTATCCGATTATTAGGGAAGTACTTATCGGCCATTGTCTTATCCTTCTAGATCCCAATTTGTTAATGTAAAACAAGAACAATCATGTTAGCTGAAATAGCATAACTGTCTTAAATGGTTTGGATAAATTGTGCGTAATACCCGCGACCATGGCTTAACACGTAGTGCATCCGAAAAAATCATCGGGAAGGTTATAGGTTCGAATCTCGATTTCAACTCAACACTGCATCATTTCGAAATAGTTCCCTCTGCTGCAGTATAAGATGCACATTGCACAATAAGATATATAAGTTGGAAAGAATTATAATGTTAGAGGGAGATTCGAAATCTGCATCAAATTTTAAGGATTGTTTATAAAATTCGTTTTTTGTATAATTCTTTATCTAAAAGCAGAAATACAATTTAAGTTAATTAATTTTGACATCTGTGATTGGTGGATTGAAAATTATCTGCGCTCTGATTAGAGAAGCTTAAGTGTCGCACATCATTCAATCAATTAAAGCCCAGGTTTCCAATCCATCTATCCTATTGGTCAAAATTTATGAACTTAAATTGTATTTCCGCTTTTAGATAAATAATTATACAAAAAAAAGAATTTTTAAAAAATCCTTAAAATTTGATGCAGATTTCACATCTCCCTCTAACATTAAAATTCCTTCCAACTTATATATCCTAATGCGCAACCTTAATAGGAAGAGTAGGGGAAATGTCTTGGCCTAAAATAAGCGCAACTCATTTTCATGATGTTTTCAGACCAAATATATTTTCACGTTTTAACGTGCAAACTTAACTTTAAAGTGATTCCTTTTTTTAAGGTTAATAAGAAAAACATCAATATAGAATTACAAAAAAAACAAGAATGACAACATTCATAAAAGCGAGAATAAACAAAAAGTTTTGTATAAGTTACCTTATAAAGGTCACAATAAAATAAGCCGTTTGAAATCTGACAGCTAATTTTAAAGAAAAAAGTTTTCTCATTGTTTTTTTTATCTATAATACAAAGTAGAGCAATGTTTGTTTGTACGGAAGGATCTCGCTAATCGCAGAATCGATCAGGTTCTCCTTAACAGGGCAGCTTCTCATAGGTCCTGGGAAGATTTATTTAAAATTTATTTCAAAAAAGCTTTTTTTAAATCTAAATTTAAAAACAGGGTTTTAGGATTCAACTCTCCTCTCAAGTGCCACTAGAGGCCTCTAGGGGCGAAGCCGCTAGTATTCAAAAAAGTAAGAATAATTGGTTGAGTTTTTATTTATTGATGGTGAATATTAAAAGAATGCGAGTGCATGGGATGTAAACAGAATATGTAATTAGAAATAATAGAAAAAAGCACAGAATAATAATATTTCTTCATATCTTGCATTGAGAAATAATTTTGAATAATGCTTTTTAAAAGATTTAAATAGGATCTTATGTAGCTGTCTATAGGGCCCTAGCAAAATGGGGATATATATCATTGCTTTTGGCCTACCTATTCTATTGACGTCAGGAAATACCCTATACCCCATCTCTTTTCTAGGTGGTTCCTTTACCCCTTTTCTTTCTCATGCCCTCTACTATGACGTCAATAGAATAGGTAGGCCAAAAACAATAACATATATCCCCATTATCCTAGAGCACTAAAAACAGCTACGGATTCTATTATATCCCAAAGCATTTTCCTGGACATTAATTTAATATCATTCTTCTAAAAATCTCATTTACCTACATATATAACAACATATACATATGTTGATATCTATTTTGCGTATGAAAAGAATTTATTTTGCTATACGCTCATATATTCTTATCTTATATACATAGCACACTCAGTTCATGGATTAATAAAGTTGAAGCAAATGTTGAATATGTAAAACTTTATTTTGGATGTAAAATAAAATGAAGCAGCTATTAATGTCCCCAAAAAATAGTAAACAAATGTTAAACATTTGGCCTAACACTTACGATTGACGTTATATTAGAAGAAAATAGGCATAGTTGACGTCACCGAAACTGTCCCAATTTTGTATAACTTTTGCGGAACAAGTTCCAATTACGTCATATTTTTCTTTCCCGAAAAAGGGAGGGGGGGAAGAAAATCTCTTCAAAAGAGATAAGGAAAATCCCCTTTTCTCCCATCTCTTTTTTCTTCCCCCCTTCCCTTTTTTTTCTTTCCCCCTTCTCTTTTTCGGGAAAGAAAAATATGACGTAATTGGAACTTGTTCCGCAAAAGTTATACAAAATTGGGACAGTTTCGGTGACGTCGGCATAGTTCGGCCAGACGTGGAACATTGGTCCACTATTTTGGAGACACTATAAGCTGCTTTTTTTTACAAAATATAAAATTTAAAAGAATTGATTTTGTAATAATTATCATAACATTTGTATAAAAACAATTTCGTTTTTTTTGGCGATAACTTTAACTTTTTGTCTATGAGCAAAAAGTGACATATCACGTATAACATAATAATATTTTGTTATCGAATATTTTGTTAAGTTCAAACTAACATTAAATATACATAAAATTAATTTAATCCTTGTACAAAAGTTACAGGACGGCTGACAGTGTGTGTGTGTACCTGTTTGCACCAAAGGATCCCACCAACCGCCGAACCGATATGGTTCTCCTTTACAGGGTAAGTGAATAACAATTTTGAGGAATGGTACCACCACCCTCCCAAATAAAATGTATTATATTGTGAAATATTCAATATTATTCCATGAACCAACCCCTGAATTTTGATTATTTAACAATGCCTGTCAATGTAGTTTTAAGCTTGCAATAAAATCATCAAACATTTTTCTATTAAAGCAGGGAAGGAGGGGACATTTGGCTGTTTATTACACTAGTCCCCAAAGTTTTGGAATCATGTCTTATTAATCATTGACTTAACTACTTTGTTGACCTTTATTAACTTTTGATTGGTTGCCGTTGGTTCATTAAGTTGAGTATCCAATCGTTTACCACTAATTGTAATCTACAAAAGGGATAATTTGTGTATCATCATTGGGTATGTAATTCAATATATCGACCATTGTCTTATCCCGTTATATCTTTGCATAAAAGTGTGTTATGACATAGAGTTTTTAGTATGGTAGATAGTCTATAATTTTAGTATGTCAGGTTATTAAATTACTAGTTTTTGTGTTATTATTTATATAATAAATTTATAATAAATTTATTATAATTTAATGATTTTTGTCTAAATTTGAAACATGTCTTTATGTCTTTCTAGCTTTTTTTCTAAAATATTGCTTTCAATTATTCGATCAGTTTTTGCGGTACAGCAGAACAGCGCATGATAACTAAAATAATAAAGCTAGTCGGAACGGAACTAATAAACAATGAAAATGTTATTTACAGACAAACTTTCTATTATTTTCTGTGATATATACGAAAGAATGCCTGTATGCTTGGTGCATTTTACAAAACAGCAATACTTTTTTATAAAATTATTAACATTAATATTTTTTTGTATTTTTCATGATAAGACGTTCCTAATAAAGTTATAAAATTGATATAAAAAATTTGAACATATCAAGTGGAAAAATGTTATTTGTCTTTGTCTTTATTTAGAAATCTAAGTTGATGATACAAAAATTATAAAAAAAAAACACACTATGATTAAGTTGAAGAACTACTTTTATTTTATTTTTATAATTTAGTGTAGTTTTATGTGTATTATATGAATGATATTTATGTCTGTCTATTGTTAAATGCATACAGGGTGTCCAAAAGATTAGAGAAAAAATACTTCATTGATTTCTTTGATAATTTGGCATTAAGCTTTGGGAAACATAAAATAGATATACAATCCTATTATATAAAGTAGTAAGGTTTTTATGTCTATAGCTTAAGATTTCATGAACTTCTGAACCGACTGTGTTTATGGAACCTTAATATAGGTCCCTGGAAGGTTTTAAGCTATTTGATATTTTTAAGTTTGTCTTTAGCCTATTTTACTCCTTTAGATGCTTTAAGCACAGCCGCTAATTTAAAAAAAAATAGTATCTTTAACTATGATTTATAGCTACTCTTACGACATTTAATTCAATGTTTTTACTGGTATAAATAAAAAAGGGGCATTAATGATAGTCCAATGGCATACTTTTCATAAATTAACTCAATTTTTTGTCATTTACGAATTCTTAGCAGACATACGGACAATTATTCAGTTGCGACACCATGGAAACTGTCCCAATTTTGTATAACTTTTGCGGAACATGTTCCAGTTACGTCATATTTTTCTTTCCCGAAAAAGGGAAGGGGGGAAGAAAATCTCTTCAAAAGAGATGGGGAAAACCCACTTTTCTCCCATCTCTTTTTTCTTCCCCCCTTCCCTTTTTTTTCTTTTCCCCTTACCTTTTTCGGGAAAGAAAAATATGACGTAACTGGAACATGTTCCGCATAAGTTATACAAAATTGGGACAGTTTCCATGGTGTCTTCAGTTGCTTTAGCACATTAATATTATTGTGGAACACCATGCTGTTTTTGAATATATTAATTGTACATATGATAGTGATAAACTTATTGTATTCCAGCTGTTAGTAGCGTAACTTCTTTATAACGTATGTTATCCGCTTGTCCGTCCGTCATTATTTATTTGCGATACGCCTCTAGAGGACTTTAGTTGCCCTTTAAAGAAGAAGAGGAAATGGGAAGTCGATCCTTAACTTAAAAAGAAAAAGTAAACAAAAAAATATGGGGATGGTTAGAAGCGATTAGTCTTGGTATGGTGGAGTTATTCTCCCCCAAATAGGCTGTGCACCTACTCTGAAACTATGAAAAAGCTTCACTTTAATGGAGAACTATATCGGTACATCGAGATTTTAAGCTACAGACAGATCACACATAGACTTAGAATAAGATAATAATTTGTTTTATTAAAAAAAAGTTGTGGATTTCATCCAGGAAATGATAAATAATGGTTTATGTAAATAGTTCTAATCTACGCTTCTTTTGGTTGTTGTAAGCATTGTTGTGGTATCAATAAAAGTTATTTTCTTTTTACATTTTTTTAAGTAAACTTAATTTTTTTGATTATTGGAATGCTGTTATTTTTTTCTAAGGATATATCGCTGTAACTTTTGAACCAAGCATTTTTCCTCAAAAGTTGAGATAAATATTTTGTACTTTAACTTTTTCTCAGACAATTAACTTTAATAACCTAATTTTCTATGTAACGTTGTATTAATACATAGCAACTAATTTTACTAACAAAATAAAAGCATTTGCAAGTTTAACATTTCAAAGTCTTATACATAAGACTTATATATAATTGAGGTATGTCTGTTGCTACGACAGTAATTCATTTGACCCTAAATTAAAACCTACCTACAATTTTTGTTAGTTGAATTAATAATATCATTATTGTATCTTCTATCTTTAGAGGTTAACATTTTTGCAATTTAAAAACTTTTCAAATAAAAAAAAAATTACAATTTTAAAATGATCCAATACTAGACAAACTGAATATTGTTATTTGTCAGTGCTTGTCAATAAACAATTGACATTGGAAGGGGGAGTGGGGGGGGGGGCAATGTCTTTTTAGTCCTGACAAAAATAAGAATTGTTTTTGTAAAGATTACAATTATCATGTTTTATCACTTCAAGCTATTTTTGTTGTATCTATGTCAATAGAAAAGCTTAATTTCATACTTGAATTTTATGTTATATATAATACATTTACTATGCTATTAAAATAACAATATGTTGATATTATGCCAGCTATGGCTCAACACGTAGCGCATCCGCTCGTCGTCGGGAAGGTAATAGGTTCAAATCTCGGTTCGACACCGCGTCATAACGCTAAAAGTGGTTCCTACTGCTGCTATGTCAAATGCGCGACATAAATAGTTTGAGTAAGGGGAATGCCTTGGCCCAAAAATAGGCGCAACTCACTACAATGCACAGTTAGGACTTCTCAGACAAAGGTCGTGCAATCAAAGGGTTGGTTGTCTGATGGATGTTACTTAACCTAATATTCTAACCTAATTGTTAGAGTTTTGCTCTCTAGATGATCACATAAATCGAAGGAGAATCCCGCCCTTACGAGGTAATAATAAAAAAAAGTTCGAATACTTTGGTTGTTGTAATTATATCAACAAAGATCTATGTTCATGATGTCAATGGAAAAACTTAATTTCATTCTTGAATTTGAAGATATATATGAGAATAATACATGTAGAAATTATGTCAGCAAGCATTTAACTTTTTGACTTAATTTGTATTCTCGTAACTCGACATTGACAAAGTGTCCCAAATTTCAGCCATGTGACGTCAAAAAGCGAGGGAAATGAGAGGAGAAGTGGGATAGAAACCCCTTTAAAAAGAGACGTCACATGGCTGATTTTTTAAACACATTGTCCAGTTACGGATTCCCTGGTAACTTTTAAACATAAAAGTACGCAAAAAAAAGTTTAGAACTTTTTTTTATAAAAAAAATGCACTATAAAATCTAGGAAAATATTGAAAGTAATCCGGAATACCAGGACCCAGTCTGGACTTGGAAGCTGATTAATTTGCTCAATGGCCAGAAAATTACAATCACTATCCAAATCATCTAAATTTGAACCTTTAGTAAACATTAGATTCATTCAATTCCAGCTCGGATAATGTGCAACTAATAAGATATTCAAAATCGTCAGAATTTAATTTTTCAGTAGGGCTTCGAAACTGATTAATATCTGCTGAATTAGAACCAGTTCTCAGCCATACTGAAAAGTCAAGTATTACGAACAATTTTCCACGAATATAGGAAAAAAATTATAAAACTAAAACAAATTTTGTGAACCCGGGCCTTCGGCCCCTCGGATCTTACTAAACTAGTCTCAATCTTATAATTTTAATATCCGCGGGAAGCTGTCTATAATACGATGCATACTCTGAAATCAATTACTGAAATCATCTTAGTAATATACAATGTCAGCTTAATGGCATGGGAATTAAAGTATAAAGGTCATAGGTATTAGGTTAGTGGCATATCATATATTAATATATCTAATATATATGAAATATTTTATAGATAAAAAAATATTTAAACATCCAGGTAAAAATACTAAAACTGCTCAGTTTTTTAATTATTAACTCATTTAATGTCTTTTAAACTAAATATATATTTTTTTCAAATTTCATTTTTAAAACATAAATATTTAAGTTTCTTACTTAAGAAATTTCACCCAAAAACTTATAAAACATTACCAGTACATTACATAACTTTCACTAAATAAATATATTGAATGGTTTAGAGAAAATAATTTTCTATAACCTTCTCTCCGCGAGGTTTGTAAACTACTGGTTGTATTTTCTTCGGAGCCAAAAAATATTCTCTCAACACTTCTCATTCAACAAGAGGTGGAGTGTTTGGAATGGGAAGAAGTAGCCTCCCCCCTCCCTCTCTCTCATGTAGTACTTATTATATTTGGTCCGCATTGTTAAGGCCCACCCTTGCTTTAAAAAACTAAACAACCCCTATATAATAATTGTTTAAACAATACTGTTTAAATAATAAAAATTTATTAAAAGCATAAAAGTAATCTAAAAACACAAGGGTAGACTGTTTAAATATGTAAGTTTTTAAGATATCTGAAACCACTCATCCGCTTGGGTTCTCTTTGGCCTTTTGAGAAATATTTTTAGGATTGTTGTTTAATGTTTAATAAGTGTAAATGCTTAACGATCACCCGCTTAAAATATGATATGCTACTAGAATAAATTATTACATTCTTAATAGAAAGCTGTTCTATAATTAGGTCTATCCGTGCGGCCGTCTGTAACGCATAGCTTTTTTTGTTTACTTAGGCATTATAGAATTGTCCTATCTATATCAAACTTTGTATGATTGTTTCTGTAGCAACTAGGTAGGATCTAGAAAGCGCTCTAACTCTAAACTCGTGAAGCTATGATTCTTAGGACAAAAACATACACTATTTTAAGCGAAAATTATCTAAAGTTAAGTCCAAAAATGTAAGTATGTCCTTAACAAAAATCCTGTATTCACGAAATTTTGCAAAAAAAATACATTCAATTTTGTTTTTGCACTCAACAAGTGTTAATGTTCGTTAGTCTTACTGTCTGATTTTAGAGCTTGGCTTTTGCGGATGTTGTTATCCTTGTTTATTTAAGAGCTTCGGTGGAAGTTGTCATACTCGCAGCTTGTAGCTTGGCCTTTAATGTTTGCAAACCCAAAGCCAGACCCTTAATTTTGAAAGAAGTGTATTTGTTAAAATATCATTTATCAACATTATTTTTTTTCAACAAACATTTACACCTAGTGTTTATACAACACAGACAATTAGTTATGTGAAATAGTTTTAATTTGTTTTTTTTATTGAAAAACCACACAATTGAATCAGTTCATGCAGGTAAAATTTTGAAATAGGGTTTTGGAGTGGAGGTCTGTCGAACAAAAAGTAATTATTTAGCAGCTTTGCTATGTAATATTCCAAAAATTTTAGAGTATGCCTTTTTATTCTTGCCATTGTATGAGCACTAGACACATACAATATTACAATAAATTATTTTACTTGTGTCGATTAAAATTTTACAAGAAATATTTAAGTGCACATTTGTTGATGATTTTATGTACAATAAGCTTAATTTATGTTTAGGTTTGGACAAGTATGACAGCATCCACAAAAACAAAACTCTAAAATGAGAAGGTAGAACAAACGAACATTAACACTTGTAGAGTGTCAGAACTTAATAAGAAGATTATAGAGAAGCTACGTTTTTCAAATTGTACCCAACTGTTACAGGAATCAGTTGCAGGGATCTAAGTTGAAAAGACAACGGCCGGCAAATTGATGTACATCCCCTATGATTATACACAAAGTTATCCCTTCAGTAAATAACAATTAGTGGTTGAAACGTTATGACACTCAACTAAATGAACCAATAAATAAAAATACAATGAAATCCCAGAAGTTGTTAAGCCAAAGAATAAGGAAACGTTATTATAAAACTTTGGGGACTAGTGTAATAAACACAGCCCAATGTCCCCTCCCTCCCTGATAAAATTGCGCCTTTGTATAAGTATACTTGAGGTATAAAAAATACATCGGCCTTGACTTTTTTAAAAGCGAAGCTTTTCTATAATTAGGGTCGGTTTGTTCGTCCGTAACGGATAGCTTTTTTCGTTAATTTAGGCACGTTAAAATTGTCCTATCGAATTTAAATTTTGCATAGTGATCTCTGTAGTAAATAGGTACAATTTAGAAAGCATAGCAACTCTATAATCGTTAACTATCTGATTGATCTACTTAATGGTATAATAATTCCTCGGACAACAAAGTACAATATTAAAGCGAAGCAACTCTATAATCAAGTCCTAAAAATGTTCTTAAACATTATCCTGCATCAAGCAATTTTTCAACAAATTAACTTACAATTTTGATTCGACTCGTATACTTTTATATTCTGATTATTCAGTTCTGACACTCTACAAGTGTTAATGTCCTTTTTGTCCTACCGTTTCAGAGCTTCGCTTTTATGGATGTTGTCATCCTTGATTTAAACTGTTTAAATAGTATTTTAATTGATTCAAATGAAAAATTGTTTTGTAACAAAGAACAGTGTATAATTATATGTAATAATTATTCAAAACTATGATTAATCACAGTTTTCAAACAACATTGGCAAGCAAGTATTTTCATTTCATTAAACTACTCCAAATTTCTATCTTATTCACCAACTAATGAAATATATTGTTTTTGTTCAGATAAAACAGCTAAATATAAAATATTTTAGGAGGTAATTGCAGGGATTAAGAGAGGGGACAATGGGCAATTAATTCAGTTTAAGAGTTTTTGCTGAAAGGCTATGAAAACCAGATTTATCCAGAAATTTTGAAGAATATTGTAAAGTGGTAATTGTTATCTAAATTAGAAAACTCAAAATGAGAAACAGTTCCAAGAAAAAAATCTTCTAATTATAAATTAGTTTACCAGTACACCACAAAGAAATAAATATTCTGTAACTAATCACTAGAAAAATCGCTCTTAGAACATCTCCATCCTTTCTCCCATATTATTCACTTTAACCAAAATTCTAGATAACATGAAGGGTTCTTAGATTGTTTATTACACAAATATCACAGTAGAGTTTCTAGACAGGAAATGACATTTTCTTGGAAAAAAATATTTGTTAGAACCAGCCAAAATAATTTCATACCATATCAATTGTTTGTCTGGTAGAAATTGTGCTAATTGTCTGTTTTTTTTATTTTTGTCTGCTAGATTCATAACAAATTACACGGCAATTGTACTAAAAGTCCCCAAATTCAGTCTACATACTTTACACTTTAAGCTGGTACCCAAGGTTTGAGACCCTAAAATGTTGAATATTCGATCCATTGTCCCCTCCCTTTCTCCCTTGGTAATTGTGTTTTGCAGCGCAGACCCTTAATAATCCAACTAAACCTAACCTAACCAACAGCTAACTTGTGAATTGAGTGAAAATGTTATGTTAACCTAATAATTTTTTTACTATTGTTAAAGTGAGAATTAATGAGATTTTTTGACTTTAAACCCCATTTGGCTGGTTTAGGGGGGTCTATTCCCCAGTAAATGGGGGTTTGGGCTTCTAGGGGGATATATCCAATCTTTTTATTTTTCTTAGTGTTGGATGCACGCTTCTGAATGGTGGTATATTTATATTTTTCGTTTTTTATAAAAGTTTGTTACATTTTTTTATGATTAAAGATCTGTGTTATTTTGCAGAAACATTTTGTTGTTAAAACTTTTCTGTACTCAACCCTTTCTATTTATTTCCTCTATCTAAACTCTTCCTGCTATACTATCATTTCTGCCTAAATATTATCCAAGTACAATATTCTTGCCAAAATAAGAAAAGCTTAAATGCAATATATCAAGGACGCGTTGGTGCCTGTTAAAATTATTGTTATTTTAAAATTGATTCATTATAACGTGGTGAGATTTTTTCCAATGTCTAACCCCTGTTGGGTCTATAGCTACGGTTCTCTTACCCTGCGGTTCTACCCAGTATACATTATAACCTAACCTCAGCTAATCTGACCTAAATTAATAAACAAACAAATGAAAACCTATCTTCCCCCTTTATTCTCAATTTATTTCAAAGGGGAGGGGATTCCAATGCTTAACATGGTACTTTAATATGTGAAATCGACGTCGAATTATTTTACCAACTACTGCTAATCATCTAAAACTGCGTGGCGACATATATTTCAGCGGATATGATGTAACACCACTCATCCTAGTTGCTGCAGATTTCTGAGGTCGATTCTTAAAAAACTAAAATTAGTGAGGCTCGGTAAAAAATCCTTCAAAATCGCATGAAAAATCTACAAAAAAAATTAAAATCATAAAATGGTTATTAACTTAAGATTTTGTTTATTTTTGTAGATTTTTAATGCGATTTTGGGTTTTTTTTCACAAATTTAAGTGAGGCCGTGAGCCAAAAAGTTTTTTAATAATCTACCTCTGGTTGCTTACCAAACAATTTTATTTGTATGATGTGAGTTTTTCCCATGAAGTTATTTCTTAAAGTTTTTTACTTTCATTAAACAAAATTATCTTTAACCCTCACAGATCGGGCCCCAATTCCCACCTTAATAGATCGGGGGGGACTAATTGGTCAGGGAGTGGTCAAAAGATCACACGGTCATAACAACACTTTTCTCAGATGTTCATTTATATCTAAGTATTCACCAAAAAACATTAGGTTTCTACCTTATACACAAAAGTCATAATGTTAAAATTAAGATTTATTTAGAATTTTCTAATTTTGTTGCCACCTAACTGACTTTGACCGGACACCACGACCGACACAGACCAGATATCCTTATAAAATCAACTCTTGCCGACATATAATCACTAAACTTAATAAGTCTTGAAGTCACAGCTCTCTATCTTACCTACAAAAAGCAACATTGAAAAGATCTGTAAGAGTTAAAAAGACTAAAAATATTTCACAGAGTCTTAAGAAATCATGCGTTTTACCTCCCCCTCTTATTTTGAAATATATTTGAAATAAGGGGGTGGGGTTATATACATACTTTATGTCAGGTTAGCCCCGTAGTGTTGGACTCCGCAGGTATTGGCCCCAAAAGGGATTGAAAAAATAGCACCATGCTATTTCAATTTATAGTAAAATTAATAGGGGAAGGGGGGGGGGGTGTTCTTTTCTAGCTAGGCACTTTAATGAAAAATAACATCAAAATTTTATTTAATTAACATTTATGTTATCTATTTTAAGATAATTTAATACATAATGTATTTTAGTATACTAGCGGCTTCGCCCCTAGCCTCTAGGGGCTTTGCCCCAAGAGTTTTGATCAAACCAATTTTTCGTATTTTAGATTTAAAATAAAAAAGGAAAATTTTTTTTTTTTTTTTTGGGGGGGGGTATTTTTCATTTTTGGGGGGGTTAAGGGTTTCCCATCCC
The DNA here is from genome assembly GCF_053477335.1 of Acartia tonsa. NCBI lineage: Eukaryota > Metazoa > Arthropoda > Copepoda > Calanoida > Acartiidae > Acartia > Acartia tonsa. The sequence continues at coordinate 5,353,132 of NC_137269.1, forward strand.
CCAAGAAAATAGTTATAAACCTTCCCGGGAACTATGAGAAGCTACCCTGTAAAGGAGAACCCGATCGGTTCAGTGGTTAGCGAGATCCTTCGCTACAAACAGACAAACACACAAACACACAAACAGACAGACATCGTTCTACTTTGTATTATAGATATACAATCTTTTAATTTAAATATTTTAAAAGGCTACCAAAGTTAAAGACTGAAGTATTCAAAATTAGTGGTTTTTGACTAAATAAAAAATCTTGTCTAATTTAAAAAATAGTTTTTTTGCAAGTCTATAAAAATAATGCTGCCTATTTCAAAATACCCTTTACAAAACATTAATAAGTTAATGATGATATTTTAGATTTTTCTTTAGTACTTTTAAAATGTTTAGATAAAAATTTATTACACAATCAATTATTTTAAACAAGTATTTTTATGATTTTGCAGTATTTCTTTTTATAAGTGTTTACATGTAGAATTTTGTACATACATAAAAGTTACAAAGATTGATGATATTTCTATCTAATAGATTTCACTTCATCCAATGGATAACAATTTAGGTGGATACATTATTTTGGCAAGTCTGTAATGGATAAAGCTCTGGTTGTTATTTTGAAGATAATTAAAGTCCCTCAACAGATTATGATGTTATACGATAAAATAACCAATAAGACGCAAGCATAAATTTTACACTGGCCTCTCATTGGCCTTTCTATCGTATGACGTCATAATCTGTTGAGGGACTTTAATCATCTACGTTATTTTAGGCATATTGATATAGGAACACAGGGGTGCTCCCCCCCCCCCCTGACAAAATTAAGGAGGTTGGATATACCCCAAAAGTTTCAAACCCCCAAAACCTCCCTTACCCCTCTAAAAGGGACTAGAGGGTGTTATGTTAATAAAGTCACACCTCTCTTAAATTTACGAACATTGTGGGAAAAAAAAGAGTGCTTCGCGCGTCAAATTATTGATATGTATTATTATTTGATTATTTAGGGAGGTGTATCCACTCCCTTGACAATAAAATTACACCTCTCTAAAGCAACCCTATATACCTCCCTCAATTTTGGTTTAAGGGGTATTCTAATATCGTAGGGTGGGTCAATTTTAAACTTTGCATAATGATTCTTGTAACAATAAGATATAATTTAGAAACCGGTGCAACAAACATAAGCAGACAATCTATATTAAATTTCCTCCTTTAGAAATATTTTCTTGGGCAATAATAAAAGTAAAACATCATCTTTAATGAAGTCCTAAGATTACATTCAACTGAATTTTCAAACATCGTATCCATAGTGTTTATGTGGTAATACGACACCCAGACGGACAGGCCGTTTACAGAGTTGCTTCGCTGTGACTTATGATAACAAACCCCCCGCACTAATCCTATTATATCACTATCCATCTCATGACCGCTGTTGACCCCGCACCCAGCGGTCAAACTAGCCTGCCTAAATGTGGGGAGGGGACTTGAACATGCAACTATCACGAGTCCCTCATGCGCTTATATAATCGGGAGGCGCTGCCTCCCCTTTTACCACCATTGCCCCCACAGCCTGTCTACCGTCGGGCGCTAAGCCCTAGCGCCCCACACCCCCTTCAAACCTAACCATTGTTATATTTTGTTGTATATATATAGTAAACATAACTTGTAAATATTATTCAGTTTAAATATATAATTTCTGTATGATTGAATCCTGCTTGTTTGTTTGGTAGAATACTTAAAGGCTAGGGCTCGTTGAATCCGAACTCGTTACCCTGTGGGCCGAGAACGCTCGGCTTACCAGAACTTGGTGTCAGCGTGTTTCAATCGAGCCTTACAGAAACTAGCCTATTCTACCTCTGATTGGACCCTTTGGCAAGTAAGGGGACAATCAGCCGCCAACTGACCCGTGAGACGGCCTTTTTAGGTCGAATTTCCATCATTTTGAACGCAATATGTGGGCCTCTGGCCTACAGCAAGCAGATTTAGCCTGCTAAAAGCGCCAGTTAAGACGCTTTTTCCGTGTCGTGTAGGAGTAGCGCTAGGTGCGCAGCCACGGCAATCGGATAATTTAGCTCAGACGGCTACAGAACTGAGTCTAAATTGGCAAGTGTAGCTGGGACAAGCCCCAGGACACCCAGGCCAAACCTACGAGACAGACAGCTGTGTGCTGGTCTCCCTAAGAAGGCAATGTGTGGCTGCGAAGCTTCGGCACACAAGTAAGCCCTACCACTGCGACGGATAGCAGATTTTGAGCCACAGGCACGGCAGGACGGGACATTCCCTGCCGCTGCCTCCCAGGATTCGAACCCGAGGCGCTGCAGGACGGGCCATTCCCTGCCGCCATTTTTCGGGATTCGAACCAGCGGCGCTGTAGGACGGGTCATTCCCTACCGCCGTCACCCCTCTGAACCTTGCAGGACGGACATTCCCTGCTGCCAGTGCTTCCAGAATCACACCTAGAGCTCCTAGTGATAACAACACATCAGTGTGTATAAATGTCAACCAAGTGATAAAAATAAATATAAAATTGTTGACCAAGTGATAATTAATAAGCTCTAGTGATTCGAAGCTACAGTCTAAGCCACCATGGTGAGCGATACCACCATAGCTGCGGTGCGGCCACCACCAAAGTTTCTGCCAACCCCAGCCGAACGAGAGGCCCCCTTGTCTCAAGGGCAGGACCTCCACTTCCCCTGCCATGTCAGGGTGAGGTTTCCTACTCCTGACCCTGCCCAGCATGTACAGGTTGATGCCATGATTGATTCTGGCAACCGTGTACCAGGGTCTGCTGTAATTTCTGAGCACCTCATGCACGCGATGGGCGTGCAACGCATGTTGATTCCGGACAACACCCAGATCCTGACTGCTAATGAGGAAGGCCAGCCCCTCCAGGTAATCGGAAAATTAAAAGAGTTATATATGGCAGTTTCACACACTCTTATACTCCATCTATACCACGTGACTGTGGTCCGGAATCTCTCACACCCTCTGAACCTAGGAGGGTATTTTCTCAAGGAGTTCGGAACTAGGCTCTGTTTCGACATGCAACCACCTTGCTTGTGGGTGCGTGGGGAGTTTATCCCACTCCGTGGCGTCCCCATTGACCGGGAGACAGCCGAGAGAGAGCTAAGCTATGAGGGGCCTCTGCCAGGCCCCCTGCCTGAGCAGCCGCGTGTGGTTGAGAAAGGCACACACTGGGTGGACGCTGAGCTCAACGCACACAAGGGAGCTAACCTGCTAGCCATGGGGTTGCCCCCAGTGCCCAAGGTGCCAAGGGAGAGCCTGCCAACAACGTTTCCTGAGATTGCCAGCCCTCCAGAACCAATCTTCTCCGCCGACATTTTTATCAACGGCCAGCCGTGTCCACCTGGCCCCCTCTACCTGGGACCTCCAGCCAGTCCACCAGCCAAGCCCGAGTCCAGACCCGTCAAGTCGCGGTCTGATGTACCCGGAGCCACACTCAACTCTCAGGCCCCAGCCTCTCCCGGCGCCGTGCCCGTCAAGTCGCGGCCGGACGCCCACGGAGCCAAAGCTGGACCCAGCACTTTGGCCTCTCCCAGCGCCGAGCCCGTCAAATCGTGGCCGGACGCCCCCGGAGCCACGCCTGGCTCCGACACGTCAGCCCCTCCAGAAGCCGAGCCCGTCAAGTCGCGGCCGGTGGGTCCCGGAGCCAAGGCTGACCCCGCACCAGCCACGTATAGGCTAAGCGCTGTCACTCCAACTGACGGTCAACCACCCCAGCTCCGCACAGCCAAGCGGGTGGTCCTGCCTGGCCGCGGGGTTATGGCGGTCCCTGTTGAGCTAGTAGGCCATCGCACCAAGGATGCCATTCAACTAGCTGCCCCAGAACAGAGGTTTGGGGAGGACCTTGTGATTCCAGAGGGCCTGTATGCCCACAGGCCTGGCTCTGCCACTGTGTTTAGAGTACTGGTGGTCAATGAGGGGGAGGTGCCCCTCTTGCTGGATGCTGGCCTCCCAGTGGCAGGGGAGCTGGTCAAACCTGACATTTTAGAGGTCTCTGATACGCCTCCCCCACGTCTCCACTCGTTCCAAGAACCTGCTGAGCCTATAGACATGCAGGAGTTGTGGGAGGCCCTGGAGATGGAAGACAATGAGTTCCTACGCAAGGACCCCTTGCTCAAGAAGGAGGTCTGGACTACGTTGTCAGAGTACAGGGACGTCTTCTCCAATTCTACCCCCGGCTGCACAGATGTGGTTGAGTTGCAGCTGCGCCTCAAGCCAGGGACCCAGCCGATCCGCCAGAGATTTAGGGATCTGAACCCGCGGCAAGAGGCTGAACTGGAGAAACAACTGGACACCTGGCTACAGGAAGGAGTTATAGAGCCGTCGGACTCCGCCTGGAGCAGCCCCCTGGTGCCCATCAAGAAGAAGGACGGGAGCACCCGCTGGGCCGTCGACTACAGAGCCCTCAACAAGTGTCTGGAGCTGGACAGCTACCCCCTGCCTAGGATCCAGCAGTTGGTGGAACGAGCTGGCGGGCACCGTGTCTACAGTGCTTTAGACGCGGTGGCCGCATACTACACCATCCGTGTGTCTGAGGATAGCCGGCCCTGCACCGCCTTCACCACCCCCAGGGGCCTGTATCAATGGAAAAGGATGCCCTTTGGCCTGGCTACGGCACCATCTGTCTATTCCAGGTTTATTGCAGGGGTCCTAAACCCACTAGGCACAGCCAACCTTCAGTCATACCTTGACGACGTCCTGACCTTCCATCAGGATACCTGGGCCCACCTGGCCAGGCTCCGAGAGGTCTTGGAAGCCCACCGTAGGGGAGGGATCCGCCTCAAGCCAGCCAAGACCAAGCTGTTCCGATCCAAGGTGGATTATCTGGGCCACACCCTCAGCCGTGAGGGGATAGCCATGCAAGAGGACTATATTGACCGCATCTTGGACTGGCCAGCCCCTAGCACCCCCAAGGATTTGCTGGCGTTGCTGGGCTTCTTTGGATACTACCGCCTGTTCATCCCAGAGTATGCAGACCTCACCTACGAGATGAATCGGCAGAAGACGGCCAAGGCCCTAACCTGGACGCCTGAGATGGAAGCCCAGCTGCTACAACTCAAGGACAAGTTCCGCAGGGCCCCCATCCGAGCGCCGCCCAGGTTTGATTTACCAGCAGTGTTCCAGCTCACCACAGATTTCAGCAGCCGCGCCATCTCTGCCATACTGAGTCAATGCCAGGAGGGCAAGGAGAGGCTGATTGCCGCCGTGGGGCGCAAGACAACCGACCCTGAGACGCGCTACCCGTCCTGGAAGGGAGAGATGGCCGCCATTATCTATGGGATCCGAAAATTCCACGGCATCTTGTCCTACCGCAGCTTCCAGATCAACACTGATTCCTCTGCCCTGCTACAGATGAAATCACTGAACACATCCACAGGGATGGTGGCCCGCTGGCAGGAGGAGCTAGCGGCCTTAGACTTTACCGTCTGCCACAGGCCTGGCACCCAGAATACCAACGCCGACGCCCTCAGCCAACGGGAAGATGCCAACATGCCAACGGCTAGCGCCGAAGAATTAGCAGAGCAGGCTGAGTATATCCACAACCTTTGCCAGCTAGGGGAGGCCGCAGCTAGCCGGCCTCCTGCCGCCCGACTGGATTCAGCTAGAGTATTGGAAGCCCAGACACAGGACCCCCTCCTGCTCCGTGTCCGCCAATGGGTGGCTGATGGCAAGGCCCCAACCAAGGCTGAGCTGCGTGGCAAGGAACGAGACGAGCAGCAGTACGCCAGCCGCTTCCCAGCCCTGGGGCTTGACGAGCACGGCTGCCTCACCACCACTGACCAGACTCTGACAGGAGAGAGGACAAGATACCTGCTGCCTTCGGCCCTCCAGCAGGACGCGTTCTTTCTAGCCCATGGGACCCCCATGGCTGGGCACTTTGGGATGGACGCAACTATCGCCCGCGTTGCCATGCACTTCTGGTGGCCCAACCTGGCCCGTGACGTCCGCCTGATGGTACAAACCTGCCCTGAGTGTGTCCAGAAAGTTACCAAGGAGAGGCTGAAGCAGGGGATCCACGTGCCCTCCCGCCAGGGGTATCCACAGCAAGTCCTATTCATCGACCTGGTGGGGCCACTGCCAGAGACCCCAGCTGGGAACCGCTACATCCTCACCTGCCAAGATGGATTCAGCCGGTTTGTCAGCCTCTTTGCCATCCCCAACAAGCGCACCCTCACGGTGGCTGAAGCCCTGTTGCACCGCCACCTGGCCACGTTCGGATGCCCCCTGAAGATCCATTCCGACAATGGAATGGAATTTACCGGCCAGGTATTCCAGGAACTGGCCTCCCGGCTCGAGATTGGCCTGACACATCCACCACCCTACAACCCGCAGTCCAACCGAGTGGAGAGGTTTCATAGGACGCTCAACACAGGCATGCGCCTGTTCCTAGACAGAGACGATAACAACTGGGAGCCACACCTGCCTGCCATCGCCTTTGCCTACAACACCAAGGCCTGCAGATCCACTGGTGTGACCCCATTCCTGGCCTTCTTTGGGAGAGAGGCCAAACTTCCGGTGGACATGGTGCTACGGCTGCCAGAGACCGAATATGCTTCAGTTCCAGCCAACGTCCAAGCTCTCTTGCAGCGCTACTATGCAGTGTATGATGCCATCCAGCAGAAGGAGGAGGGAGCCATCAGGAGGAGCGCGGCAGCTTACGAAGGCACGGCCAAGTATGAGGTTGGAGACTTGGTCTGGTACCTGGCCCCCCGCCTGGTGCCAGGGAAGGCAGCCAAGATTACCAAGAGATGGACTGGCCCCTGGAAAGTAGTGAGGAAAGCTACAGAAGTCCATTATGTCATTAAACCTGCCTCTCCAGTAGCCAGGATCTCAGAAGTTACCGCGCATGTAGGCCGACTGCGCAAATACACTGGAGATGTGACTGCCCACCAGATCCCAGAAGACATCCAAGTTGACGTGGACGGCGACGAGGATGCCACCGAGCTGCCAGTTGGAGCGGCGGCGCCCGCAGCTAGCAACCCAGGAGAGTTCCCAGTGCACCAGCCAGCCGCAGCCGCCCCACAGCCTAGCGGCCAAGATCGTGACCCAGTGGAGGAAAACCTGCAGGAGCAGCCCAACGAACCACCGCCGCCGCCGCCCGCTCCAGAGCCACTCAGAGATGCCATCTGGAACCCTGACGCGGACATGGAGAACCTGCCAGCCAGCAGCGAGCCTGTAGGAGAAGAGCCAGCCACTGCGATGGAAGAGGCCGCCCCAGAAGAAGAAGAAGAAGAAGCCATGTGCCCCCTGCTGATGACAGCCATCCCCATCCGGGTAGGAGCTAGGAGGCCAAGCAACCTGAATCAAGCAGGCGCCCCCATGGAATTCTATGCACCCTTTGCCATCACCATTCCACCCTTAGGAACCACCAGAGTCTGCCTAGGCCTCCGTGTCCAGCTACCAGCCGCGACAGAACTGATCCTGCAGACGAGGCAAAATTTCCAGCGGCGAGGCCTGGCCGTTGCCAACCCACGCCTAGAAGCCAACCAGGAGCTGACAATGCTGATCACCAACCACAGTCAGACCGAGCAACGAGTGTCCCAGGGAGCCTGTGTAGCCCGAGCTGTCCTCCATCGAGCTGTGCCCCAAGAACTGCCTGTCCGGCGCAGGAGCCGGCTGTCGTATCCCCAGGCCTGGTGGCTCAGGAGCCACGCAACCCTTGAAGGGGAGGTTGTGGTAATACGACACCCAGACGGACAGGCCGTTTACAGAGTTGCTTCGCTGTGACTTATGATAACAAACCCCCCGCACTAATCCTATTATATCACTATCCATCTCATGACCGCTGTTGACCCCGCACCCAGCGGTCAAACTAGCCTGCCTAAATGTGGGGAGGGGACTTGAACATGCAACTATCACGAGTCCCTCATGCGCTTATATAATCGGGAGGCGCTGCCTCCCCTTTTACCACCATTGCCCCCACAGCCTGTCTACCGTCGGGCGCTAAGCCCTAGCGCCCCACACCCCCTTCAAACCTAACCATTGTTATATTTTGTTGTATATATATAGTAAACATAACTTGTAAATATTATTCAGTTTAAATATATAATTTCTGTATGATTGAATCCTGCTTGTTTGTTTGGTAGAATACTTAAAGGCTAGGGCTCGTTGAATCCGAACTCGTTACCCTGTGGGCCGAGAACGCTCGGCTTACCAAATTTATATCTATTTTCGCACTAACCAATAGCCAATGGGCTAGAAAAAAATTGAATTTAGTTCAGAAACTGAGGAATAGATATTGCATGTTTCCTTTTTAAAAGCGAAATTTTTCTAGAATTTGGGTCGATGCGTCCGCAACGTCGGTTAGCTCTTTTCGCTGATCTAAATGTTAAAACAAATTTTTGTATGATATAATTATTTTATTCAGCTGATTTATGGAATACTGATCCTTATTATGATGATACATAGGTACAATATTACAAGCGAAGTAACTCTATAATCGAGTCCTTAAAATGTAAGTATGTCCTAAAATAGTATCCTGAAATTTAAGCAGAAAATTTACTTACAATTTTGTCTCGATATTTATATTCTAATATTCAGTTCTGCCATGTGTTAATGTACGTTTGTCCTACCGTTTCACAGCTTCGCTTTCATGGATGTTGTCATCCTTGTTTATTAAAGATTTGAATGGTAAATTAGATCATTTCTCAAAAGCAAGGAGAGGCTATTATCTGTCAGAGAAAAAAATCACTTCCTCTAGTTATTTTATAAATGTTCTGATAAATGTAAAATTGTAAATAAAGAGAATCTACATAAAACAAGGATGATAACGTCTATAAGAGCGAATCTTTAAAAGCAGACAGCAGGACAAACGAACAGCAACACATGTATATTGTCAGAACTTAATGAGCTGAATATTAATTTATACGTCGAAACAAAATGATATGTAAATTTATAAAAACAAGTCTCAGTTAAAGGTCATACTTACAATTATAGGTCTTGTTTTTAGAAAAACTTCGCTTAAAATATTGTACCTTGTTGTACTAAAAATCATTCTTTTTAACATTGGATTAATAAGATTAAACAAAAAAATATTGATATCATGTTAAATCAGGATGTTTTAAATGAACGTACGGACGTTCTGGTAACATTTATAGAGTAGCTACGAATTTAAGATCGTACCTAAATGCTTCGGATATCATCATGTAATCAATAGAACAAATCTAAAAGGCCCAAATTAACGATGTGAGCTAATCGTTACGGACAAACGTATTAACCGACCATTATTACAGAAAAGCTTTGCCTTGGAAAAAAAAGATTTTGGAGCATATTACTTTTTTCTATAACCATGACTCTATTTGAAGAGTGTGTAAACAAGATTTTTTGTTGTAAATTTCTCTAGAGCAAGATTTTGCCAACTAGTTTCTAGAGATGATTATATTCAATTAAACTTAATATAAACCCATGACCGTGGCTCGGCGTCAATGAGGTAATGTGTTCTTATCTTACCATTGCATGACTACAGAATTTAAAATTGTTCTTGCTGCTGCTATGTCAGATGTGCAACATTAATATAACAGAGTAGGAGGTAATGCCTTGGCCCAAAACAGGAGCAACTCCTTACAATGCACAGTCAGAACTTCTTGACAAAGGTCGTGTAATTAAATAGTTGGTTGTCTGATGAGTGTTATTTGATCTTATACCCTAGATGTTTGGACATAAAAGGGGGCATATGGCTATCCTTAGTTAGGCTTTGTTGTTGAACCTGACGTTTAAGTTTCATGGACAGCAGTCTTGCCAGTATGGGATAAATTGATCAGCTAAATATTTTAGAAACATACATCCTGATGAAGCAAAGCAAGTTTATATTTTTTAACCCTTACAGATTGGGCCCCAATTCCCACCTAATTAATAGATCTGGGAGGGGGGGAGTCATATTGACCCCCCCCCCACAGTGGGTTTTTTGGCTGATTTGGGGATTTTTTAACTTTATGAGTCACAAATGCCAACAAAAGTTTATTCTATCTAAAAATAAAGTTAAAACCTTTCATATACAGGTTATAGCTTATGTAATATAACATATTATATACATATTATTGTGATTTTCATAAGAAAAATGTCCCTAGAACTATTCTACTCATATGGTTAAAAATTCGAAATTTCTTATATTATTCTGGTAAAAAGAAAATTTGTTTAACATTGACTTAGACGTCAATTAAAACTTTTGGAGAGTTTTAAAGGTGTACATATATGATTAATATACATATTATATGCTTCTAAGTTTTCAATAAATAGTATACAGGGCTTGGCAGCTGCGCACCAGCTGTGACTAAGCTGTAAATTTTAACCCATTTTGATGCTCTTTGATAAGAGGGATTGTCATACTTGGGTCAGGTTCAACCTTTTAGTTGATATTTAAAATTGGAAAAGGTTTGCCTGAGGTATGCAGGCTGCCGAGCCCTATTACAATGTCCTTAAAAATTATACTGTAATTATTCAGTTTTTCAACAAATTTACTTACAATTCTGTTAAACTTTTATACATTTATGTTCTGATTATTTAGTTATGACAATCTATAAGTGTTAATGTTCATTTGTCCCACCGTATCAGAGCTTCGCTTTAATAGATGTTGTCATCCTTGTTATTTTCAAATTTTAATAGTTGGATGGAGAGTTTAAGTAATACCTACATTAAATGAATGTGGATCCAGGGACTACTATTAAATTTAGAAACTAAGGCCATTGAAAGGAAAGAACAATATAAATCAAGTATTTTAAACAAAGTTAAAGGACTGACATAAAAAAATAGTGGCTTATAAATCAAATTTAATTTAAATGTTTCAGAAATACAGAAAGGAAGACATACACACATTTATAAAAATTGAGCAGCTTTGTTCCTAAAACTATTCATAATAATGATTGTATGTATATATGTTTTCAGTATATCCTATAATATAAAGTTTTTTTTGTGTGTAGTGAAGGATCTCACTCACCACTGAACCGATATGGTTCTTCTTTAGAGGGATGCTTCTTATAGGATGGTTTTAGGCTATTTCATTTTTATAAATAAGCCTGGGTATTGTTTTAAGCTATTTTTCTGCCCTTCTATATCCCTTCGAATACCCTGGATGCTAGGGGCGCAGACGTTAGTTTTATATAGAATAGATTACCATCAATGAGGTAAATCTTTACCCCCCCCCAAAAAAAAAAAAGCTGTCTAACTAAAATTACAGCGAAGCTATAATTAGGGTCAGTCCGTACGTCCCTGCGTCCGTAACGTTAGCTTTTTCGTTAACTTAGGCATGTTAGAATTGTTCTATTGATTCCTGTATTAGTTCTGTACGATTTGGAAAGCGTATCAACCCTATAATCATTACCAGAATGTCCATACGTTTATGTTGGTTTTTAACTTATATTATAAGTACAATATTATAAGCAAAGCATCTCTATAATCAATTCCTAACAATGTCCGTATACCCTTAAACAGTATTTTATATTTAAGAACTTTTGCAACAAATTTAAGCAAAATTTTGACAAGACTTATTTATATATATTTTACATATTCACGCTGTTTGTCTGTCACCCCGTTTCAGAGCTTTGCTTTTATGAATTTTGTCATCCTTGTTCAAATATAAATCAACTGGTTGTCAGACCATTACAGATAGACTGAAGGACTTAGTAAATTATAATCTGGATGCTTCTTAGTATGGTAATAAAGTCTTTTAAATAGCAGCCGAGAAATTCACGTTTTCGCTAACAATGTTTCTAACAGACAGATGTACCGACAGACGGACGTATCATTTACAGAATAGCTTCACTATTAAAAACAGAAAGGTAACCTTTAAAGATTAAATATGTGTGTTATTAAATTATATCAATTTTTGTAGTTTGACTTCATAATGTTATTTAATTTATATTTATACAACTTCACAGTATCTATTTTCTAAGCTGGATTTCTCATTTGGGGCTACGAGGTGCCAAGAGTTATGAACTAATCTTGAATTATGAATACTTGAATTTAATCAGGGCCTAAATAACTTTTGGCACCTCGTAGCCCCAAGTGAGAAAAACCTTTAAACGTAAAAAATACATGTTATTTTAAGATGCAATATTAGGTGTTCTTGGATTTTAAATTACGGATTTATGAAAACTTTTCTTATTTTTCTTTGCATTTTAAAGTAGAAACATCTGTATATATCAATGAAATATTGTTACATATCATCTAATCAGATTTTTACACCAATTTATTCTAGGAAAAAGTAGGAAAAGCAATGTATGATGATTTTAATGAAAAAATTAACTTTTTAAAAATATTCCTTTGACCACGTTCAGCAAAACGGCTGTATTTTGCCTAATTTTGTAGTATATAAAAAAATCTGTTGCATGGCAACTTTTGAATGGTAATACTAGCCCCTGGGACATTTAACTCAAAATTGAGGAAATTTAAAAAATGACCAAAAATCCCACTGTGCCCCCCCCTCTATCTCGGCTCCTGTTACAGTTAGAGACATAAAAAAATTTTCTGGTGGTTCATGTGTATTTTTAGAGAAAATTACTTTTTCTGGCCATAGCGGTCAGACCGCTCCTTGGCCGCTTTTTAGCGGCCAGCTGCTAAATATTAAAACAGCTGTAAAGCGGCCAATTTTGCAGCTAGGATGACCAAATTTTAGGACGAACTCTAATTTTTCATAACGAAAAAATTTCTTTTTCTAATCATCGCCGAAAAACGGCAAATAATGGAAACCGCCATTTTCGGCGGTTACGGCGGTAAAACGGCGGTTTGCGGCGCCAATTAATATTTTTATCTGTTTATTGTTGCTCAAGGATTTACCAAAAAAAATTTAGGTCTCTAGCTGTAATAGAAGCCACGATATTCATGATATATGTCTGTAGTAAAAGCCGGACAAAAATCGGTCATAAAGTCGGTCAGGGAGCGGTAAAACGGGCATAACACCACTTTTATCAGAGGGTCATTGATATCTCAGTATTCACCAAAAAAATTTAGGTTTCTACCTTATACACAAAAGTCATAATGTAGAAATTAAGATTTATTTATAATTTTTTCTAAATTTGGTGCCACCTAACCGACTTTGACCGGTCGCCACGACCGATACAGACCAGATATCCTTATAAGATCAACTCTTGCCGACGTATAATTACTAAACTTAAAAAGTCATGAAGTCACAACTCTCTATCTTACCTACAAAAAAATGACATTGAAAAACTAGAGTTAAGTCTTTCTGTAGCGACGAACAGTCAGACCATTGGGTAAAATTAGTTAAAGAATAGCTTTTTTGCTCAGTGGAATATTCACAGTTATTTTCAAAATTTTAATTAAATGTTGCAGACAGAACCTAAATGTAGAAAATTTAACATTCCGTTACAAAGAATTTGGATTTTATGAAAATAGTGCATTTAAACCACAAAGAAAGCACTTTGTATAATGCAGAAGATCACATAAAAATGTTTTGTGTAACATAAATAGGTCCACCTGCACAATTAATGCGAATGAAACACTTTAAACGATGAGCCAAATTTGTATTTCCGAGTGTGTACACAGTTTCCTCATCCTATCTCAATATTTACTACTAGCTAAAAAACTTCAAACTTCCAAATTTTGAATGTATAAACGATTTATAAATTTAGATGTAATTGGCAAAAAATAGATGTATAATTGAAAATTTTGGATGTTTAAATGCCTGTGTTAGATGTATATTTGTCAGCATAACTATGATATATAGCAAATTACTTTGGAATTTACATCCAGACAAACAATTTTGACCAAAATACATTCATTGTATTTCTGCCAGAATTGCAGGAACGGCAACGTCCCGATTTATACCTTATACATTCAAAATTTAAATTTTTAAAATTTGATTTTTTTTGGAAGTTGAAAGTTTTTTTAGCTAGAAGTAAATATTGAGAGGATGAGGAAACAACGTGGAAACTGTGTACACATTTGGCAATTCAAATTCAGCGCATCCTTTAAACTGATTAAATAAGGGCTCGGCAGTCGGGACTCAAATTTAAACCCGTTTGAATACTCTGAAATTTTTGTTGAAAAGGGGGATTTTTATATTTTTGTCCAGTTTAGAATTCCAACTGATTTTCAAAATTGTAAGCGGCTTATTTCCCTCTGGCTTACAGGCGGCTGACGCGCGGCTGCCGAGCCTTAGATTAAATGGTGTACGAAATAAAGTTACTATTATTCTTCTTGATATTTTTTTAACGAATATCAATTTTAAACATGTTCTTTTTTTAAACATACACTTATACAAATTTGACGAACTCAGTAATAGTGTCTGACTGATTATGACGTAACAAAAACAAATTAGCCAATGAGAAGCCGTTATTGACCAATGGTAAAATTTATAGTGGCCTCTCATTGGCTAATTGTTTTTGTTACGTCATAATCAGTCAGACACTATTACTGTGTTCAAATTTGACCTTAGCAAATACTAATAACGAGGCAATTGGATTTGTATTGTCAACAGACAAATTTTGTTCACGTAAGATCTCTGAAACAAGGTGTAATTTTTGGTCGTGGTCTAGCTACACATGACTCTGAAGGGGAGTATAACTCTCCCCTATAAAATAGAATTTATTTTATAATAAAGTTCACAATCATGTCATGTTTTTGGGAATGGCCCAAATTAATAAATTTTCATATGAATGATCCTTTAGCGCAATAAAACTGTTTTAAAGATCTAAACCAGAACGGTATTAAAAATATATCCTATTTTATTTGAAAATTTAAGTTTGAAAAAGTTAATTAAAGGAAGAAAAACTATTCTTTTTCGATATATCTCTTTTTCTTCTCACTTCAAACATCTTGAACAAGAGCAGGGTAAAAGATTAAATACGATAGATTAGTAGCTTTCCACCCAGGCTTTTTTTCTTTGTCCAATGAATTAAATGAACAAATGAACAGACGGACACAAAGGAAACTTTCTGACAGTCAGACAGTCATCTAATTACATTGTTCTCAAATGTTATGGTAAATTTTAATAAAAATAACTTCAAATTTTTCTAATATGATGTAATTCGGGATTTTTTGGCCACAAGTCTTTAAATCTATCTCCTTCTTTATAGGCACTAAATTTTAAAACTATTGGCAAAAAAATTAAGACACTATAAAGCTTCAATGATTTAAGTTTAAAAACCTCTCTTGAACAATTATTCAACCTTCTTGGATTGTGGTTTCCCAACGGATAACCAACCATTTAACTGTGTCTGAACATCTTAACTTTAAATGGCAATGAGTATAGGCCATATGGATGTTGAATTAGATTTTCATGTAATCTAATAAAGTGATAGTCATAGCTGGTAAAATAAATATATCTTACCCTATCCCCTTCCCTCCTACTGGATGAATGAACTGACCAATAAATGAGGTCCATATTATCAACCTAAATTTACGACAAAATTCCCCCTGTCAATATATCCATGCACATAGTTATAGATCATTCAAATTGTGTTTGTTATTTAAGATATGTGGTTGTCTACTGATTTACACAATTATGTCTAACTCTAACAGCACGTCTGTATTAAACATTATAACAATTTCTAAGAAAATCTTTCAAAATTCTATGGAATTACTTAAAATGTATGAATCCATGTTAATTTATTTTGTACGCTCTTGTTTGTATATGTGTTTATTAGGAGATTTAACTGCTTACATACTTAGATTTAATTATGATGAAAGTAAAAATATGTTGTTATGACTAATGAACTGATTGATTTCTCCTTTTTATGGAAGCTTTAAATAGGTTCCTGATAGCTTTAGGACATTTTTCTGTCCATTCATTTATTGATTAAAGACAGAGTCCATAAAAACTAATACAATACATAGTAGAACAACGTAAGCCCGTCCGTCAATTTAGATCTCTGTAATAGCTACCCCAAGGGGGATACTGAGGATAACATTCTCACAACATAAACTTCTTAACTTCCCCCCTTGAGACTAAATGTGCGTGCATCCACTAGATCAATTCCAATTTATGTAGAACAAAGCATAAAAATATTTGTAATGACAAAAGTTGAGAGCGCATTGAAATTTGGACAGCAATATACGAGGAAGAAAAACATATGAATGAAATTATTTTTACACAGATTTAAAATTAATTAAAAACAACTAATAGCAAACACTTTTTTATCTTGTAAATACTTAGACGTCCCACAGTGTTGAGGTAAAGGGGTTTTAGGCTCCTCAAACATTAAAACCCATCAGTTTACCCCCCCCCCCCACCTTTAAAATTTTAAAAAATACATTAGATTGCACCCTAAAACCTTTAAATCGCCTTGTTCAACCCTCCATAAAATTTAAAAAGTTGGAGGCCCCTGCCATCAATCATTGTTTAAAGTAAAAAATTAGTTAGATTTTAACATAGCTGTGTTTAGTGCCCTAGGAAAATGGGGATATATGTCACAGATTTTTGCCTACCTATTCTATTGACCTCATAGTAGAGGATAGGGATAAAGAAACACCCTAGAAAAGAGATGGGATATAGGGTATTTCCTGACGCCAATGGAATAGGTAGGCCCAAAGCAGTAACATCTATCCCCATTTTCCTAGGTTACTATAGACAGCTACAATTTTAACAGATTGAGAGACAAAGTACATTACAGTGTCCCGGATTAGAAAAATTTTGGCCCCCGCCCAAAATATGGTTGATTTTTGCAAAAAAAATTACCCATGCAAAATATATTTTCTGTAATGCAAAAATTCCGAGCTTGTACCGTCACAATTTATACATTACAGAAAAAAAAATATTTTTCATGGATCATTTTTTGCCTAAATCAACCATATTTTAGCTGGGGGCCAAAATTTTAACAAAACTTTTCTAATCCGGGACACTGTAAAGTACATCTATGATAGAATTGCTGAACATCTAAAATTATGAGAGGGGGTGAGATTATGGTAAGGAAATGTTCCATTATTGAACAAAATTGGTAAAGTTTTGACAATTTTTGTGTGGAATACAATAGCAAGCAGAAGATACAAACAAGGATGACAACATCTATAAAAGCGAAGCTCTGAAACGATAGGACAAACGGAAATTAACACTTGTAGATTGTCAGAACTGAATAATCAGAATATAAATTAATAAGAGTCAAAGCAAAATTGTGAGTAAATTGTTGAAAAATTGCTTGATACAGGATAATGTTTATGAACATACTTACATTTTTAGGATTTGATTATAGAGATGCTTCGCTTATGATATTATACTTTGTTAACCCAGAAATTAATATACCAAAAGTATGATCAATCGGACGATTAAATCACAAAAAAAATTGTTGTAAAAAATTTAAAATTCAACATGTTTAAAATGGACTACAGACATTCTGGTAATGATCATAGAGTTGCTACGCTTTCTAAATCGTACCTAACTACTGCAGTAATCACCATGCAAAGTTTTTAAACGGTAGGACAATTCTAACATGCCTAAATCAACGAAAAAAAGCTATCCGTCACGGACGTACGGACGGGCGGACACTAATTATAGAGTAGCCTCGCTTTTAAAGATAATTCCCCAATGCAATCAAAGTTTCTCTGTCTTCTTATAATTGAATTTGCAATAATATTTCTTTCTCGTATTCATTCGAATCCGGTGGATAGGAACCGGTTCTCATCCATACGAAAAAACTATGTCTAGCATCGTATTATATCCAGCTTTCTACGAATATAGAAATGTACAATCATAAGATTAAAACCAGTTTTTTTAGCCGATGCCTTCGGCACCTCGGGGCTAAAAAAACTAGTTTTAATCTCATAATTGTACTTTCTATATCCGCGGAAAGCCGTTTATAATACGATGCGAGAAATAACTAGTCTAATGCTTTAATTGAGTTATAGAAGATTATACTGATTTTAATTTTACTATAAGAAATGATGAACAACAAACTAGTTTAAAAATCCTAATATAATAACTGCTTTGCCCCTAGGGGCTCTGTATTGAAAGAAAAATAATATAAAACCATTCCAAATTTTTTTTTCTAAAAATAAAATACCATCCTGGGACCTAAGAAAAGCTCTCTTTACAGGGAGAACTTAATCGGTTCAGTAGTTATTGAAATCTTAGTTACAGACAAAAAAAAACCTTTCTACTTTATATAATAGAAGAATAAGTAACTTAAAGAGAATGTTAAGGTGGGAATTGGGGCCCGATCTGTAAGGTTTAATAAACATATCTGTTTGGATGTATATATATGGTAATAATTTTCTCAATTATAAAACATTAATGTATTTTTAATTCATTTCACATCACAATTTAAGTATTTATCAAGTATTTAAAATATTTATCTTCGAATGTGAGTACCTTTTATAGTAACTAGTCTCTAAAAATCAGTTTATGATTAGTCTTAATCTTAGTCTTTTCCTATATTTCATAAATTGTGTGAACAAGATATTCTGGTACCTTTTCCTTGAGATAATATCTTTATGATTATAGAACTAGCGGATACGCCCCTAGAGGCCTCTAGTGGCACTTTAACTGTTTATTTTTTTTATATTTTATATAGGTAATTATTGTTGCGATTAAGTCTCTACGTAAAAAAAAAAATTCGATTTTTTTGTGGTTTTTTTATGGGAGGATTTCTCATAAACCTTCCCGGGATCTATGAGAAGCTACCCTGTTAAGGAGAACCCGATCGGTTCAGCGGTTAGCGAGATCCTTCGGTACAAACATACAAACACACAGACAAACATCCATCCTGTTACTTTATTATAAGGATAAAAATTCCGGGCTCAGCAGCATTGCTAATGTCTCAACTTTTAACCAACTCTGATGCTTAAAGGAAATCATTGAATAGGTAGCTAAAAATATTGGTAACAGGTTTGGACATCCATGTGATTTTTTAAATTATAAAAACGTTCTTTTACTGAGGCTTATGTGCGACTGAGGCGCGGCTGAGACGCGGATGTCGAGCCTTGGAAAAATTGTCGTCAAATAGGTTGCACATTGCCATTACTTATTGGTCAGCTTGTTCATTCAGTAGGAGGGGAGGGGATATTGTAAAGGGGTCTTTCTTTTAGCCAGCTACAAGCTTTACTTTAGAAGAGAACATATAAATCCGATTAATATCCTTGTAAAAAGGCGTACGTTTTCCCCTTTATATTAAGATACAATATTTTGATATTGCTTTTGATATTCAGCTGCATTAGACGATCTCCAAGGTTTGAACCAGAGAATGGGCTGTTTACTACTATTAAAATTAGTCCCCAAAGTTTTACAAATAACGTTTTCTAATTCGTTTGCTTAACAACTGTGGGAACTTTAATAAAATATGATCGGTTAATTAATTAAGTTAAGTGTTCGAACGTTTCAACTACTCATTTTAATCTACAGTAATTTTGTGTGTTATCATTGAGGAGGAACATCAATTTATCGACCATTGTCTTATCCCTGGATATTAATATACATATGGTAGAACCTTTTCTTTGAGAAAGTATCCTTCATAAAAACTATTTATATCTCAGTTTTATAGTCTTCAAAGAGATTCCGGTTTATGATATTTTTAGTAACAAAGTTACTCTTAAATTAACTTGGTCTGTCCATTGGTATAGTTCGTTCCACTTTTTGACTTTGACTTGCATTTTAAGTAGCGAAGCTACTCTATAATTAGAAATGTTCGTCTGTCCGTCTGAAACGTTTTGGGGGAAACGTGATTTTCTCGGCTCCTATTTAAGATAGACGCCTGAAATTTTCAGGGTTTAAATAAGTTCACATTTTCACCAAATTTTATTAAGATTCGTCAATTGCATGGGGTGCTAGATCGATTCCTAGATTTTTTAGTTTTTATGAATTACTCAACACCTATTCAAGATAGACGGCTATCAAGTTTCATCCAGCTTTGCAAATTGATTGGGGTGCTAGTTCGATTCATAGATTTTTAAGTTTTTATGATTTTCTAGACTTCTATTTAAGATATATGACTGAAATAAATTCAGGGATTAAATAAGTTTAAATTTTACATATTCCTACAAAGTTTTATTAATTTTTGCTATTTTGTTGGGGTGGTAGATCATTCCTAGATTTTCACATTATAAATTTTAAAAGGTTTCGTGATTTATTTTAATGTTTTTTTTGGGTATAGTCCCTTTCGTAACATGGCACCTTATGGGGCGATTCTTCGTATTTTTCACAGTAGCCTTTCTCCTATTCTTAACCCCTGCGGGGGGCTCTAGCCATGCGGGGCCAATTACCTAACCCTGTGGGGCAATCACCTAACCCAATATAACCTAACCTAACCTAAAATAATCTATAAAAAGCCATTTTGAAAATACTACGAATCCCCCCATATGGGGCGATGTTACGAAAGGGACTATTCCCGTTTTTTATGACACTTTTTTCTGAATGTCGTCCATCCATATTTTTTCAGCTTCGCTACTTTTGGATGGTGTCATCCTTGTTTTTATATAAATGAGCTTTACTACTTATGGATGTTATCGTCATAATGGAATCTTATTATATAAAAAAATAAGTTTGTTTTGTTAAATTTAATAATTGTTATAGATATACTACTAGAAAAATTATGTTATATTTTTTAGAAAAGTATTAATAAGTTTTTTGGTGTGTTTTTGGGTTATTGAACAATCTCATTTACCATAAAAAAGGTTCCCGGATGGTTTTAAGCTTTTTTCTACTTGCCCCACTATTTTTTAAAGAGCCTTGATGCTAAGAAGCAGGCGCTAGTATGGTAAAAAAGTACAGAGGATAATCTACAAAATATTTAAACAACGGCAAATCCTTATCTTAAAAGCTTAGACAAATTTTATTTACATGCAATAATTTTAAGATATTATTGAATTTATCAAAGACTTATAGACTTATAAGAAACTATCGACTGTGCCCTAGCCTCTGGGGACTTTTCCCCAGAGGTACAAGGAGATTTTTTAAAATTAAAATTTTGTATCATTTTTAAATTTTTCAAATTTTCTACTTTTTCAAATTTTTTCGAACCTCGTAAAAGTGTCGAACTATGACGTCAGAAAAAAATAACAATTAATCAATGAGAAGCCAGTATTCACTGTAATTGACCAATGGTAAAATATATAGCGTCCTCTCATTGGTTAATTGTTAATTTTTTCTGACGTCATAGTCAGACACTTTTACTGGGTTCATTTTTTCTTATTTTCAATGTTTTAAGAATTTTTTTGTCCCTAACCTTTTGGATCTTTACCTCTATTGGTTAGATTCGTCCCCCCACCCCCTGCGCCTTCCAAAAAAAAGCTTAAAACCACCACAGCACCAGTATCTGTAATTCCTGAAGAAATCAGTTCAGCAGTTACTGAGAACTTAAACTTCATACAGATGGACACACAGACGGATGGACAGACAGATATTGTCATACTTTGAATTACAGATACCAGTGAGTTGATAGTTATTTCTCGCATCGTATTATAAACAGCTTTCCGCGGATATAGAATGTACAATTTTAAGATCAAAACATGTTTTATTTAGCCCCGAGGTGCCGAAGGCTCGAGCAAAAAAACTGATTTTAATCTTATGATTGTACATTTCTATATTCGTAGAAAGCTGGATATAATACAATGCTAGACATAGTTTTTTTGTATGGATGAGAACCGGTTCCTATCCACCAGATTCGAATGAATACGAGAAATATAAGTATTATGTTCTAAATTGTAGCACCTAAATGACAGATAGCCGATAGGATTTAGGAAAAATGATATATCATTCTTATACTAAATCTTTATTACAATTCTTTGAGATATATTTCTAAACAGGATTGGAATTTGACAAAATAATAGTTATTTCTCGCATAATAACATAAATGGCTTTCCGCGGATATAAAATGTACAATTATAAGATTAAAACAAATTTTTTTAGCCCCAAGATCCCGAAGTCATTGGCTAAAAAACTGGTTTTAATCTTATGATTGTACATTTTTATGTTGGTAGAAAACTGGATATAATACGATACTAGACATAATTTTTTTTGTATGGATGAGAACCCGTTCTAATCCACCGAATATTAATCGGTTTCGAATGAATTTAAGAAAAAAATTTCTATTCTAATTATTTATTATACTAAAGGGGTAGATGCACGAAATGCATTTGATTTACATTTAAAAATCATTAAAATATAAATGCATAGAAATTATACCTGTGTCATATATGCATCTTTAATTAAGATGTAATATTATCATAAAAAAAGACAAAAATTTTAGTGAGGTCCTAATGTATATTACTTACTACCTTGTAAAATATCAATGTAAAACAGTATTCTTGTGATTTATGCCTGCTAAATTTCTTAAATTGTATGTTTGACAATCACAAATTAGATATTTATTGGTTATTTCAAAAATGACTTATTTTTTCTTTTGGAAATCTTTATTGCTACTTCATAATTAACATATTCTACGTATAGAACTAAAATTAAAAATGTACCACGAGCATCGACCTGTTACATATAAGTTATAATAAGTAAGAAAATGTATAGATTATCAGGGATAAAGGGATAGAGACATTGGATCTAAAACTCATATTCATAGCTGTTTTAGTGTTGGGTAATAGAGCCTATGCAACTTTTATTTTTTTGACTGACATTAAAGATTATGGGAACTATCACAATGAATGGCACTGAAGCATTTATTTCCAAAGCAGACGAATCTTACTGAACATAACCAATGCATGCAAATACTATTTGAATTAAATGGAAAACCGGTTTATTTTGGTTTGTATACAAAATAGGGGTATAATCCCTTTCGTGACAATGCCTTTTAAGGGGCGTTTCATCGTATTTTCACATTAGATTCTGATAAGTTCTTTTAGATTAGGTTAAGTAAACGTGGGTTAGGTAATTGCCCCGCAGGATTAAAGCCTCAAACAAGGGCTAGAAATAGGAGTAAATCTGCTGTAAAAATATGAGGCGTTGTCACGAAAGGGGCGATACCCTAAAATAGATTATCAAATATGGTTGAGATAAAATAGAAACTCTACTGTGATATTTTTGTTATTAACTATTTTAATCAACCTCTTGTGCATCTATAATATCATTGAATCAAACCCCAAATTTGTTATCTATAATACAAAGTCCATCCGTCCGTCTGAAGCTTAAGATCTCATAAACCACTGAACTGATTGGATTCTTCTCTTCAGGGAATATATCTACTGGTCTTCTGGTGGCTTTAAGCTATTTTCTTGGGGGGGACACCTCTAAATTAGTGGTGGCAGCTTCAAAAGTACTTAATTTTTTTTTAATTATTTGAAATTAGTGGTGGCAGCTCCAGTAGTACTTAATTTAATTTTTAATTACCTCTTGGGACAAAGCCCCTAGAGGCTAGGCGCGAAGCCACTAGTGTAAAAGAAACTAACAATTCAAAAGTCATTCTTTTTATGACCAATTACAAAATATACACAGCAAAATAAGCTGTTAAATATTTTTCTTTCAACTAATTCTGTTTGTTAATATCTGAATTGTTGAAACTTTTCTCAATAAATCTGGTTTTGAAGCTATTGAGTTAGAACTCTAAAACTAAATGAAATGCCCATTATCCTATCCTTAAATCCTTGATTATAGATAGAAGATGAACTGAAATTTAGTTGCCGATTGTGTACGCAGTTTCCTGAGTGTTTCCTCATCCTAGCTCAATATTTACTACTAGCTAAAAAAGCTTCAAACTTCAAAAAAAA
This sequence comes from Acartia tonsa, assembly GCF_053477335.1. Lineage (NCBI taxonomy): Eukaryota > Metazoa > Arthropoda > Copepoda > Calanoida > Acartiidae > Acartia > Acartia tonsa. The sequence goes on from NC_137269.1 coordinate 5,376,733, forward strand.
TCAAAATTTAAAAAATACAAGTTTATAATGTATAAATCGTTTTTACATTCAAATTTTGATTTTTTGAGGGAAGTTTGAAGATTTCTAGCTAGTAGTAAATATTGAGATAGGATGAGGAAACACCCAGGAAATTGCGTACACATTCGGCAACTAAATTTCAGTTCATCAGATAGAAACATGCAGCCACTTGAAAGTTTCCAAGTGGTTTTCCTTGTAAACAAGAACACTTAAGCTGAAAACCAATATGAATGAACAGATTGTGAATAATTCAAGTAGAAGTAATAAGATTGTCTCTAACTATTGCCAACTATCCATGTAAATGGATATAGAATATACGTGGATATTATGACAGTGAAAACCAATTATTGGTCAGTTCGTTTATCCAGTAGCAAGGGAGACGATGGAGTTAAAGAGGTGGAATGGGGAGGGTTGTCATTTTCAGTTTCACATTATTAGAGTACATGATAATCTGGTGTAAGATCCAGTAATAATAAATCCATTTGTATGTACAAATTGCAATTTGAGTTAACTTTAACAGATCATCATGAATTTAATTTACCATGATGCTAAAATAAATATTTTAGCGTAAAGGACAAAAATATCTTTATATAATTGTTGAATTTTTATTTATAAAGGATAAAAAAAATTGAGAGGATTTTTTTGTTTTTTGGGGGGTTTAGTGGTGTCCCACCCCCCAAGAAAATAGCCTAAAAACACCACAGGACCATTAGGTATATTTCCTGAAGAGTAGAATTCGATCGGTTTAGTGGTTACCGAGATCTTAAGGGCCAGACGGACGGACAGACATCATTCTACATCATTACTTTCAATGGCTGACATTTACAAAAATCTGAAAGTCTACAACTGATTTGTCTTATTACTTAAATCATTACACAATGTACAACAATACGTTAATTGGACAAAACTTATTATTTTGGAAATGTTTCTTAGTGTAAGAATATAATCAGATATCTATAATACAAAGTAGAATGATGTCTGTCTGTCCGTCTGTCTGTCTGTCTGTCTGTCTGTCTGTCTGTCTGTCTGTCTGTCTGTCCGTCTGTCTGTCCGTCTGTCTGTCCGTCTGTCCGTCTGTCTGTCCGTCTGTCCGTCTGTCTGTCCGTCCCTTAAGATCTCTGTAACCACTGAACCGATCGGATTCTACTCTTCAGGGAATATACCTACTGGTCTTGTGGTGGTTTTAGGCTATTTTCTTGGGGGGTGGGACACCCCCAAACACCCCAAAAAAAATCCCCCCTCAATTTTTTTTAATTACTTAAAATTTGTGGGGGCATCTTCAGAGGTAATTTTTTTTTCTTTAATTACCTTTTGGGGCAAAGACCCTAGAGGCTAGGAGCGAAGCCGCTCGTAATTTAAAAATTATAAAAAAAGATAGAAAATTATTAAAAACTTATTTTCAGAAAAGTCCCCACTGAAGACCAAATTAAGGCAAATTGTTGCTAATACAATTAAGAGATTAGTATGGAACTTATAACTCCTATAGTCTGAGACAAAGATTATCTTGTTGGATTATTCTACTTAGGATTCAGGAAAATTAGTTGGAAATGTTGCTATATGGAAAGACAGTGTCAGATTTGAATATTTATCCTAATAAGAGTTTAATTTTTTTGTATAGGAGAACTTTCAAGCAGCTGAACAAAATGTTTAAAAAGATCTGCCATGTGACGTCATAAAAATGAGGGATTTTTCATCTCTTTTTTTATGAGTTTTCTTTTCCCCTTCTTCTTTCATCTCCCTCATTTTTATGACGTCACATGGCTGATTTTTTAGACACTTTGTCCAGCTACGCTTTAAATCTGAGTTAAAAGTTAACTCCAAATATTTTTGTGCTTTCACTCAAATTGACCGTTGAGCACTGTCCCCACACCCTTATTTTTAAATAAATTTAAAATGCATTAATGTAGTTTTTTCTTTTGACTAAAATCGGGGGGGGGGGGGAGGGGGCTCAAAGAGCCCCCCCTCTATCTCGGCTCCTAGTACAGATAAAGACGTAAAATTTTTTTCTGGTGGTTCATGTGTATTTTTAGAGAAAATTACTTTTTCTAGTCATAGCAGTCAGACCGCTCCTTAGCCGCTTTTTAGCGGCCAGCCGCTAAATTTTAAAACAGCTGTAGAGCGGCCAATTTTGCAGCTAGGATGACCAAGTCACCAAATTTTAGGACGAACTTTTATTTTTCATAACAAAAAAATTACCTTTTCTGATCAATGCCGAAAAAAGGCAAATAACGGAAACCGCCATTTTCGGCGGTTACGGCGGTAAAACGGCGGTTGGCGGCGCAAATTAATATTTTTATTTGTTTATTATTGCTCAAGGATTTACCAAAAAAAATTATAGGTCTCTAGCTGTAATAGAAGCCACGATATTCATGATTTATATCTGTAGTAAAAGCCAGACAAAAATCGGTCATAAAGTCGGTCAGGGAGCGGTCAAACGGTCATAACACCACTTTTCTCAGAAGGTCATTGATATCTAAGTATTCACCAAAAAAAATTTAGGTTTCTACCTTATACACAAAAGTCATAATGTAGAAATTAAGATTTATTTAGAATTTTTTCTAATTTTTTTTGCTACCCAAACGACTTTGACCGGACACCACGACCGACACAGACCAGATATCATAATAAAATCAACTCTTGCCGACGTATAATTACTAAACTTTAAAAGTCATGAAGTTACAGCTCTCTATCTTACCTACAAAAAAATGAGATTGAAAAAACTAGAGGGGGGGGTCAATATGACCCCCCCCCCGATCTATAAGGGTTAAGGAATTTTAGTACAAGTCATATTGACCCCCCCCCCTCTATCTCGGCTTCTGTTACAGATAAAGACGTAAAATTTTTTTCTGGTGGTTCATGTGTATTTTTAGAGAAAATTACTTTTTCTATTCATAGCGGTCAGGCCGCTCCTTAGCCGCTTTTTAGCGGCCAGCCGCTAAATTTTAAAACAGCTGTAGAGCGTCCAATTTTGCAACTAGGATCACCAAATTTTAGGACGAACTTTTATTTTTTATAACAAAAAAATTACTGATCATCGCCAAAAAACGGCAAATAACGGAAACCGCCATTTTCGGCGGTTACTGCGGTAAAACGGCGGTTGGCGGCGCCAATTAATATTTTTATCTGTTTATTATTGCTCAAGGATTTACCAAAAAAAAATTATAGGTCTCTAGCTGTAATAGAAGCCACGATATTCATGATATATGTCTGAAGTAAAAGCGGTCAAACTTTCATAACATCACTTTTCTCATATATCATTGATATCTCAGTATTCACCAAAAAAAAAATTTAGGTTACTACCTTATATACAAAGTCATAATGTAGAAATTAAGATTTATTTAGGATTTTTTTTTAATTTTGGTGCTACCCAACTGACTTTGACCGGACACCACGACCGACACAGACCAGATATCCTAATAAAATCAACTCTTGCCGACGTATAATTACTAAACTTAAAAAGTCATGAAGTCACAACTCTCTGTCTTACCTACAAAAAAAATGACATTGAAAAGGAGAGGGGGGGTCAATATGACCCCCCCCCCCCGATCTATAAGGGTTAAGGAATTTTAGTACAACTTACCTCCCCCTTTATATCACTGTAAGTACACTATGATACATTAAACCTAACACTTTTACAAATTTACTTTACAGCTACAGTTGTGATTAAAACAAAATAATTTTACTAGTGCCATATCCATCCCTGCCCCATATTAAAGCAGGACAAGATCAGGTCAGCTGAATTCTAGTTTCCGATTGTGTACATAGCACCCTCATCCTATCTAAATATTTACTACTAGCTAAAAAACATTCCCGAAAAAATCAAAATTTGAAAATTAAAATTTCTAATGTATAAATCGTTTATACATTATATCGCTTTTTTCCCTTTGACCGGAGTAGCTGAAAATAGCTTTTGCAATTGTTGGATTATCAGATGTACAACTTAGGAAATTGGGAAAGAAATGGGCAATCAATTTTCAGTTGATCCATAATCATTAAGATGGGATGCATCGTTTAAATTGTAATTATATGCATTGCATATGGTTTCCTTATGCAAGCAGTAATCTACACAGTGCTGTCTACTTCCGTATTTAAATGTTTTAAACAATTAAATTCTTCTTTTGAATAGATTAGAATGCTCTATCTTTGGACAATATGAAAAGAATCATGAAAAAAAAACAAGTACTTTTTCCACTTCAATCCAATCAAAGACGTAATAGTAAAAACAATTTTAAACATTAAAAAATCAACAAAATATTTATTTCTATTAAATTTTAAAGAAAAGAAGGGTATTTAAAGCATTATGATGAAACCCTTGGTAATTTTTTACCAAAGACATTTTGAGTATCCTCTAAAAATACCTATGATCCTTCCTTAACTTGTGGATCCTTAAGTTCTCATACCTTGCTATTTCTATAACCACAAAACGCAGTATATAGCCTAATTATGCCGTTTTCTTGTTCAGAACATTTGAGCGGCGATCAAATTTAGGGAAGCACTGCGAGGCGTTTTAGTGGCGATTCATAAAGTTCAAACAATACTACACAAGCAGCTACAGAAGCGTGATTTACTTTTTATTAAAAAATACACAAAAAAAATCAATTTGACTAATGTCCAGTAAACTAAATAAAAAAGTTCTAAAAATAAAAAAAAACATAAAAAGAATTGTAGTTTTAAAATACATAAAAAAAAACCAAGTATTAGTATATTTTGAGTTTCCCACAGAAAGTGCAGTTTTTGCTACAATTTTACAAGAGCAAAAACTAGGATTGCACAACAATTCAAAGTTATATAATTGTGTTTTATATCTAGAATATTCTAGACTTTTTGTAGGAAACAAGAGTATAGTTATTTACTGTGATTCAATAATTTCATCATTATTTTGTATTATGTAATTGTATATAGATACTAGAATGTTCTTAGAAACACTTTAATTATACAAGCAAAAACCAATGAATAAGTTTTTGTCATACATAAAAAGCTAATATTGCATCATGTGTAAGTTTCTAGAATCTTCTTTATTATATGACAAAAACTGATGTAGAAGTTTTATTATGACATAAACAGCTAATATTGCATCATGTGTAAGTTTCCAGAATCTTCTTTATTATATGACAAAAACTGATGTAGAAGTTTTTGTTATACTTTTTATTGCACAAAAAGCTAGGATTGCATCAGATTATGCCATTAACTAAATTCTAGAACATTCTAAGATCTCAGTATAAATAGAGCAGCAAAGTATTTGGTTCTCAATGAGCCTTGCACACTCATTCACTCGTAATCTTTTATTTAACCTCTGTATCTCTTAATGTTTAACCTATCTAATGTGTTTATCTGTATACTATCTCTTTTCTTAACCATTCTGTTAGTTTTTATAAGGATGGTGTTTATTTTTATGTGTATCAATTTTTCATTTATCTTAATTTCTGTTTTACTCTTATTGAGATTTATAGAAATTTTACAAGTTCCCTGTTGGGACTTGTAAAAATCAAATGAAGCTCAAAACATAGAGAAATAGTCTAAGTTCTGAAAAATCATATACTTATGCTGCTTAAAAAATCTATCTTTAGCAAAGTTATCTAAGTTTAACTATTATATCTTTGGACTTGTAAATTTACAAAACATAATGAAGTTTGATGATTATTTTTCAAAGTATTTGGATAACAAACAATTACATGTCAAGTGTAAAGAAAATCTTAAAGAATCAAATATTATAAGTTTAAAGTTTACTTTCTTATTAAGAACTTATGGTTTACACTTTGCAAATCCAAAGATATGTTTTAACTGTCATAAAACATATTTAACCTTATATAAAATAATTGAAAATAACTTAAAAAACATTATTATACTTATGTTAGAATACAATACTAAACTATGATACTCACATTTAATCAACAATAAAGTATAAACAATAAACACTTAGTACATTTTTCACTTTGGTATATATTGAATAATTTGAACTTGAAGTTGTGAGACAACAGTTCTTTATTGCACAAAAGTTAATAAATAATAGGAGATCTTCGCGTGGAAGTGTTTACAACACTTAGGTCTTTGTATTAATTTTGCCATTACTTAAGCAGTTTAAGAGTAAAAGTAAAACTAATTTAAAAACTTAACTTATAAGCATATCATAACTTACTAAAGGACCTTTGCCTCTATATTATCTTGGTAAATGTTTATTATTTAAATATTCTTTATCTAATAGACTTTTTCTTAGAAAGCAAAATAATTACTAATTTAAAGCTTGTTAGAAAGTCCTAGTACCTTTGGAAGCGATTAGTAAAGAGCGGAGTTATTCCTGCGGAGGGAATAGCGTGATTAGTGATTATGTATATAGTTGATATTCATTAGGTTATGATAGTCTACATGTACAACTTATTAAAGGACCTTTGCTACTATATTGTCTAAATATAAAGTAACTTCAAAAATACTTTGATGATTTCTTTTTATTTAGAAATTCAAAGTAGTTGCTAATATCAAAGCTTGTTAGAAAGCCCTAGTACCTTTGGAAAACGTTAGTAAAGAGTGGAGTTCTTTCCTCCAACTTGATTAGGAATTATTCAAGTGCAAAAATAGAATCATTCTTAGTTGAGGGTTAGGAATCAACGTGGTTAGCAATTACATATATAGTAGATACAAATATTTTAAGTCTTGTAAAATTACTAGAGATTAAAGGACAGCTATCTGTAGGCGTTTGGAGCTTTAGGGACTGAAACGCACGACACAAATGCAATTGAGAACCTTGTGTACAAGCAATTGCAACTAGATGACACTCTAGAGGCCCTAGAGAATGCTAGTATATTTGTGGCCATTGGTCGCGGCCCTAGGGGGACACTCGCACCGGTTGACACTCCAGAGGCCCTGGAGCATACCGGAACATGGGAACCTCTATAGTTGTACCTCTCTTTAAGGATGCTTGATAAGAAATATTAAGTTGTATAATACATGCTGAATTAGATTTTGGGACACTGATTAGTACAGCTCTGTAGCTTAATAGCTTGGATTCTAGGAGTAAGGGTACGGTAGCGCATCAAGTTGTACTTGTATAAGCCGGCTATGCAGTTTACTCTGAGTTTCTATTGTTATAAGAAAAGCAAAATACATCTGGTAGCTTGCTAGAGTTTAATTAAGCATTGGATAAATCTTATTCTTGGAAAATCTAGCTTTATTTAATATTCTCACAAATTATAGCTTATAAGTACTTCATAACATAATTTTAATCTAAGTTTAAAGTATTGAATTGAACTGCTTTTTCTTTGGCAAAGTTGAATTGTTTATCACATCTATCACTTGAATCAATTTAGCCTAACCAGCTAAATGTTGTAAACTTTGACAATATTGTGTTTAACTTATTCGGTTTGGTAGCTAAGTTTATGCTTTGTCATATGAGTTGGAGATTGGCTTCAACTTGGTTGGTATTCTCTTCTTGTTCTGAAACTTGGCACGTTTTATTAGAATTGGGAGAAAACATATCATTTGGTGCAACATCGGGTTGTTCAATATTTTTTTTTGGTGTAAAGGGGGGTGCATATTAGTTTGTTTTTTATATCAAAAAAAAAACTAAAGCTGAACAGGTTTTACATTATAAAGAGATTCAGAAGGGTTAAAGTGCAAGTGCAAAGTAATGTAACTAAAAAGTGAAGTGCAAAGTAATATAACTAAAAAGTGAAGTGCAAATTCTTACATATATATTTTTTTTCAATAGTGAATAGTGTATTAGAAAATTGGTGAGAATATCTTAAAGTGAAGTTTATACATATATTTTTTTGCATTATTGTACTAGAAAATTGGTAAGAATATTTCTAAAGTACAAATTTTTATAGATATATTCTTTTTGCATTATTGTACCAGACAGTTGGTAAGAATATTTTTAAAAAGGAGTGTAGATAGATTCTTTTTGCATTACTGTACCAAAAGAAATTTTTGGGAGGAATCTTCTAATAAGTTTTATATCAATTAGAATAATTTTATATTTCCATTTTTAAGTCCGCAAGTTTTGAGATAGATTCTTTTTGCATTACTGTACCAAAAAAAATTTTTGGGAGGAATCTTATTATAAGTTCTGATATCAGTTAGAGTAATTTCACATTTGTATATTAAGTCCGCGGCGAATTTTAGGTAAAGGGTTCTTTTTGCATTATTGTACCAAAGAAAATTGGGAGGAATCCTTTAAGAAGTTTTATATCAACTAGACTAGCTTCTTTAATAAGCTTTAATAAGAAGTTTTATATCAGTTAGACTAACTTCTATAATTGTATCTCAAGTTTTAAAATTTAGTATCTCAAGTTTTAATAAAAAGAAATTTTAGCCAGCAAAATTAATTTTTATACTTGTATCTCAAGTTTAATAATTTCATTAACATCTATATTTTTTATTACTTTATTAATTTTTGACCCTACAATTTTTAAACCAATAGTGGTTTTAGTCAGTCATATCTTAACATCTATTAAGGATCTTTTTATACTTATTCAAAATGAAATCACTAAGAAAACGTAGTAAAAGTAGGGAAAAATATATTGACTATTTGAGAAATATGTCAAATCTTATTAAGTCCGACGGACAAGGGGACTTAGAAAGTTTACCAATCTCATCTCAGGATTTAGTAGAAGATGAAACTAGCCCTGAGTTTAATATTACTGAAAGAGTTATGTCTAGAAATGCAGAAGACATAGACTTAGTAAATGATATGAATGATACTGTTGAGATACTAAAACAAGATATTAAGTTTAATAATACTATTGATAATAACTTAGGCCGTATATTGCTTGAACTAACTGCTCAAATAAATGATTTGAATAAGAAAACAAATCTACCCAAAGGTAAATCAGTAGATGAAACTGTTAATGATTTTAATGAACATTTAAAGGACTTAGAAACTAGTATTAATGATAATGTCAATAGGAGAGTGGGTAAGATTGAAGATTTAGTAGAACAACGTGTTAATGAGGCCTTACAGAAACATGCTAGAGAAAAAACTTTTAGTAACTATATCAATCATGCTGAAACAATTTTCCCCCCAAGTTTTGATTGCAATTCTATTTCAGTTATTTCTGATGAAAAGATAGGTCTAATCAATCACACTTTTCCTACTAGACATAAATTTAGCGGTTTTGGCACTCCTTCCGTTGTAGAATTTTTAAGAAATATGAATGCGGCACAAGCTCAATGTAAATTATCTGAGCATACATTTAAAGAAACACTCCTAAGATGCACAACAGGAGAAGTATATGATAGTGTAGCTACAATGGTAGATGGAAATATATCTCTTTCTGAAATTTATAACGCGTTATTAACTAAATATGATACAAGATTGAGGCCTGAGCATGCCCAATTAGAACTTGAGAATTTTGTTTTGCCTAAGGATCCTACATTTAATAAAGTTGTTAGTAAAATTATGGCTCTATGTCAAAGAGCTTGTTTGGAACATGGAGAGCCTGCTAGGACTCAAATTTATAATTTAACTGCTATTGGATATTTATTAAAAAATTTACCTTATGGATCAATTAATGATGGGTTAAAGATTAGAGCAGATTTAATTACAGAGTTAGGTAGATTCCCAACTTTTGCTGAAGTAGTACAAGCACTTAGAAAGTATGTAGGTGCTATTGATTTAAATTATAGAAGGGATGATAATAGGAAAAGGTATAGTAGGAGTGAGAATTTAAAAGCAAGTGATATCCCTGTTCCTAAATTTTCTGTAAGAAATAATATGCGCGCAAAAATATCAGAGATTAATCATAAGCAGAATTTTTTAGGGAGAAGGAATGATCATAATTTTAAATCTCAGTCTTATAACAATACAACCCCTACAAGTAATAGGTATAATGGCAATCAGCAAAAGTATAATAATAATAACAATAGTAACTATAGAGACCACAGAAAACAAAATCCCAATTTCATTCCCTTAAAAGATAACTCTAAAATAAACAATAGCAGAAATAATGATAATAATACTAACCGCAAAGATTATGGAATTCATACTGAAGTAAATGGTAGATTAAGATGTAATTTTTGTGGTAAAAACACTCATGCTGGCAGCAAACTTTGTTATGAAATGAGAAATGATGAAGGAATTATAAAATTTACAATTCCCACTTCCGAACCTTGTCTTGTTTGTAAAAAAGAGATTGGTAAAACTTTATATCATCCATCTTACAGGTGTTTTAATAGGCCAGTTGCAAAGCAACTTAAAATGCAAGGTAAATGGAGATATCCTAATGCTGAAGAGAGAAGGAATCTCGATAATCAATTGAGTGGTAACTTAGCCTAAAATAAAAATGTCTAAATTTAAAAATCAACCTTTTCAAAACCCTCCCTCTGGGGAATTGAAAAGTGTTGATATTTCTGTAAATATAGGGCGAAAAATATATATACCATGTAAATTATCATTTAAAGATTCAATATTTAAACAAGCATCAGGCATGTATGATACAGGAGCTGATACCTGTATTATGAGATTTTCATATTTTTCTAGACTTTTTTCTGAACATAATAAACAGGATCTATTGTCATTAATAAAAGAAAGTAATTATGAAGTATCTGGTATAACAAATAGAAAGATTGATGTTATTGGCTCAGTTTATATGTCCATGTTTTTACAAGGGGGGCCAGTACTTAGTATAGAATTTTTGATAGTTGATCAATTTGATCAATTTCCATCTGAATCACCTTTTATTATTGCTTCAAGAATGCAAACATTATTTGGTCTTATACTAATGCCTAGTAGTCTTGAAAATACTATTAAAGTAATTCAACGTAATAAATATGGGAATAGAGTAATAACTAGTTCTTATGCTACAGAGCTAGAGCTCAACACAGCCTATGGGGTAGTTGAAAAGATTTCAAGTATGCAAACAGTAAAAGTTGATTTTGTCATTTCAAAAGCATCTAAATATTTAGTCGAAGATAAAGTAATAGTTTCTCAAGATAAAGTTCCATATGATGAAATGGATGGGTTAAGAATAATTACAACTGTAACAAAAATACACTATAAAGAGTACCAGTATGTAGTAAATGCTCTAGTTGAAAATTTAAGTAATAAAACTTTTTCTGGGGTAATTAAAGCAACAATTGATTTATTTGATAAACAATATAGGTTGTATCCCATTAAAGATAATTCTAAACATATTAAGCGATCTATGAGAAGGCTTAAAACAGATAAAGTATCTATTATGTCTGAATGTAGATTACCAGATGATAAAGAGGTCTCAGTTAAAAACATTGTCATAAAAAAGCCACTAATTTTTAATGATTCTAAAATAAAGTCAAAATGTTATAAAGTAGATATTAGTTTCCCAAATCATTCACCAGATTTATCTGATTATACAGCAGTAAACAATAATGTAAATGATCCTAATGTTAGTTTAACAGATGAACGCTATCCTATTAAGGAAAAAGTAATACCAAATTACGATCTTAAAAACTATTATGATTCTGAACAGTCAGTACAAATGGGATTCCAACCAAACTGGAATGATATTAAAGAAAAAGATCTTCAGCCAGAAGGTATTGGAATTCCAATTTCTATTTTAGACACTCCTAAAGATATCATTAAAGAAAGTAATTATGATCCTAAAATTTGGCCTTATGTTAAAAATATATTTATAGATAAATATCCACAAATAGTTTCACGTCATTCTTTAGATAGGGGACATTTATCCAAAACCTTAGGTTATTTTAATTTAAGGCTAAAAGAAAATATTGTACTTCCTAAAAATAAAAAGATAATATATGAATCTTCTGCAGACGCTAGTATGCTGAGGGATGTTTTAGATTATTTATGTAAATTAAAAGTAATATCGAAAGCAAGTCTTACTGGGGATGATATACCAAATTTTAGTTCACCATGTTTTTTAGTAAAAAGGTCTTCAAAGGATTCAGCTGCAAGATTAGTAGTATCATATAAACTTTTAAATGAATGTATAAGTCAAGATCCAATAACAATCTCAAATTTTGACATGATATTAAATAGATTACACTCAGCACATTGTTATAGTTCAATAGACTTGAAGTCAGCTTTTCAAAGCATAGAGCTGACTCCAGAATCCAAAAAATTAACCCTATTTAGTTGTATGTGGGGGAGTTACATTTTCAATACTTTAGCTACAGGTATGTCTGTATCTCCAAATGCTCTCGCTAGATTTTGCGATGTAATGATACATCATATCCCAAGTAGAGATAAAAATGGTAAAATACAATTAAATGAAAAAGGACTACCAATAATGATTAATGATAGGATACCTAATGTAGAAATTTTCTATGATGATATAATTATTTTTTCAAAAGCTGGGCGTACTTATGAGGAAACCATTAAAATACACTTTGATTTAGTAGAAAAGGTTGTTTCTAGATTAGCATTTCATAGAGCTAAACTAGGGGTAGCTAAGAGTCAACTTTGTAAGTTTAAAATATCCTTTTTAGGCTGGCTTATAAGTAATAACTATTTAATGGTCGATCCAAGAAGGGTCGAAAAACTAAATGAGAAAACTTTTCCTTCTAGTGCCAAAGGCATGAAATCATTTTTGGGTGAAGTAAATTGGTTAAGAAATACTTTAAATTTTCAAGTTTTAAGAAACATTCATTATCTAACACCTCTTACTAGTACTAAATTGGGAAAATATAATCCAAATAATATACATAGAGAAAAATTTGAGGAACTTAAGAAACAGCTAACTCAAAGTTGTTTATTCTCAAAAATATGTTTACCAGGTGTACCTAAAATACTTTTTACTGATGCTGCAAGTGAAAAGTATAGTCAATACTCTTGCGTTTTAGCACAAATAGTACCAGCAAAATATTCAAAAAACTTTGTTCCATCTTACATATATTTAGACGATCCTACCCATAGAATTATTTTTGATTTAAAATTACCAGTGAAGCCAGTTCCTCTTAAAAAAGATAACCAAACAATCAAGGATTATTTAATAAATCTTGAGAGTAATTATCCGCCTGAGTATGAATATATGGATGATGATACCTTGGGGTATCAAGAACACTTTAATATCTCACTATCCGTATGTTTAAAACTTATGTTGGAACTTCAAAATTGTGTAACAGAATTTGAGAGTATTTGTTTCGACCTACAAAAACATATTAGAGAACATATTATGTATAACCATATTCTGGATACTGAACATAAAGGTAATAAATTAAGTATGAAATTATATTTAGAGGACATTAAAAAGGGTGTACTTAAAATAGATACAGGATTACACATTTTTAGCGCACTTTCAAATGTACTACATAGGCCTGTAACTCTTATTAATGCAACAAATAAATTCAATGGTAAAAAACTTATAAGATTTAATAATGATAAGAACAAACCTCCTTTTTTCTTTTTATTGTATGAGAAAAATTCGAATCTTATTGTTAGGCCTACAATTTTAAATAAGCACTCAGAATATAATATAGGTAAACATAAGGGTTCTTTTGAAATAATTTTATATCACTCAAAAGTAATTCCTGAAGAAATGAGAAAAACTAATATTATGCAACTAGAATTGTATGCAATTTTAGGTTCATTACAAGCAACTAGAAAAATGGTTAATTCTGATGAATTATTATTAGCTTGTGATAATAAATGTCTTTATTATCTGTATAATCAAGATGTTAAAGACAGCCATACTAAAATTAATAATTGGGGAGTTAAAATAGAACATGATTATCCAAATTTAGGTTTAGTTTTTATAAAATCTGAAAATAATCCAGCGGATTTTTTGAGTCGCGTTTTTCAAGTTAGTAAGCCTGAAATTGCTCACATTAAATTACCATATATTGTAAAGGATTCTTTAAATGATTACATGCCTAATCAAACAACAATGACTGTAAAAGATTGGCGTGTATGGGTTGAAAATAACCCACAGTTTATTGAAGTTGACAAAACAAGATTGACAGAAAGACAGTTAGAAAGTATTAACAAAAGAGATAAAAATATTGCAAAAGGAAAGGAAAAGGGGAAAGAAATAAAATCTAACAGTTTTCAAGTCACTTGGAAAATTAATAATTCAAAAGTTATAGAAGACATAATAATAAATGAACTAGATCCCAAAGTTTTTGGATCAGCATTGTCTAACAACCTAGCCGAGCGTAATACTAGGGCAGTATTTAATCCCATAAGAGTTTTAGAAGATATATTAACAACTGATAAAATAATAGAAGAACAGCAAAAACAATATACACAAATATATACCAATTGTGTAACCAGTAAAGATAAAACTTATAAAGATAAGAACACATTTTATTTTCTACAGTTAGGAATTTTATATATTAAATTTATAAATAAAATCCCTAGAATTTATGTACCAGATAGTTTATTGGATAAATATATAGCTATGGTGCATACCATTGTAAACCATGGTGGTCCTAAGAAAATGATTAGCAATTTGATTAATTACTATAATCCAAATTTACAAAAATTATGTTACAAATATGCAAGTATATGTGTAGCATGTATGTTAACAAATCATCCTAATAGATCAAATAAATTAGGAGTTTTTCCTCTTACAGCTGGAGTTTTAGAATGCATACATATGGATTTAATTGAAGGTTTACCAACAGCAAGTGGATTTAATCACATATTAATGGCAAGATGTGTAATATCTGGTTATATGATTCTACTTCCTGTTGTCACAAAGACAGCAAATGAGTTTTTATATCTCTTTGTTAACCATATATGGGTTCACTTCCACCCAAAATGCGTTTTTAGCGATAATGCCGGTTTATTTAGTTCTAATAAAACAATACGGATTTTAGCTCTTTTAGGGTGTCAGTTTATTTATTCATCAAGTTTTTCTGGAATGTCACATGGAGCAGCGGAAAGTTATGTGGGTTTAGTTAAAAGAATAATGAAAAAAGTATTATCTAATCAACCTAATTTTAATTGGACGTTTTTACCATCTATAATAGCTCAATTGCATAATTCCAGTCGTATAACAAAAACCGGTTTTACACCTAATCAATTAGTATTTGGCACAGAGTCGCATTTAAGTAAATGTTTCCTAGATAATCCTTTAGTGCCAAAATTTCACCCTATAATTTCTCGTAGTGTAAAAACATTTGAAGCACAACAATTAAGTTTAACAAAAAATCTAGATTCCGTGAGACATTTCATAACAAAGGAAAGAGATAATAGACTTGACAAAGCCAATAGAAATAAGGTTACTAGATCATTCCAAGTAGGAGATGTAATTTTTGTAAAGGATATGAGTAAAATATTGGGTACTACACAACCTCTTAAAACATATTATCATCCTCAACCTTTTGTTATTGTAAAAGTAAATCCAGTTTCAGCCTGGATATCTAGAATTGTTGATGAATTGACCATAATTAGGCCATTTAATCATTTCAAAAAGTATATACCTTTTTCTGATGAATTTAAGGATTTACCTAAAGAAATAAAAGAAATTGCTCAACAACAACCTATAAATCTAACCACTGAAGAAATTAAGAAATTAATTTCATCAGCACCTTTAAATTTTGAATTATTCAAAAATGATGAAAAATTGGATAAATTGACTATTGATTCAATAAATGAGTTTGACAAACCTAAACCTGAAAATTTAATTTCAGATAGTGAAATAAAGGACCAAATTTTAAATGATGATATTGATGAGACTTCAATGCCTATAACAAGAAGTAAATTACAAGGAATAATAAAACAAAAGCAAAAAGATCATGAAAAGTCTGGAGAAACACCAAAACAAATAACGTTTGACTTACACACAGACGAACAAAAAGTATAGAGTAGGTTCATTACTTTTAAGTCTAATTTAATTAAATTGTTACCCAAAATTTTAATTTTATAATTTTAAGTAATAATAAAGGTTTTAATTAGTGTAGTAAGAAAATAAAATACATTGTATGATATTTAAGATATTTAGTTCTATTAAAGTAAAATAAAATTTAAAATTTTTTGTTGATCACTCTATTTGTGGTATATCTATTAAACACAAACCAGAGATGAACAATGACAAGTGTCAATTTCTTATTTTAAACTTCCTTTAGATTACTTCATGCTTTAAATATAATTATTTTTACTATACGAGCAACAATATAACAGCAAACAACATTTTTGGTTTTAAAAAAAAAATTCTTTTTCATCATGAAGAACATCATATTTTTGGCTATTTTCATAACATTTTCATGTTCAGAAGATGTGATAGATTTTTTCTATCATGAAAAAATAAACCGAGATAAATACCTAGACTCAACTAAATCGGTGGTAAAGATTATTTTTGACTACAACCAAAATATGAAGGATGTAAACACACTCTTCCGAACATCTTTTAATGATTTAAAAACTGAACTAAATACTAATAATGCTGAAATTGAAGCAAAAGGTTCAAATATAGCTATTAGTCTGAATAAATTTCTTGCACTTACAAATAGATATGATCAATTATCAAAAGAAATTGATACAATAATTTCGCATATGACAGCTCTAGACCAACAAATTAACTCAGATTTTGAAGTAAATTATATAATAGATGAAAATAAACAATCTTTTCATTTGGATAATTTTAAGATGCATCAAAAATATTTAAAGGAAGCTTTTCAACCTATACCTTCCATAACTGAAGCAATGAAAAAAGATAATACTTTTATTAGAGGGGTAGATCTTACATTTAATAATCTCTATATTCCTGCAAGAATTTTAATAAGTTTTCTGGAAAATTGGATTGTAACTTTCAAATATTGTTTCCAAGGGGTTGTAACAAATGATCTTAGAAGAAAATTGACTCCTGAAAATAAACACTCTGACTTAGTAAATATCAATTTTATAGGATCAGGTCTGGTTGATAGTAAACCAACATTCTATTTAGAATTAAATATTTTATCAAACAAAATTAAATATAATTCTTTGATTGTGATACCATACGCGGGAATTTCTTTGGATGCTTATTATTACTACAATACAGAAAACCAAAAGATTGCTAAATTTATCACTGAAGATGAAAAACAATTAGGACTAAATGAAGCAATAACTTTTTGTTTGAAACATATAAATGATAAGAAATTTGACCTTATTATTCAATATTGTCCTTTTATTAGCAATACAAAATTATTTCAAATAACAAACGAGGGAATTTTGCTTTTTAAACATGATGATAAAATAGGTAAAGCATTTGTGATAGGGCTTCAAAAGGATTTAGATAGTTCAAATTACCCGGTACATATTATGTTTAATGGGAAATTGGAATTTAATCTACCTCACAAAGGAGATGTGGTAATAGAAAGACAATCTAATTTTAAAGTAATTTCTTCCTCGTTAACATCTGATCAAAGACATCTATTGGAATTAAAAGTTAATGATACCAGAAGTAATCTGGAACAAGCTACAATTATTAAACATATAAGTAACTATTTCAGAAATTCATATTATCAGATATTCATTAATATTTTTGTGTTTAGCTCAATAGCGTTTTTGGGAGTTGGATCTAAGGAATTATATGAAAAAATTAAAGCACATTACAAGCCTCGAAATAGCTCTAAAAAACTTATAATAAACAGATTGGAAACAATACCTTTGAGATCTAGAAGTAGACGTTAAAATTTAAGCATTGTTATAGTTGAACAGTAGTTCTAAGTATCAGTTTTTAAAAGTAAATTTTACAATATTTTTTTGGGGGGGGTTGACAACTTTAGTTAAAACAATGTTTTAACCATTTGTTATTCTCCTTCCAGTAGAATTCTTCTTCCAGTCGATAACCTAAAAAGCAAATTATCTATTCGGAAAAAAAAAACCAGTTGAATCAAAATAGGTAATCAAAAAAAAATCTCATCCTTATGTATTTAAAATATTCAAAGTAAAGTGTATCTCATCCCTATACATGGAAACAACTGTTATTATTAACTAGTTTTAAGCGTTTTCGGATTTTCGATTAAAAGTTTTCTTTCAGAAAATATTGAGTAACTTTAAAACTAATATCATATGTGTTTTCAACATTTTAATAGAATTTTAAAGACCGAGCTCGATTAAAGAGAGACTACAAATAAAAACTTTTCTTTGTTTCAATCATATTTTGGTTTTAATATATAAGGCGGAAAAAGTATTTAAGCAGTTATGTCTACAACAAACTTTTGTCGGTGAAACATAAAACTTTAAGTGATTAAAGAATGAAGAGAATTTTTGGTAGGCTTTATTTTATAATATCAATTAAATTTTCAATAAATTTTATAAGATAGAGTATATAGCTTACATTAGATAGAATCTTATGTTTTAGGAAGGAGTCTAGAACTAGATATATGTAATACAAAATTGTAGAACTATTGCCTTAAGTTTTGTCATAATTTTTGCATAATGAAATTTTTTTTGAAATATTATTAAAATTCCTTTAATTTTTTTTCTCCTAATTAAAAGATCTTAGATTTACGTTTAAAATTGTAGATTCCTAGGTAAAATTACAAAAATTTTTTTAATGTAATATTCTCTATGATCTTAGACAAATTAAAGAGCAATATAGGAAAGTTTATTTCATTTAAAGTTAACAAAGCCAGTTTTTCTTCCCAAATATAATAACTGTTGAGTTTTAGTTGAAAACATAAAAAGAATTTTTTCTAAGTAATTATTAAAGTAAGATTTTAAATAAATAGATATATATAGAGGACCTTTAAGCATCTTAATTAAACTCTTATATGTTGAGGCAATGAAAGTATAAATTCTAGTGTTTCTTTAAGCAGTACAATTTTGGAACCCAAGTATATTCCCTCTAAAAATGGCAAAAAGAATACCTAACAAAAAGAATGACATTTATCTATAGGTTAAATACACCAGGATGTAAAGACCTTTAGTTAAATAAAATTGTTCACATATCTCGAAAATGAAAATCAACTATATAATAATCATTAAATTGATTAGCCGTAGTAGAATATCTATACCTACTTAAGATTGAATACACCTAGGTTGTAAAGATCTTAACAAATGCTACAAGGAAGAGAGAGGACAATACTTTAAAAACTAAATTCTAGTGTAAGAGAAATATTAGTTTGAACTTAAATGCCTTCCCAAAAGAAAGTTTAATTAAGTTTATTGAAATAAGACTTTATATATTGAGTTTGTTAGATTAAGATTAGGTTAAGATATATTAGGATATAAAAAGGTAATTAAAATAGAATTGAAGTACAGAAAAAAGATTTTGAATAATTATAGCGGGAAAATTTTATCAAGAAGCAAGATTTTATAAACATATTTATCCAATTAGCAGGTTTAACTTAATTCTTTAATTATCTAGACTAAGACTTTTCCTATAAACAAGATGTATATTAAAAGATTATTACATAAGTAACATTTTTTGTAAAAAAAAACTTGAAGTTATATCGAAAGCTTGAACCGAAATATTTAGTTATAAGTTTGCGTTAAAAAAAATAATAAGTTTTTACCACTGAGGAGGTCAAATATTTGTAAAGAAGAATCACGTTTTAAAAAACAACACTGTACTTAAGTTAAGTTTGAATATAATTTACAATTTTTGAAAGATTTAGTTTAAGTAAAAAAAAAGTTATGTACAATTTTAAAGTATAAATTTGAGAAAAAATATATAAGGTAGCTTATCAAAATTGAATTTTCTGAGGTAGTTAATAAAAAAAATATAGTTATTATTTAGGCCAAAAACTTTAAAACAAAATATTATTCATAAATTACATAGTAATTGAATTAGTTTATAATTTTATCACTGTTTTTATAAGAATTTGATGGAGGAATCTTGAAATTTAGAAATCTTTATTATACATGCCAAATTATATAAGAAAATAGAATAATAAGTATTTAAGCTTTGAGATCTTAGTTTGCTTACTATCACGAAAAGACACGAGGTAGTTTATTATGTTTGAATTATTGAGGTAGTTAAAAAAAATATTATTTATCACTTAAGCCAGAAACTTTAAACCGAAACGTTTAGTTACAATTTATGAAGAATTTCGTTTGATTTAAAAAACTTTTTTTACTAATTTTATGAGATTTTTGGTGATGAAATTTAGAGTAGTTACAATTTATGAAGAATTTCTTTTGATTTAAGAATTTTTTTTCACTAATTTTATGAGATTTTTGGTGGTGAAATTTAGAGAATTTTGAATTTGTATATTTTTATCACAATTTTTATCACAGATTAAGTCCAAAAGTTGAAAGACCAAATAAAAAAAAGTCCGAAAGCAGAGTTTTTTTTATCAGTTATGAATATTGAAATTTAAAGAATTTTGAATTTGTATATCACAATTTTTATCACAGATTGAGTCCGAAAGTTGAAAGTCCGAAAAGATTGAGTCCGAAAGTTGAAAGTCCGAAAAGGTGGGTCCAAAAGCAGAGTTTTTTACCAGTTGTGTATATTGGGGTTTGGAACCATCTGAAACAAAATTAAAATTGATTAGCATTCATTTATTGTAATAAGGAAATAATTTCTCAGTAAAAAAAAAACTTTAAGATGTGCAAACTAAAGAACTATAAACTTATAGTTAGAAATAACTCCTCTAATTTAAGGGGCAGGGATGAAATTATAGTTAGGACTTCCAATATAGATTTACGACTCATGGAAGAAATTTTATTATGGCTTATTCAACAAACCCGATTAAGATTAATGCAGAAAATTAGTAACTTAAAGAATAAGGAAAAAAGTAAACATTGCATTAGAAAGAATAAGCAAGCTGATGATTTAAATAAGTCATCAACATTTTTTGAATACATTGAAGTTAATATGCGTTTAGCTAAGCAAGTACAGAGGGCAATGCTTCTTAGCGTAGTTAAAACTTTAATGAAAAACTTTAAAAACTTAAAAACAATACTAGCTTTACCAAATAATTTGTTAGAAAATAATAGGTGAAAAGTTTAATTTTAAAATACTGTAAAACTTTTATAAAATTTGTAATTACACATATAGTAAGCTAGGTACTGTAGTTAAGATTTGTTTTATAAGGAAAACTTTTCTTACTCTATTCACGGGCAGCAAGAAAGGGTTTCTTGACTGTCCCAGTTCCGCAGATAGACGAGCCTATAAATAAAAATTTTTATTAGGTAGGAATTTATGTTTTAATATCTGAAAGTATATATGATCAGAAAAAAAAGTCAGTATATATTATAGAAAGGGTACTTAAGATTTGAGGAGTTTAAAGTAAATTAGAAGGAAGTAAATTAAATCATTTGAATTAAAGAAATTTAATTACCAAAAACCTAGTATAAAATTTTAGTATATTAAAGTTACAGAAGCGAAGTAAAACTTAATGAATTAGGTAGCTAATAATTAGTTTAATACACCTATAAATAATTAGCAGGGATTCTATGCAATCAAATAAAAAAAATAGCCTACTGTATATCAAAGTTTATTTAAGTTTAGAATGACTTTTATAAAAGTAAAAATAATAATTTCTTTCAGAAGATATAAAAGCCTTATTTGATATACCTCTAGATTTATCTCAGGGGGTTGGGGCATCATTTCAATCGCCTGATTTGTCCGAGGGGGTTGTTGGTGATGGTGACGCAACTCTAGTTCTTGGCTCTCATCTCGTTCGGGATCTAAAATATAAAAAGACTTTTAACTAAACTATATTAAATGATTATTAAAGAATATTTACATCCCTGTAACATCACTTATAGCGAATATTGGGTTTTAAACAGCTGTCAATACCATAAACTAAATAAAAATCTAATTATAATCTATACTACTATACTCATATTTTTATAATTGTCATTAACATATTAGAAAGGAGATAAAAAAAACTTTACCTGGTTGGGAAATATTTTGTCTTCTCTTCTTAAAACATAACCTCAATACCGCCGCCGTTCAAAAAAAAATGACAGCTGTAATTACTTCGGATGCTAGTATCAAAAAGCCTACCCGGGCTACAAAGCTATCTGTAGGCCTGGACTTTTATAGTCCTGGACTCATAAAGATTTTACCAAGAAATTGCGTCAAGATAGATTTGCGTTTCCAAATTAAAGCACCCGAAAGTCATTTTACTATGCTTAGGGAGAGATCAAGTTTAAGTTTAAAAAATATAATATGCACTGGTGGGATCATAGATCCTGATTATTTGGGTAATGTTTATTTCATACTTCATAACTTATCAGGGAAAACATATGTCATCCAAAAGGGTGAAAAAATAGGTCAAATGATATTTCTAAAAAGCTGTTATCCAAAAATATTAACCATACGCAGTTTTGGGGCTGAGAATGCAAATAAGCAAATGTCAGAATTAAAATATTTAAGAGAGGAAAGAGGAGAAAGGGGATTTGGTTCTAGTAATGAAATAGAGGGGGAGAATAAAATAATAAACTTACCCGAGAGCCAAAAGTCCAAGGGCAACAGCACCAAGAAATAACTTATCGGTCGTAGCCTCATCGCGTTCTTCTTGCAGAAGGGAATTGAGAATTGTTTTAATCTTATTTAAGATAATCTGGGAACTTCCATCCGGGATACTCATTGTTGTAAAAAAAAATCTGAAATTAAAATTTTTTTATAGTAATAGGTAAGTAAATCTAAACTCAATAATTATAGGTATTAATTTATCTATTGACATTATTAGTAAAGATATATAGGTAAGCATAATCCATACTGATGTTTGTGTTTATTAGTTTAAGCATTGATAATATTAGTAGAGAGATAATAGTGTTTAAAGAACATTTTTTTTGGGATAATATACAACTGTATAATAGGGGGATTCGCCTTGTTAAAACATAGGTTGGCAATTTTTTATAGTTCTTACAGGGCTTAATTGTTTTGTTGACACTACTGTAAAAAAAAACTTATTAGCAGTTGGTACTTTTCAGTTACACAAGAGATGAAAATTCTAAACTGTAATAGAAAGTATGAATTTAGTTTATCTCAAGAACAATAGGAAACACTAAGTAAACTTTAGATTGAAAAAGATTTTTGCAGATTATTCACAACGGAGTCAGGAGGGATAGTAGACAAATTGGGACCAAAATTAGTAGTATTAAAATATTTGGTAGGATCAAGGTTTTTCTGGGTAGCACGATGAACTCTTGAGCTAGCCGTTTGACTCTGCTGGGAACGCCGTTTAATCTTTTTAGTACACTTTTGACCTACGAATAAAAAATCAATTAACAACAAAAATAATAAGTTTTCTTTTAAATTTAACCGTTCTAGTAAATACGCAATAGAAATTAAGAATGCCGCTGATAATTATGAAGTTTGAAAAATGAAAATCGCGAAACCTATACACGAAGACGACATTATGAATAAGGAAATTTAATTAAAGTAAAAGAGAATATAACAAAAGCAAAATAAACCAAATTAAAGTCTAAAAATAATATCTATTGGTTTAATTTTATTTTTTCCATCTTATTCTTATAATTTTTTGGACACACGCGATCAGTATTGGCCATTTTAAAAATTGAAATTTGATCTTTTTGATAATAGTATCATAAATATATATAATCTATATAGACTAACAGACTATAAAATCGTTCGCACCCAATAAAAAAGTCTGCAAATTAATTTCATAAAATAGCATAAAATAAAATCTTACCCAATGCAAGCAAAGCGAGTAATATTAGGATAAGAAATAGGGCCACTAGAATTGTACCACCAATAACCAAAATGGAGAAATAACCTGGGCTATAAAAAAAATACATTTTATTAAAAATGATAGGTAAACAATTTTTTTTTCTTTTAAAATTTACCTGCTGATTATTTCATAAATTGACTGATAGGAATTCTTGGCAGCCAAACCATAATCACGGTGGATAGATTTGTTATAGGCAGGACTCGGTTTTGGGGTAAAACTGGGAATATTTGGTAAACTATAAGTTTTTGTAGAAAAGTTTCCAACCTGGGTTTGAGAACCAGATTTAAGTTTTCGCTTATTTGTAACTTTACCACTGAGTTTAGGAGAAGGTATTTTAGTGGTAGGAACTTTTGGTAGATAAGTGGTTAGAGGATCCAATTTCACTTCTTTAAAAGGAGTTGAAACCACTTCTTGGGTCCTAAAATTTTTTCGAATTTCAGGCTCAGAAAGTTCCTCAGAATCTGCCTCCAAGACCCGGAGAGAGGAGGAGGTGGAGGTAGACATAGAGATAATTGAGAGACCGGAACCTGAAGTTATCATCGTGGTGGACGGAGATGAGACCACTCTTGATGATGGAGGCGAAGTTGTGGGCGTTGGCAACGGAGAAGACAGCGTTGCTACATCAGATTCTAAAGTGGTTGCTGAGGATAAGGGTGACCCTACTGAAAGCAAAGAAGCTGATGAGGTTGGTGAGAATACAGAGGA
The DNA here is from genome assembly GCF_053477335.1 of Acartia tonsa. NCBI lineage: Eukaryota > Metazoa > Arthropoda > Copepoda > Calanoida > Acartiidae > Acartia > Acartia tonsa. The sequence continues at coordinate 5,400,967 of NC_137269.1, forward strand.
TGGAGCAGCTGTTGAAGCCTCAGATGTAACTGAAGGTAACTTTGAGTTATCAGTAGATAGATGTGTAGCAAGCTGGGTTAGAGTTTCTTGCAATAGAGCTGGTTTTTCTAAAGTAGATTCCAAGAAAGGAATGTCAGGGGAAGATGGAAAAGTAGTAAAGTAGTCAGAGGAAAAATCAACATAGGAGGAATCACTAATATTCAACGCATCTTTAACAGATAGATTGGGTTGTGTAGTGTAAAGCATCACTTTCTCATCATGCACATCATTTTCATAACTGAAGTCAATAAGCCAATTTCTTAAAAGTGGCATCATGGAGAAAACACCCAAATAAAAAACACTTTACTATAATGAAGTTGTTTTAAGACTAAAGGAACATATTATCTAACAACAGGGTGACCAAAAAATATTTTATTTAGACATGGAGGTCTGTACACCTGCAACAACAAACGGCCATCATGTTGTCAACAAGGAGAATGGTCAGGGAGAGTCAGAGAACAAGGAGGTTAGTGAAAATTCGTATGAGGTAGCTGAAGATTTCGACGACTTCGAAATTTTAGAGGGGTTTGATAGTCCAAGATTGATTAGAAAAAGCTTCCCTGTCCTCATCGGCGATCACTGTAATACGTCTTTTTCCATCCCAGCAGAGAAAAATCTTCTTGAAAGAAAGATTCAGAATAGGCGGGCTCTTTACTCACCTTTTTACTTCTCACTCCCCTTTTCTGAGAAGTCAACACTGTCAGAAATCACAAACACGTCATTGATTTTTAAACCAAGTTATGCTCTATCACCCTATTTAGCTTGTACACAAAAATTTAATTATAAGTTGACAGACATAGATAGTGAAACATTGTTCAAACACAATCTCTACTACGATAAAATTGCTGTACTCACAGGGGCTGTTGAAAAAAGAGCAGCTATACTTCCTTGCATGCTCAGAATTGATGAGAATAATGTTGAACTCAATCTTCTCAGTAGGTTTAGGGAAACTTGGGGAATCCATAGAGTTCAACAGGCAAGCATAAGTAGCGGGGGGTTTAGGCCAGCATTACAAAGCATGACTAAGAAGTATATCCATCTCTTTGCTCAACCACCCCCACCCCATTATTGTTTCTTTAATGCCAGTACTAAAGATAGTGAAAGTAATCAATTAGTAATTAGACAGCACTATAGAAGCAGTTATTACCAGAAGTTGTATGAGACTAAGACAAACCTGATCCAAGTGTATGGTTGTCCTACAACAATACCCAGCTCCCAATATATTTGCCTTGGAGCACAGGATCAGGAAATTCTTGACTCATGTACCTTCGTGGATAAGGTCTATGGGATTGTACCAGTGGACAATCCTAGAGACCTGAATGTGCTTCTTAGTCAAGGGGAAGAGCTATATCTCGTGGACTCTGGGTACATGAGTGCCCAGTGTCTCAAATTGTATGGGTATTTCCCTGAGGACATTTTTTGGATGCCCCATACAAGGGACGAGATTCGCTCAAAGATTAGAGCTAAATTCTCAGGGGAGGGAAAAATGAACGTTGATAGGTTTCTGGATTTATCTCTGGTCAATATCAGAAATTTGTTCAGTGACTCAGGATTCAACTTACTTTTTGTCTCTCTTCCAAGTGGAAGTATCCTGAGACTGACTCCTGCTCTAATTTTTACCCTTGTTTTGAAACATAGACAAAATGATTTCACCCTCGTCAATTGAAAATTTTTTTTTGTTTTTTATGCAGAGAGGGAAGGATGATTTACTTTTTATTAAAAAATACACAAAAAAAATCAATTTGACTAATGTCCAGTAAACTAAATAAAAAAGTTCTAAAAATAAAAAAAAACATAAAAAGAATTGTAGTTTTAAAATACATAAAAAAAACCAAGTATTAGTATATTTTGAGTTTCCCACAGAAAGTGCAGTTTTTGCTACAATTTTACAAGAGCAAAAACTAGGATTGCACAACAATTCAAAGTTATATAATTGTGTTTTATATCTAGAATATTCTAGACTTTTTGTAGGAAACAAGAGTATAGTTATTTACTGTGATTCAATAATTTCATCATTATTTTGTATTATGTAATTGTATATAGATACTAGAATGTTCTTAGAAACACTTTAATTATACAAGCAAAAACCAATGAATAAGTTTTTGTCATACATAAAAAGCTAATATTGCATCATGTGTAAGTTTCTAGAATCTTCTTTATTACTAGCGGCTTCGCCCCTAGCCTCTAGGGGCTTTGCCCCAAGAGGTGATTAAAAAAATTAAGGCGAAATCTGTTAAAGGACCAAGGAAATCTTCTACAAAACCTAAAGAACCTAGGAAATCTTCTACAAAACCTAAAGAACCTAGGAAATCTTCTGCAAAACCTAAAGAACCTAAGAAATCTTCTACAAAACCTAAAGAACCTAGGAAATCTTCAGCAAAAAAAAAAAATAAAAAAAAATGGGGGGGGGATTTTTTGTTTTGGGGGGGGTTGGGGGTGTCCCACCCCCCAAGAAAATAGCTTAAAACCACCACAGGACCAATAGAAATATACCCTGAAGAGTAGAATCCAATCGGTTCAGTGGTTACCGAGATCTTAAGGGACAGACAGACAGACAGACGGACAGACGGACAGACGGACAGACGGACAGACATCAAGCTACTTTGTATTATAGATATGACAAAAACTGATGTAGAAGTTTTATTATGACATAAACAGCTAATATTGCATCATGTGTAAGTTTCCAGAATCTTCTTTATTATATGACAAAAACTGATGTAGAAGTTTTTGTTATACTTTTTATTGCACAAAAAGCTAGGATTGCATCAGATTATGCCATTAACTAAATTCTAGAACATTCTAAGATCTCAGTATAAATAGAGCAGCAAAGTATTTGGTTCTCAATGAGCCTTGCACACTCATTCACTCGTAATCTTTTATTTAACCTCTGTATCTCTTAATGTTTAACCTATCTAATGTGTTTATCTGTATACTATCTCTTTTCTTAACCATTCTGTTAGTTTTTATAAGGATGGTGTTTATTTTTATGTGTATCAATTTTTCATTTATCTTAATTTCTGTTTTACTCTTATTGAGATTTATAGAAATTTTACAAGTTCCCTGTTGGGACTTGTAAAAATCAAATGAAGCTCAAAACATAGAGAAATAGTCTAAGTTCTGAAAAATCATATACTTATGCTGCTTAAAAAATCTATCTTTAGCAAAGTTATCTAAGTTTAACTATTATATCTTTGGACTTGTAAATTTACAAAACATAATGAAGTTTGATGATTATTTTTCAAAGTATTTGGATAACAAACAATTACATGTCAAGTGTAAAGAAAATCTTAAAGAATCAAATATTATAAGTTTAAAGTTTACTTTCTTATTAAGAACTTATGGTTTACACTTTGCAAATCCAAAGATATGTTTTAACTGTCATAAAACATATTTAACCTTATATAAAATAATTGAAAATAACTTAAAAAACATTATTATACTTATGTTAGAATACAATACTAAACTATGATACTCACATTTAATCAACAATAAAGTATAAACAATAAACACTTAGTACATTTTTCACTTTGGTATATATTGAATAATTTGAACTTGAAGTTGTGAGACAACAGTTCTTTATTGCACAAAAGTTAATAAATAATAGGAGATCTTCGCGTGGAAGTGTTTACAACACTTAGGTCTTTGTATTAATTTTGCCATTACTTAAGCAGTTTAAGAGTAAAAGTAAAACTAATTTAAAAACTTAACTTATAAGCATATCATAACTTACTAAAGGACCTTTGCCTCTATATTATCTTGGTAAATGTTTATTATTTAAATATTCTTTATCTAATAGACTTTTTCTTAGAAAGCAAAATAATTACTAATTTAAAGCTTGTTAGAAAGTCCTAGTACCTTTGGAAGCGATTAGTAAAGAGCGGAGTTATTCCTGCGGAGGGAATAGCGTGATTAGTGATTATGTATATAGTTGATATTCATTAGGTTATGATAGTCTACATGTACAACTTATTAAAGGACCTTTGCTACTATATTGTCTAAATATAAAGTAACTTCAAAAATACTTTGATGATTTTTTTTTATTTAGAAATTCAAAGTAGTTGCTAATATCAAAGCTTGTTAGAAAGCCCTAGTACCTTTGGAAAACGTTAGTAAAGAGTGGAGTTCTTTCCTCCAACTTGATTAGGAATTATTCAAGTGCAAAAATAGAATCATTCTTAGTTGAGGGTTAGGAATCAACGTGGTTAGCAATTACATATATAGTAGATACAAATATTTTAAGTCTTGTAAAATTACTAGAGATTAAAGGACAGCTATCTGTAGGCGTTTGGAGCTTTAGGGACTGAAACGCACGACACAAATGCAATTGAGAACCTTGTGTACAAGCAATTGCAACTAGATGACACTCTAGAGGCCCTAGAGAATGCTAGTATATTTGTGGCCATTGGTCGCGGCCCTAGGGGGACACTCGCACCGGTTGACACTCCAGAGGCCCTGGAGCATACCGGAACATGGGAACCTCTATAGTTGTACCTCTCTTTAAGGATGCTTGATAAGAAATATTAAGTTGTATAATACATGCTGAATTAGATTTTGGGACACTGATTAGTACAGCTCTGTAGCTTAATAGCTTGGATTCTAGGAGTAAGGGTACGGTAGCGCATCAAGTTGTACTTGTATAAGCCGGCTATGCAGTTTACTCTGAGTTTCTATTGTTATAAGAAAAGCAAAATACATCTGGTAGCTTGCTAGAGTTTAATTAAGCATTGGATAAATCTTATTCTTGGAAAATCTAGCTTTATTTAATATTCTCACAAATTATAGCTTATAAGTACTTCATAACATAATTTTAATCTAAGTTTAAAGTATTGAATTGAACTGCTTTTTCTTTGGCAAAGTTGAATTGTTTATCACATCTATCACTTGAATCAATTTAGCCTAACCAGCTAAATGTTGTAAACTTTGACAATATTGTGTTTAACTTATTCGGTTTGGTAGCTAAGTTTATGCTTTGTCATATGAGTTGGAGATTGGCTTCAACTTGGTTGGTATTCTCTTCTTGTTCTGAAACTTGGCACGTTTTATTAGAATTGGGAGAAAACATATCAAGCGTAGATTTAAAGTTTTATCAAATGTATTGACTACATTTTTAGATGTGTAAGAATTTAAAAATTTTTAAAGGTTGTTAACATTGTAATTTGTAATTTGAGTTAACCTGGATTATTATAAATTTAATTTACCATGATGCTAAAATAAATATTTTAGCGTAAAGAACAAAAATATCTATATATAATTGTTGAATTGTTATTTATAAAGGATAAAAAAATTGAGAGGATTTTTTGTTTTTTGGGGTGGTTAGGGGTGTTTCACCCCCCAAGAAAATAGCTTTAAACCACCACAGGACCAATAGGTATATACTCTGATGAGTAGATGAACAGACGGAGGGACAGACATCATTCTACTTTGTATTATAGATATACAATACATAATACATATATCTATAGTAAAAAGTAGAACGATGTCTGTCTGTCTGTTTGTTTGTCTGTTTGTTTGCTTGTAGCGAAGGATCTCGCTAAACGCTGAACCGATCGGGTTCTCCTTTACAGAGTAGCTTCTCATAGGTCCCGGAAAGGTTTATAACTATTTTTTTGGGGGGTTGGACACCCCCAACCCCCCCAAAAAAAATTTCTTTTTAAAACTAAAATTAAAATAGTGGGGTTGACTAACCCCGCCCAAAAAAAAATTTCCCCTCCCCCCCAAATTTTTTTTTTATTTTTCTTTAAAATCTGAATTACGAAAAATTGGTTTGATCAAACCTCTTGGGGCCCAAGCCACTAGAGGCTAGGGGTAAGGCCCCAAGTAGTTTAATATTTGACTATGCATGAGCACAGCTTAGGTTAGGTTAACAAGTATTGGTAAAAAGTTTATCCAACTATAGGAAAAGGTATTATTGAACAATAGTTTTACTTTTCAAAGTTACCCATATTAAAGTAGGGTAATAACATGAGATGCGTTATTTATTTTAAAATGAATTTTTTTTTATTTTTCGATCCTCAAATCACCTCATTGAGCAGAAATAATCCCCTCTCCTTATTTTTGAAAATAAGTTTGTTATTAAAAGCGAAGCTTTTCTATAATTAGGGTTGATCCGTCCATCCGTACGTACGTCCGTCTGTCCGTCCGTCTGTACGTCCGTCCATGATAGATAGCTTTTATTCGTTAATTTAGGCATGTTAGAATTGTCCTATCGATTTCAAACTTTGCATGATAATTCCTTTAGTAGTTGAGTACAATTTAGGAAGTGTAAGTACAAGTGTTAATGTCCGTTTGTCCTCCCGTTTCAGTGCTTTGCTTTTATGGATGTCATCATCCTTGTTTTTTTATTACTGTGGGTCAGGTAATATTGGGCACTTGTTAGCTCCCGCAGGGTTAGGGCTCCCAAAAAGGGTTAGGCATAGGCAAAAAATAACCACACTCCCCTTGCTTTTTAAACTTTCTTTAATAGTTTTCTGTGCTTTAAATGAACTTTGTGTAAAAATGACTATTTTTGATCATGGAGGAAAAAAAACATTTGACTTCTGAACCAAATCTAAACTATTAATTATTAACAGGAAGTTCAATGCTAAAGCAAAATGAAGACTGGCTGTAAATTGTTTAGAAATATACTTTTTGATATCATCTTTGAAAAAATTTGATATTCTTCTTGTTCAATATTTAAGTATTAGACAAACTATTCAGAGACCTATCAACAACCAATTGTATAAGCTTAAGCTGATTTTTAAAATATTTTATAGGTTCAATTTTCTTTAAACGATTATGTTGAATTTTTATAAGCCACAATCGTGATAGGTTTGAATCTTGGGCCAACATTCATCTTCATAACTGTAGACGTTAAAAATGGTTCCTACTGCTGCTATGTCAGGTGCATGACAGAAATAGTAAGAGTGGAGGAATGTATTGGCCTCTAAACAGGTGCAACTCATTATCATGCACAGTTAGGACTTCTCAGACAAAGGTCATGCAATCAAACGGTTGGTCGTCTGATGGATGTTACTTAACCTTGGGTGTTAGAGTATTGCATCCCATTACATGCAGATGATGCTCTGGATTCTCTGAGTCTATAAAAAAATGACTGCCATTTTTATGTAAGAATATCTAATCTATAACATACTTTTCTTGATATTTTGATAAATTGGATCATGACTTGATGGCCTTTGGTATTTGTAGAATCTAACATTGTGTTTACTTTGTTTCATATTGTAGTGGGACAAAGTGTCTCAAAAATCAGCCATGTGACATCATAGAAATGATGGGTTCAATCATCTCTTTTTAGGGTTTTTCTTTCATTCTTCTCCCCTCATCTCCCTCATTTTTATGACGTCACATGGCTGATTTTCAAGACACTTTGGCCACTACTTTCAAATTTCTAAGATTATTTAGATTTTTTTTTAGAATTTATAAAGAGTTAGCTTAAAGAAACTCTAATATTCAATTTTGAACTTTTTTCTGCAAAGAAACAATTTAACTAACCAGATAATTATCTTTTTTCTCTTCTTTATAACATGAAAAAATTATCAGCAATAAAGTTTTATATATTACTCTCTTGATAAGTCCTTCCAATCTATAGACACTTCCTTGCTTGACCTGTCTTATGATTTATTGAAAATATATTATGATTCCTTTAACTGATTGAATAACCACTAAACTGATTAAATTCTTCTCTACAGGGAATATATAAACTGGTCCTGTGTTGGTTTTAGGCTATTTTCTTGGGGTGGACACCCTTAACCCCCCCTCCCAAAAAAAAATAACCATAATTTTTTTCCTTTTAGGCAATTAATTATTAAAAATTAGTGGTTGAAGCACCAGAAGTACCTATTTATTTCTTTTTAATTAACCTTTGTGGCAAGCCCCTAGAGGCTAGGGGCGAAGCTGCTAGTTTCAATATAAATAATTAGATTAATTAATTAGAAGACAATATAAGAAATTATGTACATAGAGTATGCAAGTATTTTAAAGAAATGAAATACAATGTCCTCTCTCAACATAAAAGATAAATTTGAAGCACTTGCCTAAAGTTGTGAATATATGATGCCATAGTGAAAGTAAATTTTGATAAGTACAGTAAATAATGCATAAGTATTAGTTACGGCTGCTATAAATTTAATTCTTTTTATTCATATGTTTGAGTGTTAGCATTTATGCCCGACACGGCACTTAAGTGAAGAAGGGAAAAAAGAAAAAAGTAACAAAAAAATGTTTGGCAAATTTTTTTTGATGGGGGGGATTTTTCACGGACTAGAGGAGTTGGAACCCTCCCCAAACAAAGTTTCAGCTTCACTGTTAAAGAGTACAATATTGTTTCAGTGGTTAGCAATATATTATGCTACACACGACATTTATCCTTTTACTTTTATATAAGGATTCAATTGTATCATTTAATGTTCAGGGTAGCGTATGTCTTGATGAAATTTTTATTTAGTAGATGAACCTAGTAATAGTGTCTAACTTTTTATCTTTGTGACGTAACAAAAATCTATTTATTTTTTAAGGGTTTCCTTTCCCACCTCCACTCTCATCCTTCAATTTTTGTTACGTCACAAAGATAAAAAGTTAGACACTGTTACTAGGTTCATAAAATGAATAAAAATTTCACAGCCAGAATCCAGTTATTCTTGTATTGAAGGGGTTAATCTTCTTTATATATTTTTTATAAACTTTAATAAAGTCATACCTGATATAATATCTACAAATTAACAGTAAGTTAAAATAAAAACGACACATTTTTAAAGAAACTGTTGCAGTATCTAAGAAACCCCTTTTCAACAATTTAGAGCAGGTCGCACAATTTTACTACTTTATTAAACTAACTTTGATTATTTTGACACTGCGGGCACTTTCATTATCTTTACAAAGTTGAACAAACTTGATAACTTTATGCATTTGTTTCTTTAACATTAAATATATCAGATTTAAATCTTATAGAACAAAAGATAAAAATTAGAGTAAAACACTAGAGGAAGAAAGGATTTAATGACTGTATTTCCCTATCGAAATAACCATGTGCCAACTCTCAGTCGGGTATTTGAAAATCAACAAATGGTAATGGGAATATAACACAGCCAAGTAGCAGAAAACAATTTGCTAGTAGACGAAAAAGGTCATTTAGAAATGGGGAAGTGATATTTATGATATTTTTATTTGTATATTAAAGTCAGCTTTAACCTTTTATTTTAACATTTTATTTCTCGCTCCTATCTCTATTGCTTTATGATATATGATTTGAGACTTATGAAAGCTAAACACTTTTAATATGATAACATAATAACTTACATCATTATTTTTAACATTTGTAAAAACATGGAAATTATTTTTTTGAGTTGTAAGGCTTATTTATAAGGCGTCTTCCAATTCAGAGAAACATTAGAGGAAAATACTAGAGAGAGAAAGGGTTAAATAACTGTATCTCACCATCGCAACCGTCTTGTGCAACCTTTCTATTGGGTCATTGAAAATCAACCAATGGTAACGATTTTTTTATACAGCCAAGTAGCAGAAATAATTTAAAAGCAAACGAATTTAAAAGAAGTCTTTGAAAATTAAAGGGAGGTAGTTGTCTGTATGTACATCTACACTATAGATCTGTTGAGAAACTTCTAAACTGAACCCGTTTTCCTAGGCCATCTGAGCCATTTCTATTCCATTAGTTATAGCCGCGCGTCTTATGACAGTGAGGCTTACTAAGAAAGACTTCTGTGCAGCTAATAGTAGTGTTGGCTGCTAGGTCATGATATTTTTTTCTTTTTTGTATTAAGAAAAAATGGTATAATACAATCATGATACATACCTATTTGATATAAAGATAGTGCAAATATAAGTGGAAAAAAATGTGATCAAGTCGGTTATCAATAAATAATATTTTCTTGTTAACTAGAAGGCTACTTCTTACGTTTAAACGGCTGACAGTAAAATTTAGAATGAATTAAAGATAAAGCATTTATATATAATTTATTTTAAACGAAACAAGAAAATATATAAATATAGAATTTATTTGTGCTACGGAAAATTTATATTTTTATTATATTGTATTTTTATATATAGCTTTTAAATTAATTTAGCTCTCATCATCAGTTTCGCAATCGGTCTCCGCGTCCCTGCGGCCTCTAGTCCTTTTATTTGCGGGTCCGCGGCAGCTGGGTCCTGAGCGGGTGGGTGGTCTCGCACGGGGCGGCCCATGGCGGCTGGCATGTTGGGGCGCAGCCTCCTGGAAAAGTAAGATGATTAAATTTGATAAAATTCAATTGTTTCACAACCAACTATTTTCTACGGAAAGAGATAGGGGACAATGGACTGTTTATTACACTAGTCCCCAAAGTTTTATAATCTCGTTTCCTTATTTGTTGGCTTAAAACGATGAGGACTGTAAGTGAATTCTGATTGGTTTGATCATCAATTGAGTGTTCAAACGTTTCAACAAATGATTGTGATCTACATAAGGAGTAATTTATCGTCATTGGGGATGCACAATGTATCGGGCAATGTATCATTAGATCTCGGATTTTCTACCAATTTAGCAATATCTATGATGTTGGATGGTTTGTTCTTGAAAGACGACATTTTGTTCTTTCAATTAAATCAAAATTAAGCCTCAGGGAAATTAACCTTTTTTAATCAATCACAATTCTAAAATTAACTGATATTCTAAACCTGACCCAAAGATTGCAATCCCTATTTAAATCAAAGCAAAGAAACGGGCTTAAATTTGCAGCTTAGATGCCTTTAAAAAAAGTAATATTACCAAAACCACAATATTTTGATGCATAAAATTCGATACGATGCCGAAGGAACGGGCTAAAAAAACTGGTTTTAATCTTATAATTGTACATTTTTATATTCGTAGAAAACTGGATAAAAAACGATGCTAGACATAATTATTTCGCATGGATGAGAGCCGGTTCTAATCAACCGGAGTTTAATTGGTTTCGTAAGAATAAATGAAACTAAACTTACCACTGCCACAAAGAGAGCCAGGAAAAGAGCAACAATGAGACGCCAGATATACATCTTTCTTTCTTTATCTTACTAAGTGTTAGCAATGACTGAATAAATGTTCAATATTTCCCCTATTTTATATGATTTTGTTTAGCGGTTATAATATATAATCTCTAAAATCTCATGTTTACAAAAAAGGTGGAGTTATGTAATATTTGAAAAAGGGGTGGAGTTGATTTTATTTGTAATCAAAATTTCCCCGCCTTTTAAAAAATATATTTGGAAAATTTTATTTCAGCAACAGAGTAAAATAGTAGAGGGGGATGGGGTTAAATAATTTTCCTATAACAATGGCCTTGTGCCGACTCTCAATTGGGTCTTTGAAAATCAACCAATTATGTTGGGAATATTAACACAGCCAAGCGACAGAAAACTAGTTGCTAGCAGACAAAAAAGTTCATTGGAAAAGGAGGGAGGGTAGTTATCTGTATATACATCTATACTATAGATCTGTTATTTCAGCTTCATTGCATTTCTGATTTTTAAAAAAAGATGAAATTACGGATTATTAGTCATTCTATTTTATCCTAAAGTTAAACCCTTTTTTGTAAATCTTTATCAAGTTTTTTTTTAAATTTTCCATGATTTACATAATAACTCCGCCCATTTATGTTTGCTCATAAATGAATCATTATACATGTTTGTAACTGCGCTTGATTATCAGCGAAACTTCTCTATACTTTACTTTATATTAAGTCTTCCAATTGTCCATCCGTCCGTGCTTTAGTCAGCCCAGAACGCCAAAAAGGAAATGTATTATTCTTGGGACGACCAAAAATGACCTAGACCTCATTAATTTAGAATTAACATGGGGAGAAGCTGAAAAACATGCCAAGGACAGGACAGCATGGAGGAATAGGGTGGTCGTATTCTCTGGACTACAGAGTCCAAAAGAGAGACGCGCCTGAATTTGAATTGAAAAAATTCTTCTTGTTTTATGTTTATAAGCCCCGCTACTTCAGAATGTTTTCATCCTTGTAATACAAAACAATAAAGGGGTACAAAGACATTCCCCCATTCTCTTTGAACCCCTTAATCTTTTAGGTAAAATTATTGACTCCCCCAAATGTTAATTGAATAGATATAGCGGTCATATTGTTTCTACCTGTATTTCTTAATCCAGGAATTAAAAAGGATTATTGGATTATAACACTGTACATTGTAATTTTTCCAGGAAAAAATTAATAATTGCCGATTGTAGAGTATATTTTTCAAACACACTAAAAGCAGATATACAGTGTGTTTTTTTTATGAGAATTTTTTTGAAAGCAATTTTGCCCCACTTATAGTTATCAGAATTTAATGATTAATGGCTTATTTTCTTCGTTTTTTAAGGCAATTAATAGAACAACAAAAAAATATTTCAGTTTTTATTTAAAAAGTACAGTAAAATCTAAAATTCAAAACTTAGGTGTCAACATCTAAAAATGGTTTTAGCGCATTTTTCTTATGCTCAAATAATCAACCTTTTGCAAGAATGGCTGCTAAACACTTCAAAGTTGAGATACAGAGCTAAAAATGTATTCAGATACTATTAGGGACATGTACTAGAACATATCAAAGTTTGAAGGTCATATCTCAACCAGGGAGGGAGTACTGGCCCCCCAAAGTCGACTACAGAAAATCCATTTTTTTAAGAAAAATGTGCTAAAACCATTTTTATATGTTGACACCTAAGTTTTGAAATTTAGATTTTACTGTACTTTTTAAATAAAAACTGAAATATTTTTTTGTTGTTCTATTAATTGCCTTAAAAAAACAAAGAAAATAAGCCATTAATCATTAAATTCTGATAACTATAAGTGGGGTAAAATTGCTTTCAAAAAAGTTCTCATAAAAAAAACACACTGTACTTTGTAGTTATTGCTCAGATTTATTTATGATGCTGTATTTTAGCTTTTTGTATTACCTAAACTAATTATGATATGAACAAGAATGACAACATCCATAAGTAGCGAAGCACAAAAAAAACATTGGTGGGAATACTGAAAAGAAGATTTAAAAAGCATTTGTTAAATTAAGAATAAAAAAAATATTGAGAAAAAAATCGGGAAACCTTTCTCACGTGTTTTAAATTTCAAATATTTATATTTTTTGCATTACTGATAGACCAACGGACAAAAATAAATAACATACTGCATGCTCGTTGGTGTAGGGAATCTTCACCAAAAAATCAGCCGTCTATCTTGAATAGCAGAAAATAAAACAAGATGTAACATTTTCTGAATTTACAGTTAATAATTTAAAGCAAAGCTTTTCTGTAATTATGGTCCGTCTGTACTACTGCAACGGATAGATCTTATTATTTATTTGATTCTTAACACATTTAGGTATTATTTATCGAGCATAGAAAGTCAACAATCAATACCAGAAAGTTTCCACGTCCATTTTAAGCATGTTATATCTTTTTTGACAAGAATTTTATGCATTTTTAAAATGTCCTCCCGTTTATTTGGTGATTATTGGGACAATTATGTACAATATTATCAATGAATAAACTTAAAGTAGTCCATACTGAGCAGTTATCTAAGGAATTTTGTGATAGATTTATACAAAATACATACATATTCCTTTTTAAACAGCTTCAATGTTAAACCTCTATCTCTCAGCGTTTGCCATTTTTCTACTTTGTAGTTTGTTGAGCTTCGCTTAAGTGGATGTTGGTCATCCTTGTCTTTGTAACAAACGCATAAAAACTTGGATATAATTATCCGTTTGAAGAAAATATATACATAGGACGACATTTGGACTAACACAAAAAAAAATTCTAAAATAAGAAAAATAATAATGTGAAGAAAAAAAGTTAAAAGTTATATGATTAATTGCAGTTTTGATTTTGTTTTTATAATCTATAATACAAAGTAGAACGATGTCTGTCTGTTTGTTTGTAGCGAAAGATCTCGCTAACCGCTGAACAGGGTAGCTTCTAATAGGTCCCGGGAAGGTTTTTACCGTTTTTCTTAGTGGGTGGGACACCCCCAATCCCCCCTATTTTTTTTTCTTTTTAAACTAAAATAGTGGGGTCGACTAACACCCCCCCCCCATTTTTTAAAAATTTTTCTTTTAATTTTAAAATAATATAAAATGGGTTGATTAAACCTCTTGGGGCAAAGCCCCCAGAGGCTAGTGGCGAAACCGTTATCTATATTACAATACGATGCATATTTTTTTTCTTCAGAAAATCTTATAGGTCCAGGGAAGGTTTATATCTAAATTTGGATAGGACACCTCCTTAATTCCAAGATAATTATCCCAGGTAAAATACCTCCGCCCACACCCCCGCCTCCCCCCCCACGAAAAATTAACTTCTTTAAAAACTAAAATGTAAAGTGAGGGGGCCTCTAACTATTGATATAGCGATATTTTATTGGTACTGGACAAACTACTAAATCTATAATACCAAGTAGAATTATGTCTGTCCGTTCGTCTGTCTGTCAGTCCGTCCCTTAAGATCTCGGTAACCACTAAACCGATCGGATTCTATTCTTAAGGGAATATACCTACTAATCCTGTGGTGGTTTTAGGCTATTTTCTTGGGGCGTGGGACACCCCCAACCCCACAAAAAATTAAAATCCCCCCCCCATTTTTTTAAGGCAGTTAATTTAAAATGTGGGGTCGCAGCACCAGAGTTATTTTTTTAATTACCTCTTGGGGCAAAGCCCCTAGAGGCCAGGGGCTAAGCCACTCGTACCTAATAAAGTGAAAAAAAGAATAACCTTTGCTGATCGAAAAAGAAAGGAGTAAAAGAAAAGTTGAAAATTAAAGTAGACAAGGTGATAAAGATGCAAAGGCAACGAGAAAACACAAGAATATAATAACAATAATATTGAACAAAAAATGAAAGTTAGAAAGATTTGATAAAGAGAAGAATAGTGTTAGAAAAGAAAGAAAGAAAATAGAAAAAAATAATCTTTATAATAAAGTAAGTAATGTACCGGAATATATCGCTAACTGTTGGAACGATATGGTTCTCCTTTAAAGAAAGCTTGTCATAGGTCCTGGGAAAACTTAACTATTTTGGGGGAGGGTTTCAAATAAAACTCTTCTCTCCTCAAGTGCCCCTAGTATATAGTATACTAGCGGCTTCGCCCCTAGCCTCTAGGGGCTTTGCCCCAAGAGGTGATAAAAAAAATGTTGGCGAGGTATGTAAAAGGACCAAGGAAATCTTCTACAAATAAAATTTTTAAAAAAATGGGGGGGAATTTTTTGTTTTTGGGGGGGTTGGGGGTGTCCTACCCTCCAAGAAAATAGCCTAAACCACCACAGGACCAGTAGGTATATTCCCTGAAGAGTAGAATCCAATCGGTTCAGTGGTTACCGAGATCTTAAGGGACGGACGTACGGACAGACAGACAGACATCATTCTACTTTGTATTATAGATAATAAGGGAATTAAACAACTATATAGAGACACTTTACACGTAAAAAGTTTTAACAACTTTTTTCTTTTAGTACTTTTAGAGACAATAAAATATGATAAGAAATGTGTTAAACCAATGGTGTGCAGAAGGGGCGTGTAGGGGGTGGATACACCCCCCATTACACGAATCTTCACCCCTCTAATATAATCCTCCCCCCACCCCCCAATACAGTCAATATTAACAAAGTCGAAAAACCCTCTGCACACTTTATGAAATTTTAATACGTTATGTAGACATGTGATAAAAGCTTAAGTTTAAAATTTGACGTGTCTAAGTCAAGAATTGCGGCCACAGGAGTATTTTAAAGATTTCTGGAGACCTGCAGGATCATACCTGGAACCTAAAATTGACTTGAACACCTGTATTTCATATGAGGATGTTCTACTAGAGGATATTTTAGTATTTTTGTAGGATAAAATGCTTTGTTTAAGTAAAAAAAAATATTTTTGCTCTTTACCTGGATTACTCTGCCAGGTTTGCTGGCATCCTGTGCCCGCTAGGATGGAGATATTCAAAAAATTCCAACTCTCAGTTATGTGTCATACCCATACTTAAAAAGTCATGCAGTTTGGGCTCTTTATCTTTTACACACAGAAAATGAGATAGAAATAACGGAAGGGGGGGGGGGGTGTTCAACGCCCCCCCCCCTCCCGACCGTTAAGGATTAATATTTTGCTTATCAAGTTATGACACTCTACAAGTGTTGATATTTGTTTATCCTAACGTTTAATTCAAGAGTTTTGCTTTTTTGGAAATATCTGAAATATGGTCAAACTCACGAAATATTTTTTAAAGCCTAAAAACCATCCTAAATTGTTAAACATGCATAAACAACTGATAGTGTATCAAAGAAAAGTTTTTTAGTCCTTAAATAATACAAATTTATTTTTTTTCATTTTGACTTTAGCAACGCCATCAACTTTAACACATTGAAGAGGATATACTAATTTTGTTCTAAAACACATAATTTTCAGAGTTAAAACATGATTAATACCTTAATCTCTTCCTTTAAACTTGCTTGACAATCGGAAACCTTTAAATCAACACATTTATTAATGTGTAGGAGAACAGCTCTTCACAAGTGATTTTTACCTGGAGGTCGATTGTGGAAAAACCCTGGCCTAGTATCAATTTTTTTTTTATAAATGGAATAGTTCATACTTGGGTAAAATAATGTATCAATGCTAGATTGGAGACGTTATTATACTAATTTTGTTCTAAAACACATAATTTTCAGAGTTAAAACATGATTAATACCTTAATCTCTTCCTTTAAACTTGCTTGACAATCGGAAACCTTTAAATCAACACATTTATTAATGTGTAGGAGAACAGCTCTTCACAAGTGATTTTTACCTGGAGGTCGATTGTGGAAAAACCCTGGCCTAGTATCAATTTTTTTTTTATAAATGGAATAGTTCATACTTGGGTAAAATAATGTATCAATGCTAGATTGGAGACGTTATTCTAACTAGTTCTATACCTTATTAATCTGTTTCCAAAAATCTAGCTTTCTTTCTTTGCACTTCTTTGTACTTGTTTCTTTGTCAAAATGATAAAATGTTTTAACAAATAGTCTTAAATATATGTGGTAATATAAATAGAAAAGGATATACAGGGAGGTAGGCAAAATCTTCCCTTATTACCTCTTAGCAGATGAACTATCCCTTCCTATTAAACCTACATAAATGGGACACAAAAAAATACACTATGCATAAAAACAACTTTATAGTATCGAAGCAACTTTAAAACTAATTTTGTTTAATATGAGAAATTTAATTATGAGAAAATATATCAACAGTAACGAAAAACTGTTGAGCTGCAAAATTGTTGTAATATTTATTGATAGCCACAGCCTGCGGCTGGCAGCTCAACAGTTTTTTGTTACTTTTGATATATTTTCTCATAATTAACCAAAACAAACCAAAAAAAAGATTACATGTTCAATATTACAAGTTTAGCTGAATAATTGCACCAGTGCAGTGGTCAGCCGCCAAACTGCCAAATTAAAAGTTTTGCAGAATATTTCTAGGCTGAACCATAGTATTATAATTCAGAGCTCTATCTTGTATATGGGCCTCAGAGCGCACTGTTACTGTGAAAGTGTACAACCCCCCTCCCCCATATATAAAGGTTAGTAAAGACTAATAGTCATTCTAAATTATTTAAATTACAAATCCACTTATAAATACTGAAGTTTGTCACTTCAGGAAGGGGGAGTCGAATTTGATAACCCAATTTCTTATTTTAGATTTTAAGAAAAAGTATTAAAACAAGGATGGCAACATCCATAAAAGCGAAGTACTGAAACGGTAGGACAAACGGACAATAACACTTGTATAGTGTCAGAATTGAATAATCATAATATAAATATATAAGAGTCAAGCAAAATTGTAAGTAAATTTGTTGAAAAACTGCTTGATTTAGGATAATGCTTATGGACATGCTTACATTTTTAGGACTTGATTATAGAGTTCCTTCGCTTATTACATTATACTTTGTTGTCCCAGGAATCAATATACCAAAAATCAGATCAATAGGATGATTAGATCACATAAAAATTTGTTGTTAAAAAAGTAAAAAAATCAACATGTTTAAAATGGACGTACGGACATTTTGGTGATGATTATAGAGTTGCTACGCTTTCTAAATCACCATGCAAAATTTGAAATCGATAGGACAATTTTATCATGCCTAAATTAACGAAAAAAGCTATCCGTTACGGACGTACGGACGGACCGACCCTAATTATAGAAAAGATTTGCTTTTTAAATTTTTTTAGACGTAGAAATTTTTTTTTTTTGGGGGGGGTATTTTTCTTTTTTTGGGGGGGTTAGGGGTGCCCCCCCCCCCCCCCAAGAAAATAGTTATAAACCTTCCCGGGACCAATGAGAAGCTACCATGTTAAGGAGAACCCGCTCGGTTTAGCGGTTAGTGAGATCCTTCGGTACAGACACACATACAAAGATCCTTTTACTTTATTATGCTCCAGATTGATTGAATGTTTACAAGAAGTTTCTGCCTTCTATCTTTTATAGGAGCTGAGAAAATGATGTTTCCCCCTTTTTGTCTCTAACAGACATTTTAAATTATAGAGTAGCTTCGCTACTAAAAAAATAATACATTGTTAAATTGTATTTAAGAAGGATGACAACATCCATTAAAGCGAAGTCCTTAAAATTAAAAAGAAATTGATTTAAAATCATGGTTGCCGTTTAAGATTTGCAATATTTTCTATACCTTATATTAAACATATAGAGCTGTGAAGCATATCATGGATGCTTATATTCATCACAATCATTGGATCTTCGTTTAGGAAGGCCTAAACAGCTATTTGTAAAATCATTTTATCATTTTAACAAGAAAAACAAGCACAAATAAGTTCAAAGAAAGAAAGCTAGATTATTGAAACAGATTAATCAGTTATAGAACTAGTTAGAATAACGTCTCCAATCTAGAATTGATACCATAATTTACTTAATTATAGACTATTCCATTTATGAAAAAAAAATTTATTTTAGGCCATGGGTTTTTTCACAATCAACCTCCAGGTAAAAATGACTTCTGACTAGCTGTACTCCTACACATTAATAAATGTGTTGATTTAAAGGTGTACGATTGTCAAGCAAGTTTAAAGGAAAAGTTTAAGGTATAAAACTCATGTTAACTCTGGAAATTGTTCAAATGAGAACAAAAATACGATTTTAACATTCTTGTGTTGGCAGCCATGGCTTCACCTATGAGTATAAGAAAAATAAAAAGATCTCTTTCTATTGTTGAAAAAAATATTTTTTTTCAACACAACATCATTTCTTAATGTATTTTTTATAAGTTAGGATAGTTTTTAGGCTTTTTCGGTTCATGCGTGATATTTTTGTATAAGGAAGTAAGAAGTGCTCTTATATCAAACTGTGATATAATACAGAAATGAAGGCACACTCTGTAAGTTATTTTGTTGTTAAGAATTAATCAGGTATTTAAAGGGATAGAACAATAGCAGATAAATTAATCTACATTCCCAATGACAATACACAAAATCATCCCTCTGTAGATTACAATTTGTGGTCAAAACATTTAGACACTCATCTTGAACCATCCAATCAAAATATAATAAAAATCCCAAAGTTGTTATATGCCAAAGATTGCAAAAATATTATTAAAATACTTTGGAGACTAGTGCCAAATAACATCCTAATGTCCCTCCCTCCCTCCTTGGAGTTACTAGAGGTTCATTCTTGAGTCAGGTATATAATTTTATCAGCAATAGGCTCCAGGTCTTATGAAGATAGTTTTTTACAGTATGAAATTATAGAGGGATAGTTGCCATCTCTAATGTAATCGTACATTAACCCATTAGTATCCACCCCAAGAAATACTTGAAAACAAAAACTTTTTTTAACATACCCTACTTACTATGGGTGATTTGCATGCAAATCAAAAAAAATTTTCTTGTTATGACCATTATGACAGAAAATATGACTACGATCATAAATTAACGTTTGGATATTCATGACCCGTTATCAGATGATATGAAGTAGCTTACATGCAGTGCACAATTATAAGAAAACTTTGTTTGTTTTTTTAATTAAAAGAAAACAAGTAGGTTACACAAATTTTATTACCAAATAAAAAATGGTTTTAAAATTATTTCTTCTCCTAATGGTTTTAAGCTTTAAGCTTATAGACAATAATAAGATACATAAACCTTTTTGAAATATCAGTGGTAAAGGCACAATCACATCTTTCTATTATTATTTCTATTGTTGCATTACATTGTACTTTTAATTGTTTTCTCGCAAAATTAATAATAAAACTTGCGCGTAAGTATTAACGTGCATCTGACCAATTAGATTGACCAATCAAAGATAAGCTACACTATGCCCCGCCCTTAATTTTACCCCTCTATCTTCTCCTTGCCTTCATAAAGTCATAAAGTTTTAAATATATCCAATAATGATACATATCCGGTCCTTTTGTTGTTTCAGCTTATAAAATATGACTGACCCCTCCCTGTTTTCTTCTGGAGTATAAAGTTCATGATAATTAATCTCTACAACCCTTTTTTATTTCCCCACCCCTCCCCCGATATCTTATGTAGTTTGTTTGTGCAATAAAACATTTTGACCATTGCATCCTGTCTATCTAGGGATAAAGGGAAATGTATTTTGAATAATAACTACTTAGCTTTATCTTGATTTTCAGGGAGCCAAGCTCCGGCAAAATAAATGTTATTATTTTAAAAGTTACTGCAGTGTACATGTATAAATCAAAATTTTATACTTGTCCTATTTGTCACTGATTTTTTTTTGTTAAATCTTACACTTTGAAAAATCTATTATAAGTTAAAAGAGGTAATTTCAAAGTTCAATGGAAGATATAACTTTTGCACAATAATTTATTTCTGTTTTACTTGCTTTTAAAAATAGTAGAATTTTAAGTATTTAGGTCAATTACTTATCCCTATTTTCCAATCAGCATGACATTTTACTCTCCCGCATTTTTACAAAAGCAAAGCTTTAATTCAATTAGGGTCTTTACGTTTGTTTGTCAATCCATCTGTACGTCCGTTTCCAAAAGCTTTTACCATTAAATTAGGCATGTTAGAATTGTCCTATTGATTTAAACTTGGCACGATGATCGATTTACTTCAGTACAATTTAGAAGTCCTATAAAACTAAGTTATTAATCTATATTTTTTGTTTGTATTCATATGCATGTCTTGTCTGACTGATTTCTTAAGCTTCGCTTCTTTGGATGATGTATCCTCCTTACACTTTATTAGAGCAACACTTTTATATTTCCCAAATCATGTGTTAATGATTGCAATTAATGTTCAATTCTTAAATTAAATTAAAAATTTTGATGATGGAGTTTTTATGAATAGAAAAAAGTACTGGGAAACCAATATGTAAAATTTTTACTTCCTAGTGGCTTTAGTGATTAAACACTTTTAGGCATTAGGAATGGTTTATTAAATTAAGAAATTATTAAAAAGAGAAAGATATATCAATAATGCTTACTAATTTACTTGAAAATAATGTGTTTAAATAAAAAACACGTTTCACATCTTAGATACTTTAAAAAGGAATGGTTAACACTAGACATAGGAAAAAAATAAGATTATTTTTTTTTCACTCTGTGAAATTATTTCCAAAATATATTTTTACAATTTAAAAGTTATAAACTTTTAAGGCCTGGCCAAAATCATCTTCAAACATGATTTTAGGGAATAATTTCTAGGGGGTTTATATTCATTATGCATATTATTATTACTATAAATACAATGGGGGAATTTTAAGCCATGCGTAATGATACTTACGTAACTTTTTAAAACCCCTTTTTCTCCATGAAATTTTAGGATTCCTTTACATCTTTTTTTAAACGCTAAAAATTTTTATTATTGATAGATACAACATTCAAGAAAATTTGTAAAAACACTTTATCTTTTGATTTATTTATGGCTATAAAAATCATTACCCTCTCAATTTTCAATTTTTGATTAAGCCCTACAATAAAACATTTATATATTAATTAGTTTTTTATTATTTTAATATTTTTAAAGTCTTAAATGAAAGTGATAGCAATAATCTTTCAACATCTAATTTCATTTTTTTGATATATTATCCCTGTCAGTTTTTAGAGCCCTCTAAACAGAAGCTACTTTAACGTAGTTTTATTGACGTGTGGGTACGAATGGGTTAAAACACATGTCTTTAGGGAAAGTAGAAGCATTTGTAAGGACAAAGGTGAAGGGAAAGAATACAAAATGACAAAGTATTTGGAAATAAAGGTGAATGGGAGAGGTAAAAAAATAAACAATGGTATATTTGTGGAGTTTGAAGAAAATTTATGGTGTAGAGATATTCAAATAAACAATGGTATATTTGTTGATATTTGAAGAAAATTCATGGTGTAGAGATATTCTAATGGAAATGCAACGATTTCCATTTACTCATTTTGCAACAAGACGAAAAACCAATAATATGGCCTGATTGATCTCAACTTTTTTCCTTAAGGCAGATTTATAGATTATGTTTCTAGATTTTATCAAGCATTAATGAAAATTAAACACAATTCATCATAGTACAGTTAGGAGGTTCAGCCAATTTTATTAAAGCAGCAGTATAATATATGATTTCGGTTTTGTTCTCTATAAGGATTTCATTTTCCCCTTTCTTCATAATGATATCATCATGGCCGATATGATTTTTGTAATCTACCATTCTTCTTTCAACAGATATGAAACTGGAATAGTACATCCATTCTATACCTATATGAGCAACAACTTTTTATATTTTTACGGCAAAATGGGGGTTTTAGGGGTCAGGGAGTCCATTTATGAGAAAAAAATATATGACCTCGAAGATCAAAGACCTTTAAAATGACCTTTAAAGTCTGATTTTGCTGTTCTCAAGGTTTTATTGGACATTTAGGGGGGGAAGAAGGTGTCCAATCAAGACGACTCTGAAATACGTTTTTACAGGCGATTGCATTGGCTAAATTTCATGTGAAGTAAAAAATTTTGTAAAATAATTTGGTTTTGAACCAGCTGAATTTCAAATTTTTCAAATATCTATATAATTTTAATATATTATAAAGACATACTTTTTAAAAGAATCTATTTGATACTTTAAAGTCTTGCAAATTGTAATTTTTAATTAACAAAATATTTAATAAAGCTCCAACAAAAATGTGTTTATGTCTAATGAAGCAAGCGAACACACACACGAACGCACACACACTAACGCCCACACTAACGAAAGAGATTTTTTTTAATTGTCCAATGACAGCTCATTATATTAGCTTCAACCATTAAGAGAGACATGGTCCATGTTTCGACCAATCAGAGGTGAGAGAGGCAAATGTTTGATGCAATACAACTATTGATCACTGTCGTGTTATAATAATAAGCAATATTTTACAACATACATTTTATTTTTTTTGGCCCAGGATGTCTTAAAAGACTGGCAGGTCAACTTTTATCTAAATTGATGGGTAGGAAAAATTGAATTGTTGACCCCTCCAGACCAGTGTGCAATGGTAGACTGACTCATAGTGCTCCAATAATTCTAATTTAACTCTCATTGACCAAAGCGATAAAACCTTTATTCTTTTTGTTTATAGAATGAAATAAGTTTTTTACTCAAGTTGATATTTGAATTACATTGAAGTATTTAATCTTCATTTGATAAACAAAAAATATGCGTTCATAATATAGTAAATTTAAGAAAACTCTATTTTAAAAGAATTTGATTGTGGCAACACTTCCTTTGTGTGTTCAAATATTTAAACTAAAATTCTAATCATATTAACCCTTTGGTGATGATAATGTGAAAAAAAATATAATTGAAAAACTCTTTTAAATATCATTTAAATTATTATATATTTACTTCTTTCTTTTAGATAGTAATGGCGGGGGAGGAAAATTGATTTATTGAGAAATAGATAAATAGATATGTACTTATAGAAAACTAGCCAATATCAAGAATTCATATTTCTGCTTTACAAAAATACGTTCAACCCCCTAAATCAGCCAGAACTAGTTTAGTGCAAACAATTGTATCTTACCAAAAACAGATTTTAAGCAACTATGTTGAAATATTTAATTTGCTTGTTGGTTTGGCTATACCTTATTCCTGGCTTTAGAGTAGCTGCAATACCAAAATTATTTTTGTACAAATTTTTCTATAAATCATAAAAAAAACATGTGATATCCTAATATTTTATAACATACTAGTGGCTTCGCCCCTAGCCTCTAGGGGCTTTGCCACAAGAGGTATAATTACATCTTCTATTACTTACCCAGCAGAACGGATCACAAATTTTCGCACCTACCCAGCAGGAAAACATTTTGCGATTAAATTCGCGAAATTCGTAAAATTCGTAAATTTCGTAAAATTCGTAAAATTTGTAAAAGTCTAAATTCGCGAAATTCGTAAAATTCGTAAAATTCGTAAATTTCGTAAAATTCGTAAAATTCGTAAAATTCGTAAAATTCGTAAAATTCGTAAAATTCATAAAATTCGTAAAATTTGTAAAAAAAAAAAGAAAAGAAAAAATGGGGGGGGATTTTTTTTGTTTTTTTGGGGGTTGGGGGTGTCCCACCCCCCAAGAAAATAGCTTAAAACCACCGCAGGACCAATAGGTATATACCCTGAAGAGTAGAATCCGATTGGTTCAGTGGTTACCGAGAACATAAGCTTCAGACGGACAGACAGACGGACGGACGGACAGACATCATTCTACTTTGTATTATAGATAATTCTAAAAAGTACATTTGATTACCCCCCCCCCCCTCCCCTCCTTCACCCCAAACAAACAACAAAAATCCTAAAACCACTTATTTTACCCCCCCCCCCCTCACAATATAAGGGGGAGGGAATGATTAACAGAGCTGAGCTGGTCACCTTCATAACTATTATCAAACATACAAAAAAACAGGTTTTGGTAATATTATAAAGTCCATTAAAAGTATATTAATTCTCATAGTAATACATTATAAAAGATAGAGAGAGATTTTGTGAGAGGAGAAAATTCTCAGATCTTAGCACAATTTCTAAAACTATTTGTTATACACTATGCACATTAGAGTTCGTGGCCTTTATAAGCTGGTATATTACTGTTATAGTTTATCAGCAATTGACTTTGAAACCCGCATTTTCTCTCGGAGATTTTGCATCTTAACGTGTGGCGTCCATCTGTGTGAGATTTTCCCCCTTCTTTCCTTCCCATCCATCCCCGTACCTAACCATATATCTTTCTATCTCAGCTCGTATTGTGCGTGTATCTAACTATCTTCAGTTGGTACATGGATAATACTCTAACAGTTGTCTGTAGTTAATGCCTCATGGCCAACTGTAATGGTTATAGTTAACGTATTTCTTGCGGCGCGAAAATTAAGTGCGACATTTTATAAGAGCTCGTTTAACGGGCGTCCTTTTTTAAGTTAAACTTAAACAATTAAAATTATTTCTATTTCAATTAATAAATAGTTAAAATAAATATTTTTTTTCAAATAGAAATTATTTTTAGAGAATGAAATTTGCAATTTGATTTTTGGAAATCACATTTTGAAACATTTATTGAAATGCAAAGAAAGTTGTTTTACTGTCAACTAAGTTAAGTGTCAAAATTGGAGAATATTTTAAAAGTTTATATGAATTTATTGTACTTCAAAATACGTATGGGTACGGATAACATATATGCAAAGAACGTGTCCTAACTTTTGTGATTTTTTTAACCCATACAAAGTTTTGATTCACCGGGGTTCAACAAAAATTTTTTTTTTGAAATACTTACTCAACATAATTCAAAAAGTGAGGTGTCAAATTAAAGATCTTACTATTTTTGTTCCTAATTGCAATTTTCTATTTTTTTGTTGCGTTTTAGTACTTTAAAAGCAACATATTTTTTAAAAACTTAAATTACTTTAAAAATAAGAGGTCTACAAACAACCGATTGCATATCTGAATTCTATGGATTATTTTACATCTACTTCTTACTAAAAGCACCGACTAACAATTTTTTTGTCCGTCTGTCTGTCCGTCCGTTCCTTGAGATCTCGGTAACCACTGAACCGATCGGATTCTACTCTTCAGGGAATATACCCACTGGTCCTGTGGTGGTTTTAGGCTATTTTATTGGGGGTTGGGACATCCCCAACGAGTGACCATTGCTAGCATATTAACGAAAAACATCTTTTATATTGACAATATAATAAATATGGGTGTCGATATAACTTAAGTAATTTTTACCATTCAGACTAAATGATATTTATTTCAGTCAAAAGTTTCGTCGATAAAAATATCATTTAAAATTTTATGTATAGAATGTTTAGTTAAAAATTTAATAACATTTTTAAAAGCGAAGCTTTTCTACAATTAGGGTCGGTCCGTCCGTACGTCCTTCCGTCCGTCCGTCCGTCCGTCCATTTTAAACATGTTGATTTTTTTACATTTTTAACAACAAATTTGTATGTGACCTAATTATCCGATTGGTCTGATTTTTGGTATACTGATTCCTGGGACAACAAAGTACAATATTATAAGCGAAGCAACTCTATAATCAAGTCCTAAAAATGTAAGTATGTCCATAAACATTATTCTGTATCAAGCAGTTTTTCAACAATTTTACTTACAATTTTGCTTCGACATTTATATTCTGAATATTCAGTTCTGACACTATACAAGTGTTAGTGTCCGTTTGTCCTACCGTTTCAGTGCTTCGCTTTTATGGATGTTGTCATCCTTGTTTATTAATAAATACCTGAATATAAAATAAGGAAAAATTAACAAAAATTAATAAAATGCTGTTTTAGCAATATTGTGAAATTTATATGGAATTTTCTTTTTTGTGTTTCATAGATTTATGTTACTGATTTGAAGGATTTTATTCATAAATATCTTAAAAACAAAAAGCTATCAACTCTACAGTAAAAATTATGAAAATAAAAGCGGTTTTTTTTAGAAAAAGAACGCTTTTTGGATTACTTAAGGACGTCCAAGGTTATGTTTGGGGGGGGGGGGGGCTTTAAAGTATATCTATTTGGAGTGTTTTTATAAATTAGGGGGTTAAAATGGAGCCCAATTCATCCCTCAAAAAAATTAATTGAGGTTAAAATTTACACGGGTGGGTTATTACCACTTCTAAACTGTTTTCTTCGTAGAAAGGGGAAGGGGGAAAACCTACATTTATGAGAGGAGAAGTGGAAAAGAAAACCCCTAAAAAAAGAGATGGATAATCCCTCATTGTTATGACGTCGCAAGGCTGATTTTTTTAGACACTTTGTTCAGCTACGGAGAAATTATTTAGTTATATAGTTTCTACGCCATTTTTAACACTAATATTTTTGCTAAAAGTTATGGATCAAATATTCTTTCTCTTTCATAAGCAAAAACTTTGATATAACTTTTATTTTTTTTTCATTGATATTAGCAAATATTTTCTTTTTATGTAGGTCCAAAAAAGATGACAACATCCATAAAAGCACAGTTCTGAAATGGAAGGACAAACGAAAATTAGCTCTTGTAGAGTGTCAGAGCTGAATAAGCAGATTCTTAATGCACAAGGTTAAACAAAATTTTAAGTAAATTTGTTGAAACCTGCTTGAATACAAGATACTGTTTGAAGATACACTTACCTTTATAGGAATAATTGTAGAGATGCTTCGCTTATAACACTGTACCTTGTTGTAATAGGAAGTAGTTTACCAAAAATCAGATAAATAGGATAATTTTAACATACAACAACTTTTGGAATATAACAATACAAGATATAAGCGAAGCAACTCTATAATCAAGTACTTAAAATATAAGTATGTTCTTAAACAGTACCCTGTATCTATGCAATTTACAACATGTTCATACTTTGAAATAATACTCTGTCAAGTTTTGACACTCTACAAGTGTTCATGTTCGTTTGTTCTACTGTTTGATTTCAGGGCTTCGCTGCTTTTATAAATATTATCATTGTATTGATACAGAATTAGTTTTACCAGGAAAATGAGTATCTAATGTAATAATACTGTAAATCATAACAACTTTGTAGATAATGAATGTAGAAATACGCGAATATTATGACAGGGGAAAAATTCGTCAATTTTGGTTGCCATTTCACCTGTCATTTATTGCTCATTTGCCCATCTAGAAGGATGGGATAGGATGGGGTAAAGGGGGGATGGAGGGATTGTTATTTTAGCCCACTACAAGTTTCACTTTATCATAGGTTGATAATCTGGTGTAATATCCAACTAATAATATATCCAATTTTGTATTTTAGATATGGGGAAAAGGAATTTTTTAGCATTGCATTGTAGCTACTCTAAAATTAATGTGTGTCCGTACTTGTTATTTAATAAATTTAGACTATATTTTTCCTCAATGATCGAAGGACCTAAAATCTAAAATCATTAAAATCAATTATTAGAATAATTTTATAATTTTATGTGATTTTATGACAATATCTACCTAAAAATTTATTATAATATTTACAATTATCTGTACAAACAAATTTCTACTCACATAACTATAACGTTACCTTATTTTTTCGCGTAATCTGTAGTTAATTTATAAATGTATCATTTTATGTGATTTATTTACAATACATACTGCAAACCTCTTTTGTTATTCTAGTCCATAGTCCTTTTTCCTTATGTTCTAGTCCTTGTATGTCCGTCAGTCAGTCAGTCCGTAACGCTATGAAGTTTGTAATTTTTACGGCTGCTTTTAGAGATAGACAGCTGACATTTTTATTGAAGAATCTTCAGATATATGCACATCTGTATATTGTATCGTCCGTCAGTATGTTGGTCAACGTCACTTTGTCCGTTCGCCATTCCAAATTTTTTTGTGCTTCGCTACACTTAAGGATGTTGTTGTCCTTGTTGAAGCTTCACAAAGTGTCACGAAAAATCAGCCATGTGACGTCATAAAACTGAGGGATTATCCATCTCTTTTTTTAGGGGTTTTTCTTTATCACTTCTTCTTTCATTCCTCATTTTTATGACGTCTCATGGCTGATTTTTTGCGACACTTTGTAAAGCTTCCCCTTGTATACATGTCATATTTGATACATTGATAAATGTTCATTCCATTGCAAAAAATGCGCTATTAAATGATCGAGCGATAGGATTTAAATATCCATTTATGCTAAATTTTGTTAGCTTAAATAACTCATTTATTTCAGAGGAGCCATGTCTCCGTATTCATTGCTGCCTGCTAATCAAGAGGCTGAAGGTAAATTCTTTCAAGTCCTTTTATTTTATTTTAATATATGTAAGTAACTAGCAGTAACTCCTCCAGAAGCTTCTAGAGGACGCTAAAGGTGGAAGAGGGAAAACGACCCCCATAATATTCAATTTGAGTCTTAGTAAGAAAAAGTGGGGGGGGGGGGTAATATTTTATTGGGATAATGAAGATACCCACCCAAAAAATAATTTAAAAACCTTCCCTGGACCTATAAGAAGCTTCACTGTAAAAGAGGACCACATTAGTTCAGCAGTTAGTGAGATCCTATGCTACAGACAAAAACAGCTTCCTACTTTATATAAGCGGATAAGTGTTAATGTCCGTTTGTCCTACCGTTTCAGTGCTTCGCTTTTATGGATGTTGTCATCCTTGTTTTGCTTCAAAGTAGCTTAAAAGTTTTATTTTTAAGTACTTGAGAAAAAAGAAAAAAAAGGATTTTATCTTGACTCATAAGCAGTCCAAATTTTTTACCCTAATTTTATAAAAGCTACGCTTTTGAAAAGTACTTTCGTTGTAAGATAGGTACTGCCAATTAACATTTTCTTAACGAAAACCTTAAGAAAAATATAAATGATTAAATAAGAAAAGAAAAAAATCCTTTTTGAAAATTATAGTCAATTTCTTTTACTCGTAGGTATTCTTTTGTTTTAAAATTTAACAAAAGAAATATTAAGGTACACTTTAATTTCTTAAAAACAAGGATGACAACATCCATATTAAAAGCGACGCTCGGAAACGGTAGGACAAACTAACATTAACACTTGTAGAGTGTCAGAACTGAAAAATTAGAACATATATATTGTATAAATGTCGAATCAAAAATGAAAGTAAATTTGTTGAATAACTGCTGAAAGACTGAATAATGTTTAAGGACGTATTTATGTTTTTAGGACTTGATTATAGAGATGCTTCGGTTGTAACATTGTACTTTGATGTCCTAGAAATCAGTATTCTAAAAATCAGATATATCGGATAATTCTATCACATAAAAATATGTTGATAAAAAAGTTAAAATCAATATGTTTAAAATGGATGTAAGGATATTCTGGAAACGATTATAGAGTTGCTATGCTTTCTTTCTTGTTCGTACCTAACTACTACAGAAATCACCATGCAAAGTTTAAAATCGACAGAACAATTCTAACATACTTAAATTTACAAAAAAAAGCTAACCGTTCCATATAATATAATGTTATCTTTAAAATTAAATAAATTATGCCACTTTTTTAGTGAGGAGATTATCCAACATATCAAGTCTTTATTTGGAACAACGAAAAACAAGTTTCACACAAACATCAGATCTTCAAGTTAACAACAAACAGACAACAAGTCAATCACAAGTTAATTCAGATATATTGGTAAGTTAGAAAATGATTGAAGTCCCCCCATGCACATATTATGACGTCATACGATAGAATAGCCAATGAGAGGCCAGTATACACAGCAATTGACCAATGGTAAAATTTATGCTGGCTTCTCTTTGGTTATTCTATCATATGACGTTATAATCTGTGGAGGAACTTTAATCATCTTAGTAAGTTATTAGGTTATGGGTATCAGACAGATTTATAATTATGAACACAGTAATAGTGTCTGACTGATTATGACGTAACAAAAAAAAAGCCAATGAGAAGCCGTTATTGACCAATGGTAAAATTTATAGTGGCCTCTCATTGGCTATTTTTTTTGTTACGTCATAATCAGTCAGACACTATTACTGTGTTCATAATTATGGATAGATTATATTAGGGTTGGGCCGGATACCGGATATTGAAACTATTTGGATACTGGATAATGATATCCGGTATCCGGCCAAAAAAGTATCCGCCCCAACCCTAGATTATATGCGTTAGACATAGATTCTGGGACGTTTAAGATTCGTGGGGGGGGGGGGGGGGGAAATTATAACAATTTACACCTCTCAAAGAAGAACCTTAGTTTTTTTTAACATTTTCTTACATTCTGAAAGGAAGATGGGACAAAATAATAGCCCTATACAAGTTATATAGTAGATGCGCTACACGTACTTTTTAAACTAAGTTGATTAAATAAGCATAAATTAATCCTCAATCAATAATCATTATTTGTTCTTTTGTTTATAATTTTTATTGTTTTCCATATTTCTTCTGCTATTATAAATATCAAATATTATAAAATTATTAAGTACACTATAAATGTTTATATAAGTATTATTATAAGATTATAAGGAAAACAGCAGCTTCTCTATTAGAGTACTAGTTGGTTCGCCCTTAGCCTTTAGGGAAGATCGGGTTAGGTCAGAGAAAAAGACTAAAACCATCTCAGGACATTCAAATTACTTCCCAGAAAAGTGCAATTCCTCAGGACCAAAACGCTTTTCGAAATCCTTAGCTGCAGACAAAAAAACCTTAATGACTTATATGTTAGGATCACAATATTATTTTCGCCTGGCGCTTGTTCGTCAAATTGACTATATCATCTTTATTTTTAAACTGATTTTTAAATTCTTGAAATTTAACCCCATAATTAATATTTAATTGCTTGCCAAAATACTTATAAAAATGTTCTATTCTTACCCTATATTAATATAATATTCTAAGGTTCTTCACAAGTATAGTGTTAATAGCTTGTTATTACTGCGCTAGTTATAAATATGATTGTCCTAGTTTTATAAGTAGTCAACAATTTACTTGAAAATGAGAAAACATCCCTTCATTTTAAATTAAACTTCTACAGCAAAAGTACATCCTTATACTAAAGTAACAGGATGTCTGTGTGTTTGTTTGTACCGAAGGATCTCGCTAACCGCTGAACTGATCGAGTTCTCCTCAACAGGGTAGCTTTTCATAGGTCCCAGAAAGGTTTATAATTATTTTCTTAGGGGGTGGGACACCCCCAACCCCCCAAGAAATGAAAAATACCCCCCCAAAAAACAAAATTAATTTTTTTAACTAAAATTAAAAATGAGAAAGAAAAAAGTCTAAAATAAGAAATTGGGTTATCAAATTCGACTCCCCTCTCCTCAAGTGCCCCTAGAGGTCTCTATGGGCGTAGCCGCTAGTTTCATGTATATAGTGATAAGTTCTGAAAGCCAGAAAATTGAAAATAACAAGGATGACTTTACAAACTTATAAACAAATTTATAGAAATACTTCGCTTATAACATTGTACCTTGTTGACCTAGGAATCATTTATCCAAAAATCAGATGGTTAGCATAATTATATCATACAAAAAAATGTTGTCAAAAAAGTTGAAAATCCTCATGTTTTAAATGGACGTTTGTACTTTCTGGTAACGGTTATATAGTTGCTACGCTCCAAATCGAATTTGACTGTTATAAGAATTATCATGTAAAGTTTCGAATCATTAGGACAATTCTAACATGTCTAAATTACAAAAAGAGCTATCTGTTACGGATAGGATTATATAATTTTTACTTTATTAAAATTCTAGATTATCTTTATTTGTGATGTTTTTACCTTAGCACATGTTGAATAAATAAATAAATATTATTCATGTTTATTTGATACTTTTACATATGGATAAGGTAATTTTACTAATATAATTGTTATATTTTCATTTAAATAATCAAATAAATTTAGTCATAATAGAATCATTTTGATATTACTAAAATATATGTTTTTTATTTATACAATTGTCCGCGAAGAGGAATATAAATGATTAGTTTTTGTTATGTTCTTAATATTTATTACCATTTATTTGGATAAATTCTATATAGTTTTACCATACTTGAGTTTTCCTAACGTCTCGGAAGTCGAAATAAAAAGTTGAGTAATATTCGGGTATAGTCTCTTTCGTGGCAACGCCTCTTAAGGGGCATTTCTTTGTATTTTCACACTTGCTTTTCTCCTATTACTAGCCCCTTCCGGGGGCTCTAACCCTGCGGACCAATCACCTAACCTAACTTAATCAAACCTAACCTTAAATAACCTATGAAAAGCTACTTTAAAAATACGAGGAAACACCCCTTAAGAGGCGTTGCTACGAAAGGGGCTATACCCGAATATTCTTCTTATTTGATAGATTTTCTGGCAAAAATAAGGATTTTATCCAGAAACATTTTATCCAAGTTACAAGGACAATAAATCAAAAAATATGTTTACCTACACGCCATGTTATCAAATAGTAGTTAGGGCAACATTAGCATTTTCACTTGGGTGTTTAGAAAAATAAAATGTTGAGGTGTTTTATAGATTTTTTACTTTTTCTCAAGTCCTGCTATATTTGCGTTAAATATAACTGGGGAGAAAATATTTTTAAACCTAAAAAATCCAGGGATCTGAAGAGATAAGGTAAAGGCCGATATTTTGATGTACGTCTTAATTTCATGTTGCACAAAATGGCCTTTTTTGTTGATTGCAATTAGTATTTCAAACGTTTGGATGATCAATTGAAAGAATCAACCAATCAAAATTCAATAAAAGTCCCCAAAGTTTGCAGCCAACAATTAAGAAAAAATTATTATAAAACTTTGGGGACTAAAAGATTAAACAGCCCAATGTCCCCTGAAAAAAAACAGCATCACAAATAAACTTTTATTTAGCTTCTCATTTATAGTTAGAGCATGGTAAATAACAAATACGGCACCAGTCGAATAGAGTTAAAAAGCAATTTAAATAATAGCAAAGATGAAAACCTCCATAAGTAGCAAATCACATAAAAATCACGTAATGGACAAACGGACAAAGTGAGGCATAGAGCAGTGGTTCATTGCAAAGGAATAAAGTGAGATAATATAAAACGAGGATGACAACATCCATAAAAGCGAAGCACTGAAACGGTAGGTCAAACAGACACTAACACTTGTATAGTGTCAGAACTGAATAATCAGAATATAAATGTATAAATGTCGAAGCAATTGTAAGTAAAATTGTTAATAAACTGCTTGATACAGAATAATGTTAATGGACATACTTACATTTTTAGGACTTGATTATAGAGTTGCTTCGCTAAAAACATTATAATCTGTTGTCCCAGGAATCAGTATACCAAAAATCAGACCAATCAGATGATTAGATCACATAAAAATTTGTAAAAAGTAAAAAAAACAACATGTTTAAAATGGACGTACGGACATTTTGGTAATGATTATAAAGTTGCTACGCTTTCTAAATTGTACCTAATTACTAAAGGAATTACCATGCAAAATTTGAAATCGATAGGACAATTCTAATATGTCTAAATTAACGAAAAAAGCTATCCGTTACGGACGGACGGACGGACCGACCCTAATTATAGAAAAGCTTCGCTTTTAAAAATGTATCGTTGAGTAGCATAGATATTAAAAAGTAAAAATATACGAACACATAAATAATGTAACACATGATATAATCATATAGAATTTTAAACACCTAGGCAAGAAAAATTGATTTATGGGTGTTTTCTTTACATAAATAAAATTATTCATGAATTAAATTGATATTCTAGATATATTGCATTTAGTATGATGAAACAGGGTGCTCACATAATTATATTGTATTTAGTATGATGAAACAGGGTGCTCACATAATTATATTGTATTTAGTATGATGAAACAGGGTGCTCACATAACTATATTGTATTTAGTATGATGAAACAGGGTGCTCACATAATTATATTGTATTTAGTATGATGAAACAGGGTGCTCACATAATTATATTGTATTTAGTATGATGAAACAGGGTGCTCACATAATTATATTGTATTTAGTATGATGAAACAGGGTGCTCACATAATTATATTGTATTTAGTATGATGAAACAGGGTGCTCACATAATTATATTGTATTTAGTATGATGAAACAGGGTGCTCACATAATTATATTGTATTTAGTATGATGAAACAGGGTGCTCACATAATTATATTGTTTTTAGTATGATGAAACAGAGTGCCCACATAATTATATTGTATTTAGTATGATGAAACAGGGTGCCCATATAATTATATTGTATTTAGTATGATGAAACAGGGTGCCCACATAATTATATTGTATTTAGTATGATGAAACAGAATGCCCACATAATTATATTGTATTTAGTATAATGAAACAGGGTGCCCACATAATCATATTGTATTTAGTATGATGAAACAGGGTGCCCATATAATTATATTATATTTAGTATGATGAAACAGGGTGCCCACCTGATTATATTGTATTAGAGTGATGAAACAGGGTGCCCACATAATTATATTGTATTTAGTATGATGAAACAGGGTGCCCATATAATTATATTGTATTTAGTATGATGAACCAGGGTGCTCATATAATTATATTGTATTTAGTATGATGAAACAGGATGCCCACATAATTATATTATATTTAGTATGATGAAACAGGGTGCCCACCTGATCATATTGTATTTAGAGTGATGAAACAGGGTGCCCACATAATTATATTGTATTTAGTATGATGAAACAGGGTGCCCACATAATTATATTGTATTTAGTATGATGAAACAGGGTGCCCACATAGATTTGACGAAGAAGTTCCTATTAGATATGTAAAGCTTTCTGTGTTAGGTATGTAACTTCAATAATATTAAATAAAGATCTTATTTAACATCAAATTAAGGATTATATTATGATTATATTTCTCGCATCGTATTATAAACAGCTTGTCGCGGATATAGAATGTACAAATGTAGAATGTACAGACACGGGCTAAAAAAAAAACTGGTTTTAATCTTATGATTGTACATTTTTATATTCGTAGAAAGCTGGTTATGATACGATGCTAGACATATTTTTTCGTATGGATGAGAACCGGTTTCTATCCACCTGATTCGAATGAATACGAGAATAGTTATTTCTCGCATTGTATTATAAACGGCTTTCCACGGATATAGAATGTACAATAATGAGATTAAAACTGGTTTTAATCTTATGATTGTACATTTTTATATTCGTAGGAAGCTGGATATAATACGATGCTAGACATAGTTTTTTCGTTGGATGAGAACCGGTTCCTATCCACCGGATTCGAATGGAAAACAGTAAAAGTGTCGAACTATGACGTCAGAAAAAATTAACAATTAACCAATGAGAGGCCGCTATATATTTTACCACAGTGAATACTGGCTTCTTATTGGTCAATTGTATTTTTTTCTGACGTCAATTATCAAATGTTATTTTAAAGTCAAACAAACACAAAATAAGCTGCAATAAAGCTAAAAAAAATTTGATTCAGATTACCCTCATAGCCCAATCACTATATATATATGAATAGAGTAATGTATTATCATGCAATATATATCCATCTTTTTTGCCTAAGGAAATGGATGATTTAGATATAGATTCGACATAACACGAATTAAATAACTATTTTTGATTATAATGATTATTTTCATTTACAATTTTAATTAAAATTTAAAAATCTTCCAAAATGAAGGCTAGGAATGAATAACATTATTGGATATTATGACAAGGAAATTTATATCGTCAGTTTGAGTTACTACCTTAGTCCTTATTTATTGGTCAGTAGGATGTAGGGGGGTGGTGGGTATCCTTAATTTCTTTGAGTAGGAGAAAATATAGTGCAAGCCCAATCTGTACCACATTTGCACCACTTTTGATTCCTGTGACGTAATAAAAATAAGAGATTCTCCATTTCTTTTTTAGAGTTTTTCTTCCCACTTCTCCTCTCATCTTCATCATTTATATGACGTCACAGTAATCAAAAGTGGTACAGATTGGGCTTTGTCATTTGTATTTATTTAGGTGATAGTGGTGTTGGGAAGTCCTCCATTTTACAGGTAAAATTAAGTTCAATAAGGATAACAATATCCGTAAATGCGAAGCTCTGAAATCAAACGGTATAACAAATGGACATACACGCTTGCAAAATAAATTAATAAGCAGAACATTAATTTAAGGTATAAACATAATAAACATAATTGTGTAAAATTGCATAAATACAGGATTCTATTTTATTACGTTAATTTTTATTAATGTATAGATTAAAAATATTGTTCCATGTTATAACAGACAAAAAATATTGTCAAAAATTAAGATCAATATGTTTTAAATGGTCGAACGAACGTTCAGAAATTTTTTTCAGAGTTGCTACGTTTCTAACAATTAAATCTAATTAGCTAGAGTTTTTACAATTTTTTTGTCCAACCACATAATAAGTTGAAATGTAGAATGTATTTGTTTATTATTATTTTTGTCAGATCTTTATAAAAAAAAGTAACAGGATGTCACTTTATGTGTCTGTCTATCTGTCTAAACCGCAGAATCTAGCTTACCGCTGAACTGATATGGTTCGCCTTCACAATGTAGGTCCTGAGAAGGTTTATAAATATTTTGGGGGAGGGTACCACCACCCTCCTACGAAAAATCGACTCTAGAAAATAAAATTAAATCTTTATTGTACTTGTTTTTTTTATAATCAATCTTAAGCATAAAATCATTAGTTTTTTGTTCCTTATAAAAAAAATTAGGGTTCTAGGACAAACGCAGGAGTCCCAAACGTCGGAGTGGACAAACGCAGGAGTGGACCCTTAACCTAACCTAACCTATTTAAAACCATGTTTTATGTGTTTTTTTTAAATGTCTAACCCCTGCGGGGGGCCTATTTGTATATTCATATCTTAACCTAACCTAGCCTGTATAGAAATACTTACTTAAATTAATAATTTAACACTCCTGCGTTTGTCCACTCCGACGTTTGGGACTCCTGCGTTTGTCGTGGAACCAAAATTAGAAATAGATTAAGGCCCCATGTAATAGGAATGGAATTTAGATTTTTACGATGAGAAAAGGAAAGAAAGTTTATACGAAAAAGGTTTATTTAAATTTACCCTCGATTTTTTTACATTCTTTCAATAAGCGTTTTTAAGCGTGTATAGTTACTTTATCCTATTCCCTAAATAATTATTTTCCAGTATGGCATCGAAACTGATTAATAGCCATTTGATTAGCCACACTTGAAAATTATGCACTATATTATAGCTAGTCGTCTACAAATATTTTAAAAAATCACAATATAAATATTATCTTGATATCCACGGAAAGCTGTCTATAATACGATGCTATAAATAACTATTCTGTATTGTAAAAGCATATTCTTGCTATGTAGTGTGCCATTTCCAGGGATAAAGAAAGGGGGATAGAAACTTTAGTACAATCCTATAACACAAAATATTTTTCATTATTTTTCGAAATTTACAAGAGCATTTAAGCTTTTTTTTCTTTTAAATATTAAAATTGCTTCACTTTTAGTATGGATATATGAGCATGTAAATAAACAAAAATGGGTTCGGAAGTGAAGGTTTTTATGACCATAAAATATGTTAGGTTAGGCTAATACTTTAATGTTCCCTGCGGGTGCTAGTTGCAGGAAATGAGTGTAACACACTGTAGGTGAAATACCATAGGAACCGGACATACGGACGAATCCTAGATGTACAGAAGTTGGACAATACTTTGGGACGGGACAAAGTGTCTCAAAATTCAGCCAAGTGTCGTCATAAAAATAAGAGATTATCCGTTTCCTTTTAAGGGGTTTTCTTTTCCACTTCTCCTCCCATTTCCCTCATTTTATGACGTCACATGGCTGATTTTTGAGACACTTGTTCAGTTACAATAATTTAACTATCTTTGTATCCATGAGTGTAACACACTGAGAGAACAAATAATCTAATTTCTACACTCTGGAGACATCAAACACTAAACTAATTCTATACTTACAAAGATAGATAAATAAGTAGATAGATAGATGGATGGATAGATAGATAGATGAATAAATAGATAGATATATGGATTAATATTTCTATAGATGAATGTGTAAATGAATGGATATATAGATGGATACATAGATAGATAGATAGGTAGATTGATAGATAGATAGATAGATAGATATATAGATAGATAGATAGATAGATAGATAGATAGATAGGTAGATAGATAGATTGATAGATAGATAGATAGATAGATAGATAGATAGATAGATAGATAGATAGATAGATAGATAGATAGATAGATAGATAGATAGATAGATAGATAGATAGATAGATAGATAGATAGATAGATAGATAGATAGATAGATAGATAGATAGATAGATAGATAGATAGATAGATAGATAGATAGATAGATAGATAGATAGATAGATAGATGGATAGATAGATAGATGGATGAATAAATAGATAGATAAGTAGATAGATAGGATGGATAGATAGATAGATATATAGATAGATGGATAGATAGATAGATAGATAGATAGATAGATAGATAGATAGATAGATAGATAGATAGATAGATAGATAGATAGATAGATAGATAGATAGATAGATAGATAGATAGATAGATAGATAGATAGATAGATAGATAGATAGATAGATAGATAGATAGATAGATAGATGGATAGATAGATAGATGGATGAATAAATAGATAGATAAGTAGATAGATAGGATGGATAGATAGATAGATATATAGATAAATAGATAGATAGATAGATAGATAGATAGATAGATAGATAGATAGATAGATAGATAGATAGATAGATAGATAGATAGATAGATAGATAGATAGATAGATAGATAGATAGATAGATAGATAGATAGATAGATAGATAGATAGATAGATAGATGGATGGATAGATGGATGGATAGATGGATGGATAGATAGATAGATAGATAGATAGATAGATGGATGGATGGATATATAGATATATGGATTAATAGTTCTATAGATGAATGTGTACATGGATGGATATATAGATGGATAGATATATAGATGAGAGATATATATGGATAGATAGATTGATAGATAGATTGATAGATAGTAGATGGATAGATAGATATATTAATTTATAGATAAATATATGGGTTATATGGATGAACAGTGGGATATATGTATGGATTAATAAATGGATTAGTAAATGAATGGAAGAATAGATGTATGAATATATGGATAGATAGATAGATAGATATGCAGTGAGATATATGAATGAATGAATGGATTAATAAAATATGAATGAATAGATTAGATTATAGATAAATGGATAGATGGATGGATAGCTAGATAGGTGTATAGATGGATGGATAGATAGACAATAAATGCCTGGAGTAGCGAATAAATTTTAAAACTTAGATAGATTTATATATAGATATTAAGATATACTAAAAATATCAACCTAATAATCCTTTTTTATATTTAGAGGTTTATAAAGAATTATTTTCCCGAGGAGCATTATAAAACTGAAAAGAAAATAGTGTACAATCCTTCGCTTATACTAGATAACAGCATTTTTGAACTTAAGGTAAAGTTTCGGATCTTATGCAGTTTTGGGTAAAATGTAAGCGGCATATGAAGGCCACTAGATGATCTGGAATATCGAAGATACAATGATGTACAGGGGTAGCTTCACTGGAGAAAAAACGCGTTTGATAAGTTTTTTTCGTGTATTAATGTGCACTGCGAGATTGAGCTTCGCCCTTAGCAAAAGAAAATTAAGTATCAGTGGTGCTGCGACCACCAAATTTTTTTTTTTTTTTTTTGGGGGGGGGGGTGAACCCCCCAAGAAAATAGCTTAAAACCACCACAGGACAGGATATTTTCCCTGAAGAGTAAAATTCAATCGGTTCAGTGGTTACCGAGATCTTAATCTTCAGATGGACGGACAGACATCAAGCTACTTTGTATTATAGATTAATTATTCCAGATTATTTGAAGGCCTTCCTTTGTCGGTTAAAATTTTGTTCGAGCATAATCGATACGTTCCACCGTTTAGCGGTTAACAGCCTTTAAAGTGCATAGATTTTTGGAGATAATCGTAACCAGGAACATTTTACCGTTAACTTCACTAGATCTAAAGTTTTATCCCAATGGAATAACAAGGATAATTATATCAAGTAGTAGCAACGCTTTTGCAGTTATTGGAAATTAAAATTCGAGGATTGTGGAGCGTTCAGCCGCGCGGTATAAAGATGGAATTAGGCCTAAAAAACATCCAAACTCAACTGAAGTTCGCAGTTGCCGCGTTTCTAAGGCATCACAATTACTCAGAGGACTTTGACACGTCAAAATCAACGAAAAATCTATTTTTAGTGAATTTCTAAACAAAACTTCATAAAATATAATTTGTGTTTAATATGGAAATATAAATTGACTTTAAATGAAGTTAAATAATTATTTATCTTGAGCACTCCTCGTTACCACCATTCAACTGAAAAATTATGTAAACGCACCAGGAAATATTTGTCTCCAAT
Source organism: Acartia tonsa (assembly GCF_053477335.1). Lineage (NCBI taxonomy): Eukaryota > Metazoa > Arthropoda > Copepoda > Calanoida > Acartiidae > Acartia > Acartia tonsa. The sequence goes on from NC_137269.1 coordinate 5,442,373, forward strand.
TGACTTATCCCTGTTAAGGTTGTGGATATACCAGTGATACGTGTGTTCCCAGTCAACTCAACACAAGAGTGGGAAAGTTACAGGTCAGTGTTCCCAGATAACTCAACACATGAATAGAAAAGTTTCAGGTCAGTGTTCCCAGTTAACTCTACACAAGAATATGAAAGTTACAGGTCAGTGTTCCCAGTCAACTCAACACAAGAGTGGGAAAGTTACAGGTCAGTGTTCCCAGTTAATTCTACACAAGAGTGGGAAAGTTACAGGTCAGTGTTCCCAGTCAACTCAACACAAGAGTGGGAAAGTTACAGGTCAGTGTTCCCAGTCAACTCTACACAAGAGTGGGAAAGTTATAGGTCAGTGTTCCCAGTCAACTCAACACAAGAGTGGTAAAGTTACAGGTCATTGTTCCCAGTCAACTCAACACAAAAGTAGGAAAATTACAGGTCAGTGTTCCCAGTCAACTCTACACAAGAATGGGAAAGTTACAGGTCAGTGTTCCCAGTCAACTCTACACAAGAATGGGAAAGTTACAGGTCAGTGTTCCCAGTCAACTCAACATAAGAGTGGGAAAGTTACAGGTCATTGTTCCCAGTCAACTCAACACAAGAGTGGGAAAGTTACAGGTCAGTGTTCCCAGTCAACTCAACACAAGAGAGGGAAAGTTACAGGTCAGTGTTCCCAGGTAATTCTACACAAGAGTGGGAAAGTTACAGGTCAGTGTTTAAAGTTAACTCAACACAAGAATGAGGAAGTTACAGGTCAGTATTCCCAGTCAACTCTCCACAAGAGTGGGAAAGTTACAGGTCAGTATTCCCAGTCAACTCAACACAAGAGTGGGAAAGTTACAGGTCAGTGTTTAAAGTTAACTCAACACAAGAATGAGGAAGTTACAGGTCAGTATTCCCAGTCAACTCTCCACAAGAGTGGGAAAGTTACAGGTCAGTATTCCCAGTCAACTCAACACAAGAGTGGGAAAGTTACAGGTCAGTGTTTAAAGTTAACTCAACACAAGAGTGGGAAAGGTACAGGTCAGTGTTCCCAGCCAACTCAACACAATAATAGAAAAGTTACAGGTCAGTGTTCCAAGCCAACTCAACACAATTATAGGAAAGTTAGAGGTCAGTGTTCCCATTCAACTCTACACAAGAAGTTACAGGTCTATACAGCTTAAAAGTTATCAGAATGGTGATTAATTCAAACACAAAATGCATTTCTGGCCGAAAGTAGCCCATAAAGTTACTAAAAATAAAACTTCTTTATTTCTTTTATACATGTAAAAAAATACGTTTTCCTTACTTAGATGTGAAAGTTGATATCTTGTAAAGAATACAATCTTCATTTGATACCCTCTTTAACTGTTAACCAATATTATCTTGTCTATTTTCATTTAATTTTATTGATCTTTGTCTATTTAATCCCTAATATATGTTTTAGCTTAATCTACAGATTTTTGGTATTTCTTCATGACGGTTGCGTATACAGCAACTACTGCAGACAACCACCTTTGTATAAATGCATGACAATGAGTTGCACCTTTTTTACCACCATTCCCCATACTATTATTATCATTACTGCCATCTGACATAGCAGCAGTATATATAGTATTTCAACTTTTTTAGTCACAAAGCAGTTTTCTCCAATATTTTTGATGGCTTATAGGCAAAGACGGTTTGTTTGGCTTTGTCAATACAAATAAAAATTAGCAATATTAGTAATTTTTTTCATTAATGTAAGGAAAATTGTCAAAATAAATTTTAATTCGATAAGAAGGTAAAGGAAATAATATGATACCACAAAGTTCTCAACTTCAGTACAAGATAACTGGTTGCAATATGTACCAACCAATTAAAATTAAATTATTTTTTGTTAATTTATAATGTTTATTTTGCATTAAGAATTATATTGTTATTTTATAGTTAATTTTACTTTTTTTTAAATTATTGTTGTAAGGTAAGCTTTATTACAATTGGTAATTTTTAGTTCACTTTCTGTAACATACATTTACCGTATTGCAAGAGCATAATCAGAATGGATAAGTTTGATATCCACTATTCACATAAGATTAATGTATAACATTACATCAAAAGTTTACATTTATAGAAAATCTATATTAAACATGTACAAAGGCGTGTAGAAGGGTAGTGTATCCCCCCCCCCCCACTGGCAAAATTAAGTGGACAGATTCACTCCCATAGGTGTCTAACACATTAAATCCCCCTTGACAAGGTTTTTTTGTTCTTAGGATTTCCAATTATTAAATGCAGTTGTCCATGTTAAAAATGACAATTATTTTCAGGTTTTATGGTTTGCGGCACGCGGACGCTTACCTCCTTGTTTTCGATGTTACCTCTCAAGATTCATTCAGATTTATTGCCAACATCAGGAAATATATTCTATCAAACGCCTTGCGTAAGTCTAAAAAAAACATTTAATTGTAAATTTGGATGTTTACAGCATGTTAGTTTTTTCATTGACAATACAAAAATTTAATGAGCGGTCGGAGGAATATTTTTTGGTAAACATCTGATCTTAACATAGGTTGAAAAGAAAACATTTTACGTGCCCCTAGAGGCCTCTAGGAACGTAGCCGCTACTAATAATATATTTCAACTGTTAATAAACAAATACATTCTCCTTTTTTAACATATATTTAACATTTTAAATTCCAAAACTCTAAATATACATATATTTGACATTTTTAATTCCAAAATTCTATCAATAAAAATCTAACATGGGAAATATGTTAAAAACTGTATTAATTTAATTGTTGGACCATTTGGAATGTGAAACTCTAAATCTTTGCCAGACGTTTCTCTAACTAGTTCCCAACTAACTTTCCATGGAGAAGGTATGCTTGATTATATAATAATTTTTAATCCATTATCCTTATACCCTTGGGAGTTTAGTAAATCAATCAGTGGCGATTTCTTTGGCAGGACGGTGGTGGTACCCTCCCCTAATCGTTATAATCCTTTCCAGGACCGCACTGTAAAGACGAATCAAATCGGTTTAGCGGTTAGCAATACCCTTCGGTACACACAAACAGACAGAGATCATGGTACTTGTATATAAGGATAAATGTAAAATGATGTATATCTGTTTTTGGTTTGAGAAGGGTATTGCTAAAAGCTGAACAGATATTGTTCTCCTTAACATTAAGCTGGATAGGTTTTTAACTGTTTTGGGGTAGGATATAGAAATATCCCTGAGGAAAAAAAGACGTTCCTTCTATTTTTTCTTTTTTCTCTGTAAACTTAAATTTAAAGTGGAGTGTTTTACTTCTTTCCGTCAAGTACCCATAGATGCCTTATGGTCATAGCTCTTTAGATTACCTCGTCAATTACCTCATACAGGCGGAGACACTGTCCGTGACATGAAATGCCATGGTCAAACAACCCAGGATAACCAAGGGGAACCAAATGTCTCCTTTTCTGTCCAAATACCCGGGGTATTAGGTTAACAACCAGCCCTTTGATTGCACGACTTTTGTCTATACATGGTAATGATTTGCGCCTGTTTTGGGCCAAGGCATTCCCACTACTCTAACTATTAATGTCACGCACCTGACATAGTAGCAGTAGGAACCATTTTTAACGTCTATATTTATGATGCGGTGTCAAGCCAAGATTCGAATCTCCCCGACTACGAGCGATTTCGCTACGTGTTGAGCCACGGTCGCGGTTGAGTCACAGTAGCTCTTCAGATGAATTGTATCATTTTATTGTTATAAATTGGTGTTTATCCCGTATCTGTGAGAACTTGCTTTGATTCCAATCTATCTTGATCAGAGTAGAGTGTTCAGACCAATTACTTTTAGTTAGAACAATCAAAACATATATGTATAGGCTCACACAAGTCATTCAGGCAGGGAGGGGACATTGGACTGTTAATCACACTAGCACCGAAAATTTTCGTATTCGCTGTCTTAAACCTATTATTATTTTTATAAGGTTTGATTTGTTCTTTCATCGACATATAATTCTAAAGCAATTTTGTTTTACATCATTGGTTATGTACACCAATTCTGGGTCCATTTTCTTATCCCTTAAAGAGAATCTTGCTTATATAGTAGTTTGCCTGTCTGAATGGTTGACTTTCCTTAACAGAATAGCTTCCTATATGTCCTGGGAAAGTGTGTAACCAATTTGGGGAAGGGTATCTCCAAACACACTCCCAAGAGAAAAATACCTAGGAAAAATTAGATTTTAAAAATTAATTTAAAAAAAGACAATCCCTTCCTCACCACTCACCCTTTCCCCTCCCCAATTTTTCTTCTTTTTTTATTAAAGTAGAACTTTTAAAAGAGCGATACCTCCCCTTCTTCCTTTTTAAAGGACCTTTAGATGCCTCTAGATGCATAACTGGTAGCATAATATAAAGTACAAGTAATCTAAAAATACTCTGAAATCAGAGAATACAAATTAAACAAATAAAAGTTTCACTTTTTTCTACGGAAATAAATGTTCTATATTGCTGACTTTTTAGTTTTCCTCCTCCCGATTCTTTTTTTTATTTCTTTGAGAACCTACTCTACAATTAAATTTCGGAAGTCGGTAAACATCTATTTATATAAAACAGCTTTAAAATAAGGATTGTCTCCTAAGAGAGGTTAAGAATTTGAAGGAGATTTTTTGTTGTAAATTTTAGGTTTAATACATTGTATTTTTTTGTTATTATAAATGTATCTAAAAAGATTTTTTAAAAGTACTAAAAAAACTTAAAATATGACAGATGATATAGTGTTTTTTCTTTTAAAACGTTTATTTTAATTTATAATATTCTTTTTTTTTCTTTAAAAAACTTTCTTTAAAGAAGCTTAATACCTACTCTTATGCTTTTTACACAAACTTATGTAAAAGTGTTCTAAAACTATGAGTTTGGCAATAAGGTGTACTGTTTTATAATCTGAAAATTCTACAACTTTACAAACTTTAAATCCTTGAACAAAAAGTTGAAAGATCTTAACAATAAAGGTGAAAAGAATATAAAACCTTTCAAATAAAAACTAGACCCCAATTGATCAAAAAGTGTTAAACAAAAAGAAACATTAATTTCAAATTTTAGAATAGGAAAACTAGGAATTCGAAGATTTTTTTCGAGCGGGGTTGGTTGAAAAGGAGATTTTGGAGCTTAAATGAGCTAAAATAAGAACATAAGAGGGAGATTCGAAAGAGGGGTTCCAAATAAAAATTAATACTTTCCCTCATTATTGCCTAACCCCTGCGGGGAGCCCTAACATTACGGGAAGACCCAATAAACAATATAACCGAACAATTCTAACTAATAAACAAACAGACTGCAATCTTTCTAGCCACCCCCTATTTTCAATTTCTTTTTAGTAGCTAAGCTACTCTATAATTCACTCTGTCCGTCAGTCCGTCCGTCAATCCGTCCGTCCGTCAGTCCGCCCGTCAGTTCGTAACACTATGGGAGAAACGTGATTTTCTTGGCTCCTATTCAGGATTGACGGTTGAAATTATCAGTTTCATTAAGATTTGTCTATTAATTGGGGTGCTATATCGATTCCTAGATTTTTAGGTTTTCGTGATTTTAAAGGTTGGGTGATTTTAAAGGTTTTCTGTTTTACCTATTTTATCATGTTAAATGTTTATTGTATAATGACACTGCTTTATAGTAAATTTCATCCCAATATTTCTTCATAATTTTAAGCTTCGCTTCTAAAGGATGTTGTCAACCTTGTTCTTTTTAATAGAGGTTGTTTATTGAGGGAAACCGCCAAACATTTGCGAAACGTTCAGTTATTGACTTATGCGTACTTGGTTAATTGAAAATTACGTCATGAAGTCAATTAGAAGATTCTTTCAATTATAGAAATACTACTCATTTGAAAATATTACCCAAAAGGAAACATTTGAGAAAAAAAAGCAGCTGCTAGAAAATATATTGACACATAGGGAACAGATATTAAATTCTCGAGATGTTTCAGCCATTCCAATCATCATAGTTGCCAACAAATCAGACCTTATACCAACCCTTAAACCTGAACAGATCAAACACAGGTAAACAGGATGTTTTTAAAAACGAAGCTTTTCTATAATTAGGGTCGGTCCGTCCGTACGGCCGTCCGTCTTAAATAGCAAGCTCTTTATATTAAATTTAAGCATGTTTGAATTATCCTATCGATTTAAAACTTTTCTTGGTGATTTCTGTAGTAGTTAGGTACGATTGTAAAAGCATAGCAACTCTATAACCGTAACCAGAATGTGCGTACGTCAAATTTTAAACAGGATGTTGCTTAACTTTTTAACAACAAATTGTTATGTGATAAAATAATTTGATTGATCTGATTTTTAGAATAGTGATTCTTAGGACAACAAGGTACAATGTTAAAAATTATCCTGTATTTCAACAAATTTACTTATAATTTTGCTTCGATTGTTATACATTTATAATCTGATTATTAAGTTTTGACACTCTACAAGTGGTAATGTTCGTTTGTCCTACCGTTTCAGAGCTTTGCTTTTATGGATGTTGTCATCCTAGTCTACAAAAAAAATGTATAGCTTAATTTTACCTACATACCTATGACAAGAATAAATCATGAATAGTTTATTATTTAATTTGATTAGAGAGTTTTATATAAGAGATAGAAAATATTTCATGGTTTTAATGCAATAAAAAAATTTATTATTTATTCATTTTTGTCAGAGGTAAGTGGATTAAATTAAGCAAAACGAGAATTATTTTAAAGCATTTAAGGGGGGGGGGGTTAATGCAACCATCTCGTAATCAATGTATAAATGGCACTTAAAATTCGAATTTTGATCTGAAATTTTGCATGAGTAATCCTTGGTAGGTCTATTCCCTAAATCGAAAAAAAGTTGAAAAAGTAATGGCTAACGGCTCAGCCGTTTAGCCGTTTTTTTTGGCTATTTTTAGGGCAAATCTGTCATAAATTACGTAGAAATAAACTTTTTGAAACATATTTTTGCTTTAAATCATGTGAAATGATACAAAAAAAGATTTTTTAGATTTCTAGTACCAGCAACTACCGGCTAGAACCGTTTGAAAACGTTTTGGATCGGAAAAGAGCATTATGTGGAGATAGGTTTCGTGATGGATTTCGCTTGAAAATACCCAACAAATGGCTAAACGGATGAGCCGCCAGCCGTTAACCGCTACTTTTCCAACTTTTTGTTCGATTTTGGGAAAATAGACCTACCAAGGATTACTCATGCAAAATTACAGATGGAAATTCGAATTCTAAGTGCCATTTATACATTGATTACGAGATGGTTGCATCAAACCCCCCCCCCCCCCTATACATTAAAATAATTTATCTATCAAATTATCTAACTGTTTTGCAGATTATAATATATTGGTCTGTTTGACATATTTTATACTTTATAACCAAGGTGTTTTATTTTTTGTCTAAAAAACTTTTATTGAATTCTGATTGGTTTGTTCTAAACTAGAAATATCAAAAAAATTTAACAGTTATTATTTAATCCAAATAAAGGATTTTTTGGTTTTACATATTTGGGGATGTATCAATCGTACATTGTCTTATCCCTTAAGCCCCCTAAATGTTTTTAGACAGGAGATAATCTCATGTGTGAAGAAGCAATGGAAGCTAAGCTATATAGAAACAAGTGCCAAGCATAATCATAATATTATCAAGACTTTTAAAACTCTTGCCCAGGTAATTAGCAAAAATTAGATGAAAAACACAAGAGTGAGAAAGGGGTTAAATAACTGTATCTCCCCATCACAATGTCCTTGTGTAGACTCTCAATTGGGTCATTGAAAATTGACCAATGATGTTGTAAATATGAACATATCCATGTAGCAGAAAACAATTTTATAGCAGACGAAAAAGGTCATTGAAAGATGGAGGGTGGTAGTTATCTGTATAAACATTTATACTATAGATCTGTTTATCAAAGCGAAGCTTTTTCAGTATGGCTTAAAAACCGATTAATATTATCCGCTGGATTAGAACCGGTTCTCAGCCATACTGAAAACTATTGTATAGAATCGTCTTAAATATTTATTCAATGATTAGAGTAGGTCTGTATGGATGGCTTTTATCGTTAATTTAGAATGTTAGAATGGTCCTTTAGATTTAAAACTTTGCAAGACTATTTGTGTAACAGATGGTAACTATTTAGAAAGCGTAGCAACTCTATAAGTCCGCTCGTCCAAAAAAAACAAATAGTAACTTTTTAGACTTTTTTATTACAAACTCATCCTATCTGTCCTATATTTCATACTGTTAACTGCGCCACTAGATTCTAGGGGCTCTGTATCCAAAGCAGAAAAAAGGGGGGCAAAATTAGAGCCTCATTACATCCTGGGACCTATGTGAAGTTTCCCTTAAAGGAGAACTCAATCAGTTCAGTAGTTGTTGAAATCGTACGTTTAACACAAAAGGACTTTATTATTTTATTTAATAGGACTAGCTGCTAGGAGGAAAGGGTGGGGTAGGTCAGGAAATTAGTCTGAAACCACCTTAGGATAATTATAAAGCTTCCCTGAAATGATTACCACTTCAGACTAGTATTTTCTGAGATCTTTAGATTCAGACAAATAAAAAACACTACTACTTTATATTAAAGGTTTTTTATTTTTTATAGGAGCTAAAAGATGAGAATCGACTTGGTGGCCGAAACGGTAGAAATCAAAGGAATTACAGATTAATTTCATTATTTTTTTATTAAATAATTTGACCTACATATTCCATATATATAGAATGAATATGATAAATAAAAATATAAATATATTACATATCAGCAAATAACTAACTTATATCAAAAGTTTTTAGTGCATAGGAATCCTATAAAGATTTCGGTTCCCCTATAATTTATTCTTGAATCCTTAGCTATTAAATACAAAAGTTAATCGCTCTTTTTTGAATCTCTCTTTTCTCTAATGCCTTTTCTATTTATTTTTATCTAATTTTTCTTTTCTTTTATTTTTTTCTCTTTTTTTTTTGTTTATCCTTTTATTTCTCTCTATCTCTTTATCTTCAGGGATCTACAGGAATAAGACAAACCAATCAATCAAAATTCACCAAAAGCCCCAAAAGTTGTTAAGCCAACCAATAAAAAAACGTTATTTAAAAAGTTTTGGGAATAGTGTAATAAACTGCCCATTGCCCCTCTCGCTCTGATTGATCTCTGCCAATAATATTTTGTTTGTCTTAAAACATATTCGTCCTTGTTTTTTCATCATTTTTTTTGTTTGAAACTCAGTCATGAATGAACGTTGCATCTTTGCACCGCATGCGCAGATTCAGAGCGCAGGACATATAATCAATTTTCTAATCCGCTTGTTTAAAACCGGTTTTTAGCAACACTGAAAATCTTGTAGAGCATTATACAATAGACAATTGCCACGAATGTTGAAATAAAAATCATAAATTAAACCAGTTTTGTTAGCCAGGGCCTTCGGCTCCTTGGAGCTAACAAGACTGCTTTTAATCCTATAATTTTTAATGTCCGTGGAAAGTTGTATATGATACGATACGATTAGTAACTAATACATTTCAAACATGTCTGTCTGTCTTATAGTCTCACACCTAATTAAACATTAAGCTAAAGTAATACATCAATAGTATCATAGTATTACATACTAGTTGCTGTACCCATAGCACCTAGCGATACTTTTTCTCCTATATTTATGACCCTAGATTTAGAGGATATGACTATTTTATATTAATGGAGTGTAGACTCTTCATTTTGCCAAAGAGGTGGTTTACTGTTAAACATACACTACATGATCCAAACCACTGAATAGTATTCGTCCATATTCTTGTTTATTTGATACATAATTACAGCACGCTATTTACCCTAAAAAGCTGAAATATTTGTGTGATTCCATAGCATAAAGACTCCTTAAACCTGCAAAATATTATTTCACTTTTTTACGATACTATATAAATAATACTTTTATTTCTTTTTTTCAAAGAAAATTCAAGAATTGGTTATTATTTTTGAAATTTATCTCACCAAGCTAAACCACATACCATAGGTAGGGTTGCTAATAAGAATAAGGAAAGTCTACTTTAGAAATATCTTTTAATACATCTGATTATTAAACCCCGCAGTAAAAGCAACTGACTAGTGGTGCTTTCTAAATTTATTTTATGTTACACAAAAAAATCCCCTTTAGGTCTTTACTTAGAACATCCCCTTTTTTAAGACTCGATTCCCACAAAATAGCCTTTACCTGAACTATAAGACCCATAAGAAGCAGCACTGTAAAAGATATCAAAATCAGTGGATCCTACACTACACAGATAGACATCCTGTTACTTTCGTAAAATGATATATATTTCAAGGATAATATATTCAAATAATTACAAAGTATAGTATTGAAAATAATCTGTAATAATTTTATTAGAAAAACCTGTTTTCCGTGTCTTTCCTGATGTTGAGAAAATTATATTATAGTTTTGTAATGTGCTGAATTCTAATTTTCAAATGTGTACGTAGTTTCCGTAGTGTTTCCTCATCCTATCTCAATATTTACTACTAGCTAAAAAAGCTTAAAACTTCCCAAAAAAATTAAAAATTAAAGTTTTGAATGTATAAATCATTTATATTTTCGAAATTTTGAAAATTTGGAAGTTTGAAGCTTTTTTAGCCAGTAGTAAATATTGATATAGGATGAGGAAACATCGCGGAAACTGCGTACACATTTGGAAATTAAAATTCAGTACATTGAAAATTAGATTATAGTTTTGTGTATTAGAAAAATTATCAGTGATAGGTAAATGGAAGAATAAAAAAATACTTATTAATAGCACCGTCTTATAGACAGCTTTCTGTATATATTAAAATGAAAAATTATAATATTAAAACCAGTTTTGTTAGCCCAGAGGCGCTTAAGGCCCGGGCTAACAAAACTGGTATTAATTTTATGATTTTATTTTAATATTAGTGGAAAATTGGCTTTAATAGGATAATGCATATGATTTTTCATTATGGCTAAGAACTGGTTCTAATCCAGCGGATGTTAATTGGTTTCAAAGTTATACTGAATCCTATTTTATCTTTATTTTAAATTAGACTTGAGCAATGAGCTGTACTTATTTTATTATTATATACCTATGTATATCTTTATAATCATTTTTTGTGAAGCAAAGGGGTAGTTTCACGAAATGCATTTGAACTTAATTTAGTGAACCGCATATTTTATCCTGGTTAAATGGTTAAACTACATTTATATGGCATATATTTGAAAAAATTTCAATTTGTTACCACATAGTTTTTGAAATATCAAGACTTGAAAATCGTCTTTTTAAATTGCATATATCACAAAAAGACAATTTTTAGATCTTGATATTTTAAAAACTACGTGGTAGAAAATTTAATTTATTTCAAATATATGCTATTTAAATGTAGTTTACCCCATTAACTAAGAAAAAATATGCGGTTCACTAAATTAAGTTCAAATGCATTTCGTGAAACTACCCCTTTAGTTTAAACATTCAAATTAACCAATAAAAGACTAAAATCTTTCATATGTACGTAGGTTTGTATAATTTACATAGAAAAAAGGGTTTTTTACTTAATATATTAAAAGTGTGATGTGATTTGTAAGACACCTACAAATCCAAGATTGGTCTTCTGTAGCTCCCCACACTTATTAAATTTAACCAACCAAAGAATTTTTTATCCAATCTTAACCAGACAAATGCCATCTAGCTAAAAAAGATGCATGGATTTCATTTCTGACAACCAGAAAATCCGCAGAAATCGAATTCACGAGATCCAAAAAAGTTTCATTAAAAAAAACCTTACACCAAAAATAACAAACAATAATTATAACGACGACTTAGTTTCTTTTTCCTGTTTAATACGAATATTGAAACTAATTTTCAGGCATGCATGTTTGTTGGTATAGTACTTTTTTTAGAAACCAAAATACAGACATATATAAAACTACGAAATTGTAAATTAGTCACTAGAAAGATTATATTTTTTTTCTTGCTTTAAAACAACTTTTTGTACATAAAAACCCGTAATGTCTTCATTATTGACACAAACATGCATGCTGTATAGTTTTAAAAAATTTAGTCAAATAAAATACCTGATTAGAATACAAAGCAAGAAATAAAGGTTATCAACTCCCTATGAGCTTTTTGTGTTAAATAGAATTATTAATAAGAATAAAAGAGTTTTTAAAAAAAGTAAAATAACAAAATGTTAGGTGAATTGTTAATATTAAATCAATCAAAAAATGTTTTACATTCTCATAATTAATTTCAATAAAACATATATATGCTCAAGAAAGGTTATTTATAATTATGAATTCTACCAGACTAAAATATAAAAGGGGAAATAGTTTATGAAGACGACACAAAATGATTTTAAAAATTACTTATTTTTATCTTTTTTTTTAATCTTTAACAATTTTAATGTTTTTATTATGTAAATATATAAAGTATTATTCAAACTTAAAGGATTTAATCTTTTTCTTTGTAATTTATATGTCAAAACAGTGTAAAAATAAAGTTCTTAATTACGAATTTTCAAATTTATTATAGAAATAAAGAATAATTTCAACAAAAAAAAATTGCTACAAAGAGGCTTACTGTATTATTAAACTGACTTAATTGTATAATTGCATTTATTTTGTTTATTTACCTTGAAAAATGAGTGTTCAAGTGCTGCATTGATTAAAATCAAACCTAAAAGTGCTCTTTATTCAGTGACAGAGTGAAAAAAATATATACCTTGTTTTATAGTTTTTGATCTCTTTTTTTATATATTTTTATCTGATATGTATATCAAAATTTAAAAGTATCTATTTCATTAGATATTCATACTTTGCTAAAACATTTAAAATGAAAGATTTTATGCCAATTTTTGTGTTGACTGTAGAAAAAAATAATTATTTTGTTTATATGCAATTTTCTATAATAAAATGTGAGAAATGCCTTTTTTCACATGTAGGGCGAAAAAAGTATCACTGAAAATATTTTTTACGTCTTAAGCATGTCCTATACTCAAAGATAATAAACTTTCATAAAAGATTTATTTCAGAATATGTCATTTAGGGCATAAAATTAATTTTGCAAATTAACATTGCAAATGTTTGCCAATAACTTTTAAAAATGATTTCTGCGGATTTTCTAATTTACATGGGTGTTTTCTACACATTTTCCCCTTTCTAAAAATACCTTCCTCATAAAGATTGGCTTCCGGAAAGTATATACTTTTCGAAAATGATATGTGTCCCCTGGTGACTCAGCAAAAGCACCTAAACGCATCCCATTGTACCCTAAATGCGGTATACAACATTTCTGTTTGTAGTAAGTCAGTGAGTCAGTCAGTGAGGAAAGCTGTGACTTATGGAGATGCTAGGTATCTAAAAAAAGTTTAGGTTCTTAACTTCTTGACATGAACTAATATTTGCATCACAAAAAAATATTGTTAACACTGCCCTTAAAATATATAGAAAAATTAGTATAATGTTTATCTTATTTTTAGATATTTTAAAAATAATTAACTCTTTAATTTAATCAGGGCTCGGCAGCCGCGCATGAGCTTTAAATATTATCCAAAATATCTTTGAATTGACTGATTAGAAATTTAGTTGATTTTCTAAAGTTATAAAACTTTGATTTCCCTGAGACATACGGGTGGCTGACGCCTTGAGTTTGAGATTTACCATTTTCTTCAACATGCAATGTTTTATTTTATTTTTCTCTTTAAATGTTAACTCACAAACAAAGTACGAATTTTACATTTTTGCTCTCTTCAGATGTCAATGTATTTTTTTTCTGCATTTTATCTTTCAAAATCACAACAAAATAATTTTAATTACTTTTTTATCTCATTATATTTACAATTTACACCTAAAATGTTCAAATCAATACTTCAATTTGAAAAACAACATAAAAAAATTCTAAAGAATGTGTCTTAGTGTCTTAGTAAGTAGTAGATGTAAAATCTTCCATAGAATTTAGATATGCAATCGGTTTTTTTTGTAGACCCTTTATTTTTTAAGTATTTTAAGTTTTTTTTATAAAAAAAAGTAAGTCGGTTTAAGGTACTAAAACGCAACTAAAAAAAGAAGAAAATTGCCATTATGAACAAAAATACTAAAATCTTTAATTTAATTACTTACTTTTTAAATTCTGTTGATTAATTATTGAAAAAAATCTATTATTTTTTTGAACCCACGAGAATAAAAACTTTAAACTTACATAATCATTACACAGGCAATAAAACTTAAATTACTTTAAAAATAAGAGATCTACGAAAAAAACGATTGCATATCTAAATTCTATTTAAAATTTTACATCTACTACTTACTAAAAACACCGACTAGCTATAAAAATAAAAGTTAAGACACCTTCTTTATATCTTTAAAGCTGCTCTAATCCTCTCTAAATGTGTATAATATTTTTTAAAGCTGGATAAAAAAATAATCTAAACTTAAAGATATATTTTTAACTCTATGCTTAACAAAACTTTTATCTTATATACTATGTATATATAAAATTAAGATAGATTTAGGATAACTCATATTCAGTTTAATAGTAATTTTTTAACCTATTAAATATAACGAAAATTTTATTAGTTTTTTTAAAATCCTTATGCTAAAGTAACAGGATGTCTGTCTGTTTGTGTGTTTGTGTGTCTGTGTGTTTGTACCGAAGAATCTCGCTAACCGCTGAACCGATCGGGTTCTCCTTAACAGGGTAGCTTCTTATAGGTCCCGGGAAGGTTTATAACTTTTTGGGGGGAGAGTACCACCACCCTCCCTAGAAAAAATCCCCCCCTTCCCTCAAAAAAAATGTAAATGTTTTTAAACTAAAAATAAAATTTTTTAATTACTTTTTCTTTTCATATCTAAACTAATAAATTGGGTTATCAACTTCGACTCTCCCCTCTTCAAGTGCCCCTAGAGCCCTCTATGGGCGTAGCCGCTAGTTTTACATAAAGTTAGTATTATGAGATAGGATGTATATGATATGATTTAATTAATGCATGAATTTAAAAATATACATACTTACATTAAATGTTTTTTTTTCCATAAAAAATATATATTTCTGTGATACAGAAAAACCCGAGAACAGAGGTGGATTCTTAAAAAAACTGTTGCCCCACTAAAATCAGTGGGGCAAACTTATTTTAGTGGGGCAAAAGGTTTTTAAGAATTCACCTCAGATATCTCTAAATGGGAGAAGTTAAGAAATAATCCTATAATATAAAGTAGAAAGGATTTTGTTTGTCTTTAGCTTAAGATTTCGATAACTACTGAACCAATTGAGTTCTCAGTTTTACAGAAGCTTCTTACAGGTCCCTGGATGGTTTTAGGCTATTTAATGTTATATCTAAGTTCTGTTCCAGGCTATTTTCCTACTTTTCTTACTCCTGGAAGCTTGGAGCGCAGCCGCTAGTATCAATATCCTATTATATAAAGTAGTATAGTTTTTTTGTCTGTAGCGAAGGATCTCGCCAACCTCTGAACCGACATGGTAACCCTTTACGGTGGAGTTGTTTTTAGTTCCTGAGGTGGTTATGGGTTATATTTTTATTAATAAGTCTTGGTATGGTTTTAGGCTATTTTTCTGCCCTTCCATATTATCCCTTCTAATATAGATCCTCTAGATGCTTAGGGCGCAGCCGCTAGTATTAGTAAATAGCGTATTTTTTTTATCCAAAAGGATGGCAACCTTAATAAGTACAAAGTTAAAAACGTTTGCAATTCTGAAAAGAAGCATATGACTTCTTTTGAAATTCTATGTTTAAAAAAGTCAAATATTTTTAAAACTACATTTGGGAGGGGGAAGGGGTCGGGGATTGCAGTTCCTGAATTTTAAAAAAGTGCGTAAAATTATTTTTGGACATATGCTCCCGAACCAAAAGCTTCAAATGTTTAACCCGGCTCCTTTTAAAACAAATATCCTAAATTCACAACCCTGTATAATCCTGTTCTTGGTTTCAATTGTATACTTATTTATTTTTCAAAAATAGATATAGGATATACGTGGATATATTGACAGGTGAAAAATTGTCATTAATTGCTAATATGGATTTGTTGGTCAGTTCGTTTATTCAGCAGGAGGGGAGGGGATGAGGTAAAAAGGTGTATTTTAGCCAGCTGCGAGTATCACTTTATCAGAGTATATGAAAATCTTGTGCAACATCCAAGTTATAATATATCTATTTCTCCAAAATAATTTTCCCAGGTTTTTGCTTTTTTGGGATGTTATTACGTTGTAGTTACTTTTTAAATAGCAAATTAAAGTCTTCGATTTACATTAAGCCTGAAAATAAATGCATAAGTATAGATGTATAATTCAGAAACCTACCTGGTCCAAGTGTTGGAGACCCTTATATTCTGCTAGCAAATTATTTTCTGGTAATTTTTAGGGACTTGGGTTACCACCCTGTTGTCAGAGTTATAATACCTAATGCCCCCTCTATTCTTTTCCTTTAATGGCCTGAAAGCTCAAAATATTAAAAATGTAATCTTTTCTTTCCAACTCAGATGAAACATTCTACCGGGCCAACATTAAAAGTCTTTAAAAAGTAGTTAGAGCCGCTTTTATATTTTGGATATCATGTAGAAGCTTTCCATGAGTCTTTTTAACTAGAATAAATAAATTTTATATGGATAAATAACATTCAAAACCATTGCAAAGGCCATAGCAAAAGTTCATTGAAAATTGTAAAAAATTGCCATTTACAAAATCATACTGGACGTACATATGTACATTTAGATACATACTATATAAAATTTTAAATCAACTTTTCTTTTTAAATATTGGCATGCAATTATGTTAAACAAATGTACTTCTGGATGTACTGAATTTTAGTTTCCGAAAGTGTACCTAGCCTCCGCGTTCTATCTCAATATTTGCTACTAGCTAAGAAAGCTTCAAACTTCCCCAAAAAAAATCTAAATTTGAAAAATTAAAATTTTGAATGTATAATGTATAAATCGTTTATACATTATATCGCTTTTCCCTTTGACCGGAGTAGCTGAAAATAGCGTTTGGGTTATTTGCTGTACAACTTTGGAAATTATTGAAGAAATAGGCAATCCATTTTTTGCTGCTACCAAAAAGTTAAACTATTTGGTGGGAACATTTTGTGTGGTTTCAATCTATCTGGGTCAAGGCTCATTTGTCACTTTCAGGTCAGTTGAATTTGAATTGCCTAATGTGTACACAGTTTCCTCAGTGTTTCCTCATTCTATCTCAATATTTACTACTAGCTAAAAAAAAAACTTCAAACTTGTATAAAAAAAAATCAAAATTTGAATGTATGAACGATTTCTACATTATACATTAAAAAATTTCATTTTTCAAATTTAGATTTTTTTAAAGCTTTTTAGCTATAGTAGTAAATATTGAGATAGGACGAGGACACACCGAAGAAACTGTGTACACAATCGGCAACTCAAATTCTGTTGACCTACACTGAGAAATATAGTTCCTACAAACTAACACAATTAATTTTACACTGAAATTAGGTTAAAGTGTGAAACATTTATGCTTATATCAATCAATATATAATTATTTAAATGTTGCACCATATTTTCATTTACTCTAATAAAGCGATACTTCCAACTGGCTAAAATAACGATACTCCCTATCCACCCTCCCTACCCCATCCCCTCTTTCAAGAAGAACAAACTGACAAATTAATGAGGTCCACATAAATCAACGACAAATTTTCCCCTGCCAATATATCGATTTTTCTGTCACAGAACTACAAGCAATTTTTATCATCTTTAGATATTATTGAACAAAATATCTAATGTAATTATATATTGTAATATGTAAGCTATAACAATGTTTACAGAATATACATGGATATTATGACAGGGAAAAAAAGGCGTTAATTTAGGCTGCTAACATAGGCATCACTTATTAGTCAGTTTGTGCATCCAGTAGGAGGGGAGGGGATGTAGTAAAAGGGGTTGATGGGGAGATTGTTATATTAGCCAACTACAAGTTTCACTTTATTACAGTACATGTGAAAGATTCAAGTATTAATAAATCTATTGTTGTGACTATATCCAACATCATATAATCAACAAAAACTTAGCGGGGCAAAGTGTATCTAAAATCAGCTATATGACGTCATAAAAATGAGGGATTATTCATGTTCAGCTGAATCTTAGTTTCCGATTTTATACGTATCACCCTCATCCTATCTCAATATTTACTACTAGCTAAAAAAGCTTCAAACTTAAAAAAAAATTGAAAAATTTAAATTTTGAATGTATCCTTAAACTAAAGTAACAAAATGTTTGTCTGTCTATGTGTTTGTACCGAAGGATCTCGCTAACCACTGAACCGATCGTTTCTCCTTAACAGGGTAGCTTCTTACAGTTCCCGGGAAGGTTTATAACTATTTTCTTGGGGGAAGGGACACCCCCAGACCCCCCAAAAATAAAAAATACCACCCCCCCAAAAAAATTTTTACTTTTTTGATTAAAATTAAAAATGAGGGGGGGCATCCCTCCCCCAAAAAATATTTTTTTACTTTTTCTTTTTAAATCTAAAATAAGAAATTGGGTTATCAAATTCGACTCCCCCCTCCTCAAGTGCCCCTAGAGGCCTCTAGGGGCGTAACCGCTAGTAATGTATAAAATTATAAAATTATGTTTATCCTTTCCCTTTGACCGGAGTAGTTGAAAATAGTTTTTGCAATAGTTGGGTTATCTGGTAACTTCAGAAATTAGGGAACAAATGGGTAATCAATTTTCAGTTAATCTTATCCATCGATGCTGTGAGAATTGGTGCAAAAAATATGACGTAACAAAAAAAAATAGCCAATTAGAGGCCGTTATTGACCAATGGCGGCCACTACCATTGCCGCCATTGGTCAATAACGGCCTCTCATTGGCTAATTTTTTTTGTTACGTCATATTTTTTGCACCAATTCTCACAGCATCTTATCCATCTCTTTTTAATGCATTTTCTTTCCCACTTCTCCTCTCATCTCCCTCATTTTTATGGCGTCACATGGCTGATTTTTGAGACCCTTAGTTCCGCTACACAAAAACTGAAAAAAATGAATAATTTTGTGAAAACATTCATCCCACTTTCACTTTTTAATATCTTCCCTTCCACAAAATAAACATTTTTTTTCTGCAGGAAAATTTTCATTTCATTTTCCATCCAATATTTCAGGAATAGAGGAAAATATAAAATTGCGGGAAAAATGACAAAGCTTTGCAATAGTATGGAGATTTTAAAATCACTATATCCCTTATTCTTACAAGCGACTTTACCTCTAGAGGCTTTTAACAGGGGGTAGGGGCGGGGGAGTGGTATACATCCCAAAAGATATGTAGATGAAAACCTACCTTGGACCCAAATAAAACTTTATCTAAAATTACATCCATATCGGTTCATCAGTCATTGAGATCTTTCGCTACAAACATATTTCAGTCAACAAACACTTTGATTTTACAATCTTTGTCTAAAAGTCCCAATTGTGCTTAGTAGTTCGTTGAGACTATTCATGTACAAAGGCGAACCTAGTAAAAGTGTCTGACTCTGATTATGACGTAAAAAAATAAATTTTACCATTGGTCAATTACAGTTTATACTGGCCTCTCATTGGCTATTTTTTAAAAGTCATAATCAGAGTCAGACAATTTTACTGGGTTCGGCAAAGGCATCCACCATTTGAATGCACAACGGTGGGTGATATTTTAAATCTTTAGTATGACGATGTGAAGACAACAAGAGGAAGGCACTTTATCTGCTGAACCGAAATGGTTTTCATCTACAATAAAGCTTAACCAATTAGTGCCGAGCGCCACTTTTATGGACCGATCGAGCTGAAAATTTCAGGGAAGCTTTGTTATGGTAAAAATGTAATTCCAATTTTTTTGTTTTGCTCTAGTGGCGTGCACAGGAAAGTTGCAATAAAACCCGGTTCGGCGCGAGTAAAGAAACCGTTCGGCACAGGTAACCGCTTTTGGCGTTTTTTGGTGCTTTCCCCCGGCATTCAAGCCCGGTTTTGTCCTAAATACCCAGTTATTTGGCCCAAAAAAATAAAAATGTAATTTTTGAACGTCCAAAGTGAGTTGTAGAGTAGCTAATACTATGATACAATCCGTAATTGAAAACTACATAACCTCATGTAATTGATAGAGCTACAAGTAAGATACAAAACGATTTATATCACATTTAGTGTTTTGGCTATAGTTGCCACCCTTTTCAGTTAAAAAAGCCCGATTCCTAGAAGTTTTAAAATTTTGATATTATATGTGGACGGGTATCTTTACTCGCGCCGAGCAGGGCAATAAAACTAGCGGGTATCTTTACTCGCGCCGAGCCGGAGCTATATAGAACGTAAAAAAAGCGATAAAAAAAATCATATAAAAAATGATAATTTGAATAAAACGAATTCACAAATGAATGTAGTTGCCAATAAACTTTAAATTTTACGAAAAAAATCACTAACTTTACTTCATAAACAAAAAAGTTAGGAGGGTTATTTTAAAATCACCTCGTTTTTCTTGGTTTTCAAATTTTGTTGAGCTATACCAGCAAACGGAAGTAAGCAAAACTGCCTGCTCCAGGGGGAAATGAAAACCAGGGTAGTAGAGGGGGGATTCATACTGAGAATGATGCAATCCTAAAACTGAGAACCGGTTTTTTTCGGCATTAAAAGCCGGTTCGTCACTAATGGGTTAACATAGGTCCATGGAACATTCACATTAATTTTGAGGAAGAGTACCAACACCATCCTAAGAGAAATCGCCCATGGAAGAAAATGCCCCCTTCCACTTTTAACTTTTTAAAACTTTTTTCTTAAGAGACTAAAATTGAATTAAATTGTATTTTACCATTCATAATAATGTAATTTTTAAAGTTTTGTTTTACTTTTCCCTTACCTTCAGATAGATTATTCCTCTTTCCTTTCATCTTTTAATTTACATATTTAAATAGAAATGGACAGACAAAATAAAAATACATATACAATTTTTAATTTTCTCAATGTTTTTTTTGTCCTTTTCTATTATTTTGTACTGGCTGCTGCGCCTCTAGAGGCATCTAGGGACACAGGTTGTGAAAAAAAAGTAAAAAAGGAATTGGGGTGGTTTTTTTCTATGGAAGATTTCTTTTGAAAGGTTGGTGGTATCCAAAAAACACAAACAGACATCATATAACTTTCATATTTGGATAATTTGAAATAATTTTCTTCATATGTTTGCTAATTAATTTTTGCCAGGTAAGGTTCGGTTAGGTTATATTGAGTACTTGGTAGCACCACAGGGTTGAGGCACTACAATAATGGGCCCATAGGACTTTTCCCATAAAAAATAAGGGTTGGGTTAAAACCAAAAGTTTTATAACGACGTTTTCTTTCTTGTTGGCTCCACAACTTTGCGGATTTTTCGTGAATTTCGATTGGTAAGTTCATTAAGTTGAGTGTCCAAACGTCTCCACAAACGTCACTAATTGTTATCTACAGAAAAGGATATTTTGTGTCTTATCATTGGGGAAGTACATCAATTTATCAGCCATTGTCTTATCCCTTTAGATTCATGATTGTAGACACAATTAATTCTCCTAGATATGAGAGCCATATGCCTACCTCTTCAATAAAATTGGAATTTTACACATTTTTAAATTTAGTGCATTTTATATTTTTAGCAAATACGTGTACGTCAATAGTATATAAGCTACGGTCTTTAAAATGATATAGAAGCAACATTGAAAAGAAGAACCATATCGGTTCATGGGATAGTGAGAGCTTTTGTCTTAAATACATATTCATAGAAATCCGGTTACTTTATTTCTTCGATGAAAGCAAGTTTTTTTTATATATAATGTTTTTTATATTCGCTTTTCATTTATTTGAGCCGTTTATGAGATATTTATGAACATAGAACTAATCATTTTTAGTGTGGAATGGATCGAGAAATATTTAATTATATATGTATAATTAGGAACTACCTGGCCCAAGTTGTGGAGACCCTTTTAGTTTTCGTATGCTAGCAAATTGCTTTATGTTCATTGGTAAGGAATGTACTGTCTTTATATTTCAAAGACCTAATACAAAATCGGGACATGGTCCCCGCCTTTTGGGCAGAGTTACATATAACTCATGCGTTCTCTATTTATTTTTTAGTAGCGAAGGTACTCTATAATTTAAAATGTCCGTCTGTCTGTATATCCGTAAGAGAAATTTTAGGAAAAACGGGATTTAAACAGCTCCTATAAAAGATAGACAGCGGATCTTTTTAGTAAAGATTCCCATTTTATTTGCCCATCTAATATATATACATTGTTTTGTCCATCTGTCTATTATTTGGGGTGCTAGATTGATTCCTAGATTTTTACGTTTTCATGATTTTCAAGATAGAGGGCTCAAATTTTCAGGGATTAATCAATTTTACATTCTTCATATTTTCAACAAGTTTTATTAAGATTTGCTAGATTTGGGGTGCTAGGTCGATTCCTAGATTTTTAGATTTTCGTCAGCGTTGCGGAGCCGGGAGCCGTGGAGCCGCCATATTTCGCTGGAGCCGTAATTTTCGTTAAAAACGGCTCCGGCTTCGGACTAGATAAATAAAGAGATTTTTTTATAAATTATAATTTGGTAACTCTGTTTTGTCATGTGCAAATGCCTCTTTTACGTTTTTCAAGTCCATTTTTATCAAAAATTGAAGTTTTAAAACCGGACGGAGCTGCTTCAAAATCAAACGGCTCCGCAACGTTGGTTTTCGTGAATTTCAGGATTGAAGGCTGAAATTTATCAGGGATTTAATTTGCTTATATTAGACATTTTTCCATTAAATTTCATTAAGATTTGTCTGTTTAAAGTTTGCATGATTTCTCTATTTTATCAAGTTTTATGTTTATTCTATGACACTACTCTATATTAAATTTTTCCCCATATCCCTTCATCATTTTTCAGCTTCGCTACTTATGGATGTTTTCATCCTTGTTCACTTGAATGTATGGAAAAAGAAATGTGTAACTAAGAGGATATATTTATTCTCTCATTTAATTATTTCTTGATTACAGGGAAAAGGGATATGATACGCGGTATTTCGCCAATCAGATACTCCATGAGTAAGAAAATTACCTCTTCTGTAGATTGGTTAAAAATTGGTTGAATTTTTTTTAAAGCAATTTCTCTTAATGGTTAAAGGCACTCACCCGAAAAAAATTATGAAATTTCCTAGGATCTCTAAGAAGTGTTAGTGTTTGACCGCGGGACGGAGCTCGAGATTTCAAACAAGAGTCAAACCGCGGATTTGAATTTTAACCGCTACTTGCTGTTCGATAAATAAAACAACCGCGCTGATCAGTGATCGGAGGGGAAAAAATTGTCGTCTTTACTGCATTGGGATAAGAAATAGACGTCCTATGAGATTTCACACAGAGCATGACAAAAAAAACTCAAGGAGAGCCGTGATAGCGATACAGTTAGGGTGGAACATATCGTTAGCTCTTTGCCACGCGGACAGACACACATTCTGCCACTTTTACAAAAGCATTCTTATACCTTACCCCTAATTCATACTCTGGCTTCTGAGTTGATTAACATAACACCTAGAAATAAGGGAACATTGAACTCATGCATAAGGTATAACCAACAAGTGAAATAAATCAAAAATAATATTTGGGGGGCAAATGGAGAGGTCGTCAATTTTACAATGTGTTGCCCCCCAACAACAGCTGAAAAACATGTATAGGTTTCGATAATTTTTCCGAATTAATTTCGTTATTGGTATAAGCTGCATTGGACCGTTGATTTACTGGTACCCAAAATATTGATCATTAATTCTTGGGACAAAGTTATTTCCGTGACCATATGACAGATTTACATTCAGGTAACAGTAACAGTAACAAGCCCTTCTCACTCCACAGGGGGAGCATAGGCCGCTGACAATTTGTCAGTGTCTCTGTAACAATGTGGCTTTTTATGGATATGGGATAGGGTTGTCAGTCCTAAGCCCTATGATTGCGGTGTAAAGCGTACATTTGCCATCAGACAACCAACTCTTTGATTGCATGACCTTTGTCTGAGAAGTCCTAACAGTGCATGGTAGTGAGTTGCGCCTGGTTTGGGCCAATACATTCCCCCTACTCTAACTATTTATGTCGCGCACCTGACATAGCAGCAGTAGGAACCATTTTTAACGTCTTTAGTTATGACGCGGTTACGGACCGAGATTCGAACCTATCACCTTCCCAACGACTAGCGGATGTGCTACGTGTTGAGCCACGGTCGCGGGTATATATTCAGGTAGACATCCAATTACTTTTATAAAAATAATAAAACATAATTAAAAATGATTTATATATTTAAAAGATAACAACAAAGCAAATGATAAAATGATATATAAAATCATTGGCAATTATATTTCATAATTTAATTGAATAAAAGTGTAGATTTTTATATCCCAATAAATGAAATTTATGTTTGCATAAAAAAACATTAGCTTTTCTTTGATTAGGATAGGCCCATTCGTCCGTCAATAGCGGTTAGCTCTTTTCGTCACTTTATAAATGTTAGAATAATCATAATCATCTGGTTATTGAAATAATCATTCCTAGGCAACAAGGTACAATAGTATAAGCAAGGCAGCTTTATAATAAAATCATTAAAGTATGTTCTTGCAAATTTTGCAACAAATTTATGTACAATTTTTATCTTTACTAATGTCCTGCTTGTTAAGCTCTGACACTCTAGAAGAATTATTGTTCGTTTGTACTTTCTTCTGATTTTAGAGCTTCGCTTTTATGGATGATGTCATCCTTATTTTAGTACAAATTAATTGAACATTTATCAAAAATCAAATTAAAATTCACTTTATAATATAATATTTTCATTTTTATGAAAAAATTAATCTAAATTCTTAATTTTTTGAAGATTTTTCAAAAACAAAATTTTATAAGATACACTGTGATAAAAAAAAGATTTTTGAAATATCATGTAAATTCATTTTCTGAATGAGTCAAAATATTTTTGCTTTAAATAATCGAATAGAAATTTAAAAATAAATTTCTCAATTAAGCTTAGACACCGGATTTAATTTTAAAATAGTAAAATAAGGATTATTAAACAGACATACAGACAAAGATCATCACAAAAACTTTTCAATAATTTTCTTATTTTATAAGTTTAAAGAAAAGTGTTTTTGTTATACATATACATACATCATATTATGTGGATATTAATAAAAAATTACATTAGGTTTATAACAATAATTTTAAGAATATATTATAATACAATAAATAATCAACATTGATTTTAGTTATGGATAAGATTTTTTGGGAATAGTCCCTTTCGTGGCAACGACCCTTAAGGGGCGATTCCTCCTATTTTGAAAATGCTATTAAAAGGTTATTTTAGGTTAGGTTAGGTTATATTGGGTTAGATGATTGCCCCACAGGGTTAGACAATTGGCCCCGCAGGGGCTAGTATTAGGAGAAAAGCTATATTTCGTGAATAAAACGAAGAATCGCCCCTTAAGGAGCGTTGTCACGAAAGGGACTATACCCGAGTTTTTAATGGTAAAATTCAAATCAAAATGTAAAAACTCTGTTTTACTTTTTCAGACTTTTCGAATGGGTGAATTATGTATTTTTTTCAGTAATTTTTTAGCTCATTTAAAGGTTCAAATATTTTTGGGAATCTATATGTACAAAAACAATATTTTGCGGCATATTTAGACTACGGTCAAAATGATGCGCATCTTTAGGTTTCTGTAGATAATGTGATTCAAATCAACAAATCTTAAGCATAACTAGTATCAACAATATATAATAATAATTAACCAGTTTTAATATGTTTTACAGTATGGCTTCAAAACCGATTAATAAATAATGGATTATAACTGGTTCTTAGCTATACTGAAAAATCATGTACAGCATCGTACTACAGACAATTTTCCACGAATATTAAAATAAAAATCATAAAATTAACACCAGTTTTTTGCCCCATGCCTTCGGTAACTTGGGCTAACAAAACTGTTTTTAATCTTTTAATTTTGTATTTTAATTTCCGCGTAAAGCTGTCTATAGATAAATAACTATACTATGCACCATCAAATCTAAAGCCAGTCAATTTTATCCGGAATTCTCAGACTTTGATCATATCTGAACCAAAGATTTTAAACTTGATAATAAAACCTTATAAAAGTAACATGATGTTTATCTGTGTTTAGCAAATGATCTCACAAATAGATGAAGCAAAATATGGTTCCCCTATATAGCAAATCTTTAAAAAGAACCATTTTTAGAAAGGGAACCACAAACCATCCCAATAGAAATCGAGTAAATGCTCCCTTCCCTCTGTTTAGAGACTGTAGGGGCTTAGCCTCTAGTTATCCTTATAACTAAAGTAACAGGATGTCTCTGTGTGTGTTTGTGTGTCTGTACCAAAGGTTCTCGCTAACCGCTGAACCGATCGGGTTCTCCTTAACAGGGTACCTTCTCATAGTTCCTGTGAAGGTTTTTAACTATTTTGGGTAAGGGTACCACCACCCTCCCAATAGAAATCACAATAAATCGAATTTTTTTTCTCTTGAATAGAGACTCCTATGTTACATTGCAAAGTATCGTAGAGTATTGATAGAGGCTCCTTCGAAACATTGCGAGGTATAGTATTTTTTTTTTAAAACCAAATAGAGGCCTCTAGGGGCATAGCCGCTAGTATACATATATAGTAGAAGGATATTTGGAATCCTAATATCTCTTGAGACTTATACACAAAAGATGGGCTTTACATGAAAGCTTATTTATAAAATACATTAGATAGCCTTTAAAAAAATCTTTGAAACCCTAATAAACCTTCAACCCCTTTTAAAAAAAAGCTGGAAACGTCCTTTTAATACATGAGTATAAAATGTGTAAAATCTTTGCCTAGAACTTCTTCTCAGTCCTTCATACATAGCCTTGGAGTTTATATGGTCATTATACGTTGTTCCACTCTGTAGTCTACCTAAATATATATCCTTGGAGTTTATATAATTATTATATGCTGTTCCACTCTGTAGTCTACCTAAATATATATCCTTGGAGTTTATATGATTATTATATGTAGTTCCACTCTGTAGTCTACCTAAATATATATCCTTGGAGTTTATATGATTATTATATGTAGTTCCACTCTGTAGTCTACCTAAATATATATCCTTGGAGTTTATATGGTTATTATATGTTGTTCCACTCTGTAGTCTACCTAAATATATATCCTTGGAGTTTATATGATTATTATATGTAGTTCCACTCTGTAGTCTACCTAAATATATATCCTTGGAATTTATATGATTATTATACGTTGTTCCACTCTGTAGTCTACCTAAATATATATCCTTGGAGTTTATATGGTCATTATATGTAGTTCCACTATGTAGTCTACCTAAATATATATCCTTGGGAGTTTATATGGTCATTATATGTAGTTCCACTCTGTAGTCTACCTAAATATATATCCTTGGAGTTTATATGATTAATATATGTGGTTCCACTCTGTAGTCTATCTAAATATATATCCTTGGGAGTTTATATGATTATTACACATAGTTCCACTATGTAGTCTACCTAAATATATATCCTTGGAGTTTATATGATTATTATATGTAGTTCCACTCTGTAGTCTACCTAAATATATATCCTTGGAGTTTATATGATTATTACACATAGTTCCACTCTGTAGTCTACCTAAATATATATCCTTGGAGTTTATATGGTCATTATATGTAGTTCCACTCTGTAGTCTACCTAAATATATATCCTTGGAGTTTATATGATTATTATATGTTGTTCCACTCTGTAGTCTACCTAAATATATATCCTTGGAGTTTATATGATTATTATATGTAGTTCCACTCTGTAGTCTACCTAAATATATATCCTTGGAGTTTATATGGTTATTATATGTTGTTCCACTCTGTAGTCTACCTAAATATATATCCTTGGAGTTTATATGATTATTATATGTAGTTCCACTCTGTAGTCTACCTAAATATATATCCTTGGAGTTTATATGATTATTATACGTTGTTCCACTCTGTAGTCTACCTAAATATATATCCTTGGAGTTTATATGGTCATTATATGTTGTTCCACTATGTAGTCTACCTAAATATATATCCTTGGGAGTTTATATGGTCATTATATGTAGTTCCACTCTGTAGTCTACCTAAATATATATCCTTGGAGTTTATATGATTAATATATGTAGTTCCACTCTGTAGTCTATCTAAATATATATCCTTGGGAGTTTATATGATTATTACACATAGTTCCACTATGTAGTCTACCTAAATATATATCCTTGGAGTTTATATGATTATTATATGTAGTTCCACTCTGTAGTCTACCTAAATATATATCCTTGGAGTTTATATGATTATTACACATAGTTCCACTCTGTAGTCTACCTAAATATATATCCTTGGAGTTTATATGGTCATTATATGTAGTTCCACTCTGTAGTCTACCTAAATATATATCCTTGGAGTTTATATGATTATTATATGTTGTTCCACTCTGTAGTCTACCTAAATATATATCCTTGGAGTTTATATGATTATTATATGTAGTTCCACTCTGTACTCTACCTAAATATATATCCTTGGAGTTTATATAATTATTATATGTTGTTCCACTCTGTAGTCTACCTAAATATTTATCCTTGGAGTTTATATGGTCATTGTATGTAGTTCCACTCTGTAATCTACCTAAATATATATCCTTGGAGTTTATATGATTATTATATGTAGTTCCACTCTGTAGTCTACCTAAATATATATCCTTGGAGTTTATATGATTATTATATGTTGTGCCACTCTGTAGTCTACCTAAATATATATCCTTGGAGTTTATATAATTATTATATGTTGTTCCACTCTGTAGTCTACCTAAATATATATCCTTGGAGTTTATATGGTCATTGTATGTAGTTCCACTCTGTAATCTACCTAAATATATATCCTTGGAGTTTATATGGTCATTGTATGTAGTTCCACTCTGTAATCTACCTAAATATATATCCTTGGAGTTTATATGGTCATTGTATGTAGTTCCACTCTGTAATCTACCTAAATATATATCCTTGGAGTTTATATGGTCATTGTATGTAGTTCCACTCTGTAATCTACCTAAATATATATCCTTGGAGTTTATATTGTCATTATACGTTGTTCCACTCTGTAGTCTACCTAAATATATATCCTTGGAGTTTATATGGTTATTATACGTTGTTCCACTCTTTAGTCTACCTAAATATATATCCTTGGAGTTTATATGATTATTATATGTAGTTCCACTCTGTAGTCTACCTAAATATATATCCTTGGAGTTTATATGGTCATTATACTTAGTTCAACTCTGTAGTCTACCTAAATATATAAGCCTTGGAGTTTATATAATTATTATATGTTGTTCCACTATGTAGTCTACCTAAATATATATCCTTGGAGTGTATATGGTCATTATACGTTGTTCCACTCTGTAGTCTACCTAAATATATATCCTTGGAGTTTATATGATTATTATATGTTGTTCCACTATGTAGTCTACCTAAATATATATCCTTGGAGTTTATATGATTATTATATGTTGTTCCACTATGTAGTCTACCTAAATATATATCCTTGGAGTTTATATGGTTATTTTACGTTGTTCCACTCTGTAGTCTACCTAAATAAATATCCTTGGAGTTTATATGGTCATTATACGTTGTTCCACTCTGTAGTCTACCTAAATATATATCCTTGGAGTTTATATGATTATTATATGTAGTTCCACTCTGTAGTCTACCTAAATATATATTCTTGGAGTTTATATAATTATAATATGTTGTTTCACTCTGTAGTCTACCTAAATATATATCCTTGGAGTTTATATAATTATAATATGTTGTTCCACTCTGTAGTCTACCTAAATATATATTCTTGGAGTTTATATAATTATAATATGTTGTTTCACTCTGTAGTCTACCTTAGTATATAACCTTGGAGTTTATATGATTATTATATGTTGTTCCACTATGTAGTCTACCTAAATATATATCCTTGGAATTTATATGGTTATTATATGTTGTTCTACTATGTAGTCTACCTAAATTTATATCCTTGAAGTTTATATGATTATTATATGTAGTTCCACTATGTAGTCTACCTAAATATATATCCTTGGAGTTTATATGATTATTATATGTAGTTCCACTCTGTAGTCTACCTAAATATATATCCTTGGAGTTTATATGATTATTATACGTTGTTCCACTCTGTAGTCTACCTAAATATATATCCTTGGAGTTTATATGGTCATTATATGTTGTTCCACTCTGTAGTCTACCTAAATATATATCCTTGGAGTTTATATAATTATGATATGTTGTTCCACTCTGTAGTCTACCTAAATATATATCCTTAGAATTCACATTTCATTGGTTCATTTCTTGAGAAGCAGCTTATAGTACCCTTAAAAATGACGTCATACAATACAAATTATCAATGATAGGTAGTATACATTTTAATTGACCAATGTTAGGCCAATATGACGTTATTTTTATAGGCACTATTAGCAGCTTCATTTCTATAAAAAAACAGAAGTTTATCTGATGTTCGTCAAAATTTTAGGTATCCACAATATACGCAATGTGTAAATTCCAATACAAGTGCAGCTAGGGTTTTAAAATTACTAACCTGGAAGGGGCTCGAACATTTCACGTCTGGGACACGCTTGAACCCTAGTATCAATATTTTTATAATTCAGTTTAGACATAAATAGGTCACAAATTTTAACAACTAGTGACTACGCCCCTAGAGGCCTCTACCAGAATGTAAAATGTTTTCTTTTGAATCTATAAGATATATTGCTTTAATTAAAACAATTTATAAAATATTCCTTGAGTACGGTTTCTCTTGAAAATCTATCTTTGAGCTGATTTCCCTAAAATAAATGTAAAATGAGTACCAGCTAAAATGAGAAAAATAGTAAATACAATTTATACTATCCCAGTGGAGCTACCTAGTAACTAATATAACCTAACCTAACTTGGCCTAAAGTAATAATCAAACAAAATAAGTATTACCCTACCTCCTTATTCTGAATTTATTTTAAAATAAGGGATATATATCTTTATGTATAGTATACCCCTTACCTGTTAAAATCTCCCTCCATCTTGAGATTATGTGTGGGAAGAACTGGTCTTGGCCTGAGTTCCTGTGTACGCCCGCACACTGTAAAATCTGTATAGGTTGACCGGGTGGTTGACCCAGCACTAAACCTGTAAATAGATAGATAGATATATATGTCTTGGCCTGAGTTCCTATGTACGCCCACACACTGTGAAATCTGTATAGGTTGACCGGGTGGTTGACCCAGCACTAAACCTGTAAATAGATAGATATGTCTTGGCCTAAGTTCTTGTGTAAGCCCGCGCACTGTGAAATTTATATAGGTTGACCGGGTGGTTGACCCAGCACTAAACCTGTAAATAGATAGATATGTCTTGGCCTAAGTTCTTGTGTAATCCCGCGCACTGTGAAATTTATATAGGTTGACCGGGTGGTTGACCCAGCACTAAACCTGTAGCAAAAAAAAGTTCTGACAAAGACCAAATTGTGTCAAAAATGATCCATGTGACGCCATAAAAATGAGGGAGATGAGAGGAGAAGAAAGAAAAAAACCTCGCAAAAAGAGATGGATAATCTCACATTTTGGATTATCATGGATAATTTTTTACTCAATTTTGTCTTTGTCAAAGTTTTAGATAAAATGTAAATAAAAATAATAAAAGTAAATAAGTAGATGCTTTTTGTTCAATGGAATCATCACAAAAAGATATCCCGAAAATGTTTCTCATTGTTGAAAAGTGGATAAAAAATTGACTACAAACCAAGAAACATAACAGATCATGTAAAGGCGACGAAATGAAATTGCGGGCTTCGTTGTATTTTTAAAGTAGCTTTTCTCCTATTTCTAGCCCCTGCTGGGTGCTCTAATCCTGCGGGGCCAATTTTCTAAACCTACGGGGCAATAATTAAAATCTTAAAGTTACCTATCAAAAGCTAATGTGAAAATACGACGAAACCATTACTTTCAGAATTAACACAGTGTTTGTAAACTGGGTATTTTTATGACTTGCAATAATGTCCTTCTAGCGGTAAAAATTTGAACTAAAATGTTGTACCTGTCATCTTTAGGCTTGTTGCTAGTATTATTGTTTGTAGGCGAAGATCCAGAACTGAAAAAAAATTGTTTTTTTTACAAAATCCTTTTAAAAATTTGGTGAGAAAAAAGTTTAATCTAGACATACTTTTCTTTTATGATAATTCTAGTTTATTGCCAAGAAACAATAAGGAAAGGTAGGAAACATTTGCCTCGGATAGTTATCTCCGCCTCTAGAAGCATTAATTTCATTTCTCGTATTTATTCGAATCCGGTGGATAGGAACCTCGGGGCTAAAAAAACTAGTTTTAATCTCATAATTGTACATTCTTTATCCGTGGAAAGCCGTTTATAATATGATACGAGAAATAACTATTCTGAAACTTAAATTTAAGTTATTTTTTAGGGCTCTCGACACGCATTAGTGCTAATGAAAATTATTTTTTGAAAATTAAATAAGAGAATTGCTAGATATTATTTTTGCGTGATTATCCAAACAACCATAACCAATAAAAGATTGTGGACAAATGACAGTTGGGAGGATGCCAACTTTATCCTTTCTCATAGAAAATCTAACATTGAAATTTGGTATATAATCAATGTTTTTTAAAAGTTAGATTTGGATTTTGATTATATGAAAAACAAGGATGACAACATCCATAAAAGCGAAGCACTGAAACGGTAGGACAAACGGACATGAACACTTATATAGTGTCAGAACTGAATAATCAGAATATAAATGTATAGGAGTCGAAGCAAAATTGTAAGTAAATTTGTTGAAAAACTGCTTTATACAGGATAATGTTTATGGACATACTTACATATTTAAGACTTGTTTATAGAGTTGATTTGCTTATAACATTATACTTTGTTGTCCCAGGAATCAATATACCAAAAATCGGATGATTAGATGATTAGATCACAAAAAAATTTGTTTTAAAAAAAAGTAAAAATAATTAACATGTTTAAAATGGACGTGCGGAAATTTTGGTAATGATTGTAGAGTTGCTACGCTTTCTAAATCGTAACTAACTACTAAAGGAATCACCATGCAAAATTTGAAACCAACCCTAATTATAGAAAAGCTTCGCTTTTAACAAGAATTATACATAACTTAACTAGCGAAGCACAAAAAATTGAATTGACAAACAGACAAAATCAGTAATAGAGCAGATATTAAGTTATCATAAAAAGATAGGAAATATGCAAAAAAAATCAATGTAAATCCCGAAACCTTTTTAAAGATAAGGGTTATGTATTTAGAAACATGACTAACAGAAATCTTGATTTGTAGCCGAGAATACATTTCGCACATAGCACTAGAGACTGACTGGCAGATAAAACAAGAATTATTGAGTAGCTTTACTATTAAAAACCCACATTAAAATTTGATTAAAATTGAATTAAAGATTAGTTATTTCTTTCATCGTATTATAAACCGCTTTCCGCGGATATAGAATGTACAATTATTAGATTAAAACCAGTTTTTTAGCCCCGAGGTGCCGAAGGCATGGGCTAAAAAAATGGTTTTAATCTTATGATTGTACATTTCTATATTCGTAGAAAGCGGTTTATAATACGATGCTAGACATAGTTTTTTCGTATTGATGAGAACCGGTTCCTGTCCACCGGATTCGAATGAATACGAGAAAATAATAACTTTCATATTTTCAATTGATAATAACCTATTTATCTAATTTAAAGGGAAACTCAGAAATTATTACTAGTCCCTAAAGTTTTATAATAACGTTTTCTTATTTATTGGTTTAACAACTTTTATATAAATTTCATTAGTTGGTTTATTAAGTTACACGTTTCAACCACTAATTGTATTCTACATAAGTGTTAATTTTGTGTATCATTAGTACATTAGAGTAAAACACTAGGGGAAGAAAGGGTTAAATACCTGTATCTCCCCATTGCATCAACCTTGTGCAACTTTTCTATTGGGTCATTGAAAATCAACCAATTGTGTCGCTTATATTAACACAGCCAAGTAGCAGAAAATAATTTAGAAGCAGACGAAAGAGGTCATTGAAAAAGAAAGGGAGGTAGTTTTCTGTATATACATCTATACTTTATATCGTTTATAAGTACGGAGGTACAACAATTTATTGGCAATTGTGTTATCCCTTTAGATCCCTGTCTTGAGACAGTAACCCAAACTAACATATATCAACCTCCCAGCTCTAAATCAAGATTTGTTTTCTTTTCTTCTTTTGTTCGTGTTGACCAGACAAACACGGAAATTGACTTTTTTTTGCCGTGGCTGACAAAACAACCAAATATTTCATTTTTTTATACCTATACTACAAAACAATTTAATGGTAACTTTGCAAAGTGTCTGGAAAATCAGCCATGTGACGTCGTTAAAATGAGGAAGATGAGAGAAGAAGTGGGAAAGAAAACCTAGGAATAGTCCCTTTCGTAAGGGGCGATTCGTCGTATTTTTAAAATGGCTTTTTATAGGTTATTTTAGGTTAGATTATATTGGGTTAGGTGAATGCCCCACAGGGTTAGGCAATTGACCCCGCAGGGTTAGAGCCCCCGCAAGGACTAGAAATGGAAGAAAAGCTACTTTAAAAATACGAACAAACGCTCCTTAAGAGGCGTTGTCACGAAAGGTTTTTGTTATCTGCCTTCATATTGTGAAAAACACAAATAAAAATCTTAAAAATGCCAAAATTTAATCATTAAGCTTTTTAATGAAAGCCTTGTCTTGAAACCATAATAAATTAGTTTCTTTTTAATACATCATCAATATTAAACTGTGTTTCGGTGCGCTAATTAGTATCTCTTAACCAACTTCAAAACAATTGCTGTTTATGATCGTTAAAACTTTCCACTTCAATTTAAATTTGAATTCTGATACGTGAAACATTTGAAATAATTTACCAACATTATAAAAACATATCACTTTTTATTGGCTTCTACAATTTGGGAAATTGGAAAAAGAAAAAGAAATAATAAAAGAAACAGTATTCATGAAAAATATACAGCCCTTGTGGTGTCCAAACTTTTCAACCAACAATTTTAATCTACAGAATAGGTACTTTTGTTTATCATCATTCAGGTTGTTCATTAGACTATAAAAGTTTTAAAGATTTTTAATCAATATAATAGATTTGAAATCTGCATAAAATTTTAAGGATTTTTTTTATAAAATTAGTTTTTTATATAATTCTTTATTTAAAGGCGCAAATACAAATTAAGTTAAATAATTTTGAGATCTGTGATTGGTGGATTGAAAACTATCTGCGCTCTGATTGGAGAAGCTTAAGTGACGTACATCATTCAACCAATTAGAGCGTAGGTAGTTTCCAATCCAGCTATCCTATTGGTCAAAATTTATTAACTTAAATCGTATTTGCGCCTTTAAATAAAGAATTATATAAAAAACGAATTTTTTAAAAAATCCTTGAAATTTTATGCAGATTTCAAATCTATTATATTGATTAAAAATCTTTAAAACTTTTATAGTCTATTGTTCATCAATTTATCTACCATTGGTTTATTGCTTAAGATCCCTGTTAATAAGTGAAACAATCCATCAAAAAATAGATTTTACACAAGATTATCATGTTCTCTAATAAAGTGAAATTCATAGCTGGCTAAAATAACAATACCCCCCATCCTCTACTGTTACACCTCCCCTTATCTCCTACTGCATAAACGAACTGACAAATAAAATATCAAACTAAGGTTTAAAACACAATTTGAAAGATATAATTAAAAACTGTCTGGGACAAAAATTAATTTTACAAATCGGTTACTTGTAAAGTAACTTCGCTACTAAAACAAAAGAAAAGATGAAATCCTTACAAGGAAAACCCACAAATTCTGTAAAGAAAACAATTGTTAATAGGATTAAAAGAAATCCCTTAAACATACATGTAGGTTAATTGATTAGATAGATAGATAGATAGATATATGGATAGACAGATAGATAGATAGATAGATAGATAGATAGATAGATAGATAAATAGATAGATATAGTCTACATAGAATGAACAAAAGTTTATTTGTAAAACATGATGTTTCATGCATTAAAGCAATCTTCAGTTACAATTTAATACTGACAATAATATTAGAATTAATAGATTTAGATAGATAGATAGATAAAAAGAAGGTAAAGATATGTAGGTATTATAATAGATATATAATAAAGAAGTGCATGACTACGCGGCCAAACGTCCTACAAGCAATGTACGACCTTTGACAGTAACTGTGCATGGCAATAAATTGCGCCTGTTTTGGGCCAAAGCATGCTTTTAAAAATGTTACATAGCAGCAGTAGGAATTTGATTAACTACTTTAGTTTTACGGAGTTTCGAGATTCGAACCCATGACATACCCGACAATTGTCTGTGTTATGAGATAGATAGATGGGTGTCTTACCTGTATAAAGTCTGATCACTAACAGAGCTAATGGAACTGTTTGGAGAGGTGGTATATAGATAGATAGACAGATACATAAATAGATAGATAGATAGATGTCTTACCTGTATAAATTCTGACCACTAACAGAACTGATGGAACTATTTGGGGAGGTGGTATATAAATAATCAGACAGATAGATAAATAGATAGATAGATAGGTGTCTGACCTGTATAAAGTCTGATCACTAACAGAACTGATGGAACTATTTGGGGAGGTGGTATATAAATAATGAGACAGATAGATAAATAGATAGATAGATAGGTGTCTGACCTGTATAAAGCCTGATCACTAACAGAACTGATGGAACTATTTGGGGAGGTGGTATATAAATAATCAGACAGATAGATAAATAGATAAATAGATAGGTGTCTGACCTGTATAAAGCCTGATCACTAAAAGAACTGATGGAACTATTTGGGGAGGTGGTATTTAAATAATCAGACAGATAGATAAATAGATAGATAGATAGGTGTCTGACCTGCATAAAGTCTGATCACTAACAGAACTGATGGAACTATTTGGGGAGGTGGTATATAAATAATCAGACAGATAGATAAATAGATAAATAGATAGGTGTCTGACCTGTATAAAGCCTGATCACTAACAGAACTGATGGAACTATTTGGGGAGGTGGTATATAAATAATCAGACAGATAGATAAATAGATAGATAGATAGGTGTCTGACCTGTATAAAGTCTGATCACTAACAGAACTGATGGAACTGTTTGGAGAGGTGGTACCATTTGATCCTGGCTTCCCAACTCTAGATAAATAGATAGAAAGATAGATAGATTGAACTGTTTGGAGAGGTGGTACCATTTGATACTGGCTTCCCAACTCTAAATAAATAGATAGAAAGATAGATAGATTGAACTGTTTGGAGAGGTGGTACCATTTGATGTTGGCTTCCCAACTCTTAGAAATTAACATATCATATAATAATCCTATTATATAAAGTAGTAAGGTTTTTAAGATCTCAATAACTACTGGACCGATAGGGTTCTATTTCAGTTAGGCTTCACATATGTCCTGTGATGGTTTTAGGCTATTTTATTTTTAGCTTTGTCTTTGGATGGTTTAATGCTATTTTTTCTAGCCAATCAATGCCCCTTCAATGAAATATCCCCTAGTTGCTAGGGGCGTTAAATATAAACGAGGATGGTAACACCCAAGCTCTAAACTGGAACGGAGGAACAATCCAACATTAACACTTGTAAAGTGTCTAAATCTAATGAGCAGAAAAATAACCTTTATAAACTCGTTAAAAAATTGCGTAAATACAGGATTCTGTTTAAGGACTGACTTACTAGTAATTATTATAGAATTGCTACACTTTCTACATCGTTGCTAACTTTTACAGGAATCATCATCTAAATTTTGAAATTGATAGAAAAGTTTGAACATACACAATATTTTATTAAATTTAGTTGTTTTATTGATAAATTATGTGATCATCAAAATTTTCAACTGGGGAGTCAAACACTTTGCCAAAGTCAAACTTACAACAATTATCCATTAAATATATATATTAAAGTGACAGGACGTTTATGCATGCATTTATGCCCGCTATAATCTTTCAAACAGGGCGGTGTGGAGCTTAAACTGTAAAGATTACCCCCGAAATAAATTTGACGGGGGAATGGGATATATCCATATCCAAAGTAAAAATGGATCATTTAAAATACACACTCGTATACAATTACTAAAAAATATTTACAATATTTTACTGGTTATATATCGCGATGTATTATAGACAGCTTTCCGTGTATATTTACATGAATTATGATTTTTATTTCAATATTTGTGGAAAATTGTTAGTAAGGCTTACAACCGGTTCTAATCCAGAGGATATTAATCGGTTTTGCAGCCATACTGGAAATAAACTTACCTTGTCCTGTTGTCAATATACATGTCCTTTGATTCTGATCTACTCATTAGAGGTCCCTCTCCACGTTTACCTACATAAATATTTTTCCAGCATGGATTTGAAACCGATTAATATCCGCAGGATTAGAACTGTTTTTTTAGCCATACTGGAAAATCAAGTATAGCATAGCATTAAAGACAATTTTCGACGAAAATCAAAATAAAATCATGATATTAAAACTAGTTTTGTCGCTACCAAGACTGTTTTAAATTAAAATATTTTTATATCCGAAGAAAGCTGTCTATAATACGATGCGATAAATAACTTATAAATCGTACCTTATTGTTAGAGGACGGAATTACTATACCAAGTTTAATACTTATTTTTTTAATGAATTTACAAAAAAAATTGGTAAATAAAATGTATAAGAGTCGAAGAAAAATTATAAGTAAATTTGTTGAAAAACTGCTAGATACAGGATAATGTTTATGGACATACTAACATTTTTAGGACTTGATTATATGGATGCTTCGCTTATAATATTATACTTTGTTGTCCTAGGAATCAGTATTCAAAAAATATGATCAATCGGATAATTTTATCTCATACAAATTTTTAAAAAAGTTAAAATCAACATGTTTAAAATGAACGTACGGACATTCTGGTAATGATTATAGAGTTGCTACGCTTTCTAAATCGTACCTAACTACTACAGGAATCACCATGCAAAGTTTGAAATCGACAGAACAATTATAACATGCCAAAATTAACGAATAAAGCTATCCGTCACAGATATACAGACGGACGGACGGACCGACCCTAATTATAGAAAAGCTTCGCTTTTAAAACTATATGTAAAGAAATAAATGGATGGATAAAAAATGTAAATAAAGTTATGCAGATTTTATACAGAACAAGAAAATCTCCCAATATTTATTTTCTCAACAAATAAAAGAAATTCATCTCTGAAGATGAAACAGGTATAAAGGGGCTTATTTTTATTTTCTTCCTATCCCATTATTTAAAGTAGTA
The DNA here is from genome assembly GCF_053477335.1 of Acartia tonsa. NCBI lineage: Eukaryota > Metazoa > Arthropoda > Copepoda > Calanoida > Acartiidae > Acartia > Acartia tonsa. Next base: position 5,481,811 of record NC_137269.1, read on the forward strand.
AGATTTTTTTGTCTGCATCTTAAGATTTCGATAACTACAAAACAAGTTGAGTGATAATTTTTAGGGATATTTTGTTTTGACATTATTGTGTTATCGGACGTCCGTACAAAGCTAAGTAAAGAATAAATAATTTATATAGTAGCTGCGCTACTAAAAGATTTAAATTAGATAACCCTTTAATGAATACTAGCGGCTTCGCCCCTAGAGGCCTCTAGGGACACAAAAAGTTGTTTCAATCTGTTTTAAAATCAGCTAGTTACCAAAAATATTTTTTTCGCCGCTAGATGGTGTTAGTTATAGATTTAGCTAATTGCAAAAATGTCTGCAGGGCAGTGTTTTTTTTAATTTATTTATTTTTGTTGATTTCTCTGGGAAAGGTGGTGGTACCCTCCCCCAAAATAATTATAAACCTTCCAATGACCTATGAGAAGCTACCCTGATAAGGAGAATCCGATAGGTTCAGCGGTTAGCGAGATCCTTTGATACAGACAAACAGACAGAGAAACATACAGACAAATAGACAGACAAACAGACAAATAGACAAACAAACAGACAAATAGACAAACAGACAAATAGACAAATAGACAACCTGCTAATTTATTTTTAGGATATTATCACTTTGATCTTGTACCAGATTTTCATGGTATCTTTCCACCCCATGTACCCCACCCACTCCCCTTCTACTGGATGAACGAACTAGTCAATAAACGAGTTCCAATGTAGCAACCTAGTTGACGACCTTTTTTTCCCTGTCATAATATCCACATATAATATACATCCAATATCTCTTTAATTCTTGCAAACTTGTGTGAGAGACAGACAGATTCAGAATAAAATATTGTTTTTCTATAACATTATAAGCATACGAGAACAAGGATGACAACTTTCATAAAAGCGAAGCTCTAAAACGGTAGGACAAACGGACATTAACATTTGTATAGTCTCAGAACTGAATAATCAGAATTTAAATGTATAAAAGTCGAAGCAAAATTGAATGTAAATTTGTTGAAAAACTGCTTGATACAGGATAATTTTTATGGACATACTTACATTTTTAGGACTTGATTATAGAGTTGCTTTGCTTATAACATTACACTTTGTTGTCCCAGGAATCAATATACCAAAAATTAGATCAATCGGATGATTAGATTACATAAAAATTTGTTGTTAAAAAAGGAAAAAAATCAACATGTTTAAAATGGACTTACAGACATTTTGGTAATGATAATAGAGTTGCTACACTTTCTAAATCGTACCTTACTACTAAAGGCATCACCATGCAAAATTTGAAAGCGATAGGATAATTCTAACATGCGAAAAAAAGCTATCCGTCGGTGACGGATGGACGAACCGACCCTACAAGGATGACAACATACATAAAAGCGAAGCACAGAAAAGGGGGGGAAAACAAACATTAACACTTGTATAGTGTCAAACCTGAATTAGCAGGATACTGTTTATGACTTTATTATAGATATGACTCACTTATAATGTTGTACCTTGTTGTCCCAGAAATAATAATTCCAAAAATTAGACAAATAGGATAATTTTATTATAAAAAAATTGTTGTCAAAAGAATCTTTCCTAAGACGTACATACAGAACTTAATTTTAGAAAGTTTTTTAAAATTGTCTAAACAAGGGGATTGTTTCAAGCTTAGTTGTAAATAAACTCAATTGTAACATTGAATGTTTAGTCATAAATCAACAAAAAAAAAGGCTGGTGATTTAAAGAGGAGCTTCACTTAATAGGATTTATATTATGTCATACAACATATAAAAGATTGACAATTTTATTTGATTGTCTAGAAATTATATTATTAGGATTATAAATGGATTTGTATATAATTTGTCTCTATCTATTTATCTATCTATATACCTGTAGTCACAGAAGATGGTCTATACCTCCCTCCCTGGACATATGAACATATCTATCTATCTATATACCTGTAGTCACAGAAGATGGTCTATACCTCCCCCCAGGACATGTGAACATATCTATCTATCTATATACCTGTAGTCACAGAAGATGGTCTATACCTCCCCCCAGGACATATGAACATATCTATCTATCTATCTATATACCTGTAGTCACAGAATATGGTCTATACTCCTCCCAGGACATATGAACATATTTATCTATCTATATATATACCTGTAGTCACAGAAGATGGTCTATACCTCCCTCCCAGGACATATGAACATATCTATCTATCTATCTATATACCTGTAGTCACAGAAGATGGTCTATACCTCCCTCCCTGGACATATGAACATATCTATCTATCTATATACCTGTAGTCACAGAAGATGGTCTATACCTCCCCCCAGGACATATGAACATATCTATCTATCTATCTATATACCTGTAGTCACAGAATATGGTCTATACTCCTCCCAGGACATATGAACATATTTATCTATCTATATATATACCTGTAGTCACAGAAGATGGTCTATACCTCCCTCCCAGGACATATGAACATATCTATCTATCTATCTATATACCTGTAGTCACAGAAGATGGTCTATACCTCCCTCCCTGGACATATGAACATATCTATCTATCTATATACCTGTAGTCACAGAAGATGGTCTATACCTCCCCCCAGGACATGTGAACATATCTATCTATCTATCTATCTCTATACCTGTAGTCACAGAAGATGGTCTATACCTCCCTCCAGGACGAGCTGAACATATCTCCCTTGTGTTAAAAGCTCTGTAAGCCTAGGAGAAAAAATATATTTTAAATTAGTTACTCATTTCAAATAATTGTATCTTTTAGGCTTAAAAAGTTGGATATTTTAATTTAATCTAAAGTATATAAACTGAACAACCAAGAAGCAGCTTAAAGTTTCGAATACAAAATTATGTAATCTTCGCCCAAAATTGTATTAGCCTTGAAGTAATGGGAGTAGAGAGGATATGAAATATTAATTTCCAGATTTTAAATATTATTTGCTACGCTACTTATGGACATGTATATTCATAATTGTCCTTGTTATTTTGTAAATTTTATTGGGTCAATTCTGTAAACCAATAGTAGCCAGACAAAACTTATTTACCTCATAAAAATGTTGCATTAAAACACCAAATAAAATTTATAACAAAATTTATACATAGTATGGCTTCGAAACCGATTAATATCCGCTGAATTAGAGCCGGTTCTCAGAGATACTGAAAAATCATGTGCAGTATCGAGTTAAAGATTATTTTCCAGGAATAATAATGTAAAAATCATAAGATTAAACCAGTATTGTAAGCCCCTGCCATCGGGTCCTACGGTCTAACAAAACTGGTTTTAATCTTATAGTTTTTTATTTTAATATATGTGGAAAGCTGTCTATAATGCGATGCTATTTATTCATTTTTGTAGTCAAGTTTGAGTCTGCTTTGTCAAGTGGATGAAATAACAGGTGTTAATCTTTAAATCAAATATCAAAATCTAAGTTTCCTAAAGTCTATATTCCATTTTTAGGTTTTTCATATATTAGAGTTTTTTTACCCGCTTCACAAGAACTCTTCTAACAAATAGTTGTATCATGAAATAAATTGAAGTCAACATTTCCGAAATTTCAAACAAAAATCCACGAAACAATTTATAAATAGTTTTATAATGTAAAACTAATTCACAAAAGACTTAAGTTTAAAGAATCTGAAACCTACCCAGGAGCAAACACAAATTATTATTATAAAAATTTTATCCAATAGCATGAGACGTTTTAGAGCTTCTGAAAATCTAAAAAATGACGATAGAAGTGATTTAATTATAAGATGATTCTGGTCATAAACTTTATGCGATTGAGCAAATTAATTTCATTTAAAAATGCTAAAAACTTGGATATTTATGTGGCGTAAAATTTGTTTTATTGTGTTACTAAAGGGAAGTGGGTTAGAAGTGGGCGAAAAGAAAGTGGTTTGAGGCTTTCTTCCACTTTTTTCAATGAATGATGATGCACACTCTCTGGCAAATCTCAGTGCATAAACCTTACCTGTCTTTTTTCAGGTGAGAAATCTCTAGCTCCCTCAATGCCAATCTTCAAGTTGGTCTTGTGAACTATGGGGGCTGCGCGGGACATATTAAATCCATCCTAAAAAAAACAAGGATGACAACATCCATTAAAGCGAAGCTCTGAAATGGTAGGACAAACGAACATTAACACTTGTATAGTGTCGGAACTCAATGATCAGAATATAAATTTATAACAGAAAAACTGCTTAAATACAGGATAATGTTTATGGACATACTTACATGTTTAGTACTTGATTATAGAGTTGCTTCGCTTATAACATTGTAATTTGCTGTCCCAGGAATCATTATTCCAAAAATCAGATCAATCGGATTATTTTATTAGATAAACATGTTTAAAATCGACGTACGGACATTCTTGTAACGATTAAAGAGTTGCTACGCTTTCTAAATCGTACCTAGCTACTACAGGAATGATCATGCAAAATTTGAAATCGATAGGACAATTCTAGCATGCCTAAATAAACTGAAAAAGCTAACCGTTTCAGACGGACGTACGGACAGAACCTAATCATAGAAAAGCTTTTGAAACAGAATTTTAAAATATACAGTCGGCAACCCGTACAACCAATTTTGTCCCCAATTCCTTCTTAAAATCTTGTAAAAAGGTTTAAAAACGTCCAAGATTAAACCGACCTCCCCCCCCCCCTCCCAACAAAAAAAAAATCGTGGACAATGGACATCCTTAACACAGGTTTCTAAGAATATGACTTGTTAATAACGTAAGATATTATACAATTTGTGAAGATTTTAAAAAAATATTGTAAGGTTTCTTCAAGATGATTTTAAGACGGTGTCATATTTAAAACCTTTCAGATAGGAATTTTACATAGCATACTTTTTGTGACTATTTGTGACGTAACCTTGCTTGTTTCTAACTTTAAAAGGTTTTATTTTGTTTTATAGGGGCAAAATATTATACATTTAGGTATTTTTTATTAAAACAACTTGATATAATAATTTATATAGTTCTTAAACAAATTTAGCTTATTTTACTTTATACGTAAGTTGTTAAGAATTTTGGGTTATTAATTTTTGGCTAGAAATTTGTGTTGTTGTATTTCACTATTAAAGCTGCTAAAAAAATTTGAGCCATGCTTTTATTTAAGTTGTCATCCTTGTTTTATAATAATTTTACTGAATAGAAAAAATCACAGATATGAAAATTTAATATATTTTGTCCAATTTCAATTTGTTTCAATTGAATTCATTTTTTCTTTAGATTTCTTTCAATAAGATTTAGAATTTTTATTATATTAAAAGTAAATTGTTATTCATAAAATATTTTTTTAGATTTAAATATACAGCCAATTAAAATTTACAAATCAACAAAGAACCACTAACAGACAACCATCAAGTATCTTTTTCTTTAGATTTTGTTCGAAGAGACATGAATTTTCTAAAGTTTGTATATAATATATTTTTAGGTATCCTTTGCATTTGAGAAAAATAAAAGACTAGAAGATTAAAAATTAATTAAGATTTTTAAACTACGTCACTGCAACTTTGTTAGTATAATTGAGATACAAAATGAAAGAGAGATATTTGATTTTAATCATAAATATCCAGGCTCTATGCGCTATAAAATAAATGCTCTATTAATGAGTTTGAACATAATTAGCAAAACACAGAAAGCCATGGATTGGAGTATTTATTAGAAGATTTAAAGAGCATTTGTAAAAATTAAGAATCACAAAACCTTTCTCATATATTTTAATTTTTTTAATATTTAAAGTTTGTAACATGACTACCAGACGGACAGACAAAGGCATTAGATACTGGAGGCTAATTGGTAATAAGAATCATTACAAAATAATCCACCATCTATGTTGAATAGGAGCTGAGAAAATTTCACCATAGCGTTATAGATAGACTAACTGACTCAAAGACTAAACAAGGATGATAACATCCATAAAAGCGAAGCTCTGAAATGGAAGGACAAGGAACATTAACACTTGTAGATTGTCAAAACTGAATTTGCACAATATTATGCAACAGTACAAACAATATTGTAAGTAAATTTGTTGCAAAACTGCATAAATATATTATACTGTTTAGGGACATACTTACATTTTTGGGACTTGTTTATAGATATGCTATGTTTATAACATTGTACCTTATTGTAATAGGAATCAGTTTTCAAAAAATCAGAATAATCAGAAGTTAAAAAAAAGTTTAAAATCGACATGTTTAAAATGAACGTACGGACATTATGGTATTGATTATAGAGTTGCTACGCTTTCTAAATTGTACCTAACTCCTACAGAAATCATCATGCTAAGTTTGGAATCGATAGGACAATTCTAACCTGTTTAAATTAACGAAAAGAGCTAACAGTGACGTACGGACGGACGGACCGACCCTAATTATATAAAAGCTTCACTTTTAAAAACAGACAGATAAAGCGAATAATAGAGTAGATTCGCTAATAAAAACTCTGTACAGATAATATTGAATTCAAAACATTTGTAAAACTCAAGGAAGGTCCAAGATTCAAATTTAATACAGTAATGTTTAGAATAGATTAGATTTATTATTTTTAAAAGCGAAGCTTTTCTATAATTAGGGTTGGTCCGTCCGTACGTCCGTCCGTCCGTACGTCCGTCACAGAGAGTTAGCTTTTTCGTTATTTTAACAGATTAGAATTGTCCTATCGATTCCAAACTTTGCATGATGATTCCTATAGTAGTTAGATACAATTTAGAAAGCGTAGCAACTCTATAAACAATACCAGAATGTCCGTACGTCCATTTTAAACATGTTGATTTTTAACTTTTTTGACAACAGATTTTTTATATGTTAAAATTATCCGATTCTTCTGATTTTTTAAAAACTGATTCATATTACAACAAGGTACAATGTTATGAGCAAAGCATCTCTATAAACAAGCCCCAAAAATGTAAGTATGTCCTTTAACAGTATCATCTATTTATGCAGTTTTGCTAATTCAGTTCTGACAATCTACAAGTGTTAATGTTCGTTTGTCCTTCCATTTCAGAGCTTCGCTTTTATGGATGTTGTCATTCTTATTGGGTCCACATATACATATAAAATAAAAACAATTTTACTTTTAACACCCAGCTAAACTACAAGACTGAGTAGGGTGCAGTGTCCACCGAAATATATTTCAATAAATAACTAAGAAGTATCAAAGACTTTTTCACTCAGTGAATTTATCAAAAATAAATGAATTAAAAGAATATTATATACATTTATATAAACAGTCAAATTTAATTGATATGGTTAATTTATATAAAATCTTTCTTCCCAAATGGCAGTTTTCTAAAAAAAATTCCTTCTGGCGGACTTATGGAAACTTCATATTATAGAATACCCACGATTTAAAACTATTCCATAAATCAATATATAATTACTTGGATGTTGCACCAGATTTTTATGATCTCTAATAAAGTGATACACCCAGCTTTCTAAAATAACGACACTCACATCCACCCCATTTACCCCATACCCTCCCTTCCTACTGGAGAAACAAACCGACCAATAAATATGGTCCATATTAGAAAACAAATGTTAGTACATCCAGGTATTATTTATCCAATATTGCATAAAATCATAAAAAATTGTGCCAACAAGCTAACCACCACTGTTTGCATTTTAGAGTCGGGGCGTTGAAAATTTTCACCTAGCTTAAATTTACTATCTAATACTAGTATTATTCTTATGAACTTCTGAACAATGTTTTAATACTTCTGAATTTGTAATTTTCAGTTATCCTAAGGGATAAGACAACGAACAGTGTACATCCTAAAAACGATAATGAAAATTACCCTTCAAATTATTTGTTGATTGAAAAGTTTGGACTTAACTATTTTTAACCAACAAATCAAATCTAAGGTACCAGCAGGGGCGTCCAAGCTTTTTTATTTAAATTTTTCCCGGGGGGGGGGGGTGTGTGGAAATTTGTTCTTTGTGGCAAATTTTTTTACCCCCCCCCAAAAAAAAAAAGTTTTACCCCAGGGGTAAAATTTGCTTGGGGGAGGTAATTACCCCCCCCTGAAATCTGTTGGGGGGGGGGGTGGGTGTAAACAAAATTTACTTCCAAGTTAAATTTTTTTTTTTTTTTGGGGGGGGGGTAATTTAAATGCTATTATATTATGCTATATTTAGTAGTAAAATGAAAAAATATTTAGGGGATCAAAATTCATTGGGGGGGGGGGGGTAATCCCCACTTTACCCCCCCCCCCCTTTGATGTCCTTGGGTACCAGTGTAATTTAAATCCCAATGTCCTCTTCCTTCGTGGCATTTGTGGTTTATTATGATGTCAAGTTTCTATTTATAAAACTAAAGCCTCACTCCAAAGGATCAATCAGGTGAAGGACCAGGGAGGGAGGGGACATTGTGCTATACATTAAACTAGTCCCCAAATCGTTTTCGTGTTCGTTGGCCTCGCAACTTTGGAGACTTTTATTAAATTTTGATTGGTTGGTTCATTGAGTTTATTGTCCAATTGTGACAACACAGAAAGGGCAATTTTGTGTGTCATCATTGGGATGTATATAAATTTATCAGACATTGTCTTATCCCTTTAGATAATTGCATTGTAAAGAACACTGTTTAAAAAATCAAAATTTTAAATTTTTCAAATAAGACAAGTGTAAAGTCTTTCTGAATTTTCTTCTTTTTTTAAAGATAATATAAATAATCTCAACTACCTAACTGTTAAACCTAATCTAAAATGTTTACACGAAAAATGGCCTTCGGATCTTTACAACCTTAATTTAGTCAAAATTGCCAAATTTAAAGATAAAGGGATGGGTATTTTTACATCAATATGAAACTATTTTATAATCGAATATGTATGCTGTGTTAACATGTAAGTAAGAAACTTGAGAGAAAATTGAGAAATTAAAACAAAAATTAGCTATAGCCCTTTTCGTGGCAACGCCTTTTAAGGGGCGTTTTGTCGCATTTTTAAAGTAGCTTTTCTCCTATTTCTAGCCCCTGCGGGGGGCTGTAACCTCGCGGGGCCAATTGCCTAACCCTGAGGGGTAATCACCTAACTCAACTTAACCTAACCTTACCTAAAATAACCAATCTAAAGCTACTGTGAAAATACGACAAAACGCCCCTTAAGAGGCGTTATCACGAAAGAGACTATATTCCAAAAATCTTGAGCAAGACAAATATTACACATTCTTGAAAAAATGGAATAACGGAAAGGAAAGAACGCTCATAAAACTCATCTATTTTGGATAATACTTTTAAGGACGTAGAGATTTACTTCTTAGAGGGTAGGGAGGGGAAGTGTTGTTGATAAAAAATTTAAGGGAAAGGAGGAAAAAGTGTCATTTTCAAAAAAAAATTTAGGAATCTTCTCACCAATTTCAAATTTAAACCATTTAATAATCTGTATTTCCCTGCCTTATACAGCTTTTGGGTCAGTTGAATTTGAATTGCCGAATGTGTACACAGTTTCCTCGGTGTTTCCTAATCCTATCTCAATATTTACTACTAGTTAAAAAAGCTTCAAACTTCCCAAAAAATTAAATTTGAAAAATTAAAATTTTGAATGTATAATGTATAAATCGTTTATGCATCCAAATTTAGATTTTTTTGAAAGTTTGAAGTTTTTAGCTATTAAAGTAAATATTGAGATAAGAAGAGGAAACACCAAGAAAACTGTGTACACATTCGGTAATTCAAATTCAAATGACCAGCTTTTGCAATGCATAGTTGATGAAAAGAAGGAGAAAAATATTCATTCAAAAAAATCCATTTATCCCCTATTTAATTCCTCTTCCCTTTCATTCTTTTGGTTTTCACAGAGAGGGAGAGGACATTGGGCTGTTTATTACACTAGTCCCCAAAGTTTTATAATTACGTGTTCTTATTCATTGGCTTAACAACTTTGGGAACTATTATTGAATTTTTATTGGTTGGTTTAATAAGATGAATGTCCAAACATTTTAACCACTCATTGTAATCTACAGAAGTGGAAATTTTGTTTATCATCATGGGGGATGTGCATTAACTTGTCGGCCATTGTCTTGTCCCTTTAGATATTGGGTTTTCATACTTTCTCACCAATGAAATCTTATTAGCTGTAATAGTCGATGAAATGAAATTTTACAATTAAAAAGTCCTGCCTTCCCCTCTTTTTCAACAATTAAATTCCCAGCTCCCCCCCCCCCCTGGCAAAACCATGTGCACGCAACTGCTTCAAATGTAAACCTTAAACTAGGGTTGGGCCGGCTATCCGGTAGTTTGCCGGATATGCAGCGTTGGCCAGATATCTGGCCAGATATCGGATATCCGGCATTGGAAATCAGCCTGATATCCAGTATCCGGCATTAGAAATCAACCGGGTATATGGTATCCGGCATTAGAAATCAGCCGGATATACGGTATCTGGCATTAGAAATCAGCCGGAAAACCGGTATCCGGCATTAGAAATCAGCCGGATAGCCGGTAACCGGACAAAAAAGTATCTGTCCCAACCCTAACTTAATTAAACCTTAATTTAAAAATATCATTAAACAAACTGCCGGCACTCGTAACTTGCAATAGAGCTTTGATTTATTGCAACTTTTTTGTTTGAACGTCTATTTCATTTCAGTACTTTTTAACAAGTTGATAATTTTCTTGTTTGCTTTTTGTTCGTTCAAATGAAAAGAATGAAACTAATACTTTTTAATCCTTTTGCAAGTTAAAGCTAAACAGTCCATAAACAAGGATGACAACATCCATAAAGCGTCTGAAACATGAGGACAAACGAACATTAAAACTTATAGCTTTACAGCTAAACAAGATGGTCATACTTCCCACATTTATATTAATTAGGTTCAGATAGATAAAATAAATTTTCTTACTTCAAATGCAAATTAAAAGGATGTATGACGAATAAGGCATCTATCTTAGATAACATCTGAGAAATCATTTTAGCGTTACGGACGGACGGAGTGGCTGTCGGCAGTCAGACAAAGTGAATTATAGTATCATCTTATTCTTCATTCAATTTTTAAATGGCGAATAGTGAAAAACAAAGCGGCCAAAAAGCAGTCAAGGTGCCGTCTAGCTGCTAATTTTTAAATTGGTCAAACATTTCTTATAGATATGAGAATCTACACTAAAATAACTCTATCTTTTATAGCGCATGAGAAAATCTTGTTTTTGTATGAAAACTCGGAGGGACAAAAGTATGTACGGACTGACGTTAGTTATAGAGTAGCTTATCTTAATTTACTTTTTCCTATTGGGGTCAAGTAGTTTAACTGTTTGCATTAGATTTTATTTTTTGCATTTATTCAAAAAATGGGGATAATTCTTATTTGGATTCATAGACAAATTGCTATTGGCATTGCAAATCTGTTCTTCAGTGTGGCTTAGAATTTGATTCTTTTCCAATTGGATTAAAACCGGTTCTGAGCAATACAGAAAGTACAATTGTCCACGAATTTTGAGATAAAAATCACAAAAGTAATACCAATTTAGTTAGTAGTAGAAAATTATCTTTAATACGATACGATACATAGTGTATCCGAAAGGGAGCGTTCCAATTCACTGTGAGCTACAATTGAATCAAGACAAAAGTAAGTGCCGAGCACTGGGACCTATGTAGGGTGAAAATAGACATAAATCCTTGATGATTCCAGGTGGAGACAAAATATTTCAGCAGGGTCTTTTTGTTTTTTTTCAATTTTAAGTTCTGAAAAAAAATTGAAAAAAATATGAAAATCTCTAATAAAAAACAAACAAAAAATAATTTTCAATATTTTTTTTTATTAAAAGATACAAACAACTTATATAAATACTATAAGCTTTAAAAAAATCACAATTTTTAAATTTAGACTTTCAATATAAAGATTTTTAGAAAAAACCTAACAACAAATTCTAACATATTTCTGATCAACATAGCAATAAAACGTCTTTTGCAAAATCTTTATCATCAAAAATAAATAGCACTTACTAAAGGTTTTTTTTCATTTTAACTTATACTTATCACATTAATTAACTTTAAAGATTGATTTTTTTAAAAGAAAGGTTGCGTGATTTTTTTCTTCATAATTAATTGCCTAATTTTAAGATTCAGACAAAAAACCTTACTATTTTATATTAAGGGATAATCTACCAGCAGCGGCTACGCCTCTAGAGGCATATGAGGCCCATGGGTTGGGGGGGAAGTCGAACCCCCCCCCTTACAATTACAGTTTTTTTTAATGAAAAAGTTAAAAACATTTATTTTGGAGAGTTAATTCTCTTGGGATAGTGGTGGTACCCTTCCCAAAATAGTTATAAACCTTACCAGGACATATAAGAAGCTACCGTGTAAAGGAGAACCATATCGTTTCAGTGGTTAGTGAGATCCCTTGGTGCACAAAGACTCACATAGAACCTGTTACTTTATTATAAAGATAAATATATACACAGTAACTCTACAATCAGAGTATGTCTGTTTGTTCATCCGTCTGTATAAAAACAATACAAAATATATTTATTTGGTACTAGCAGCTTCGCCCATAGAGGCCTTTAGGGGCACTTAAGAGGGGAAGAAGGGGTTGAATTCAACAACTATATATTTATTTTAGGCTTAAAAAGAAAAAAAAAAATTTATGTGTTGTGGGGTGCTTTTTTAAGGGGCGATTTCTCTTAGGGAGGTAGAGGTACCGTCCCAAAAGAAGTTATAAACCTTCCAAGGACCAATGAGAAGCTACATAGTAAAGTAAAAAAGAACCATATCAGTTCTCAGAAAGATGGACAAACAGACATCAATATATTTTGTATCATAAATAGTGCTTTAAAGCAGGGAAAGAAATATCATCTAAAAAAAAATTTTTGCTATTGTTTAAAAGTTATATCCCTGTATAAAAAAGATAGGATGTCCATGTGTTTTTTTCTGTCTGTGCCTAAAGTTCTTGCTAACCGCTGGACCAATTTGGTTCTTCTTTATTGACCTATCTTTTAGACTGATAATAGGATCAACATACAAAGGAGTAGTTTAGTGTCTATTAATCCTTATATAAAAATAACAGTTTCTGTGTCTGTCTGTTTGTGTGTATATGTGTGTGGGTGTCTGTCGGTACCGAAGATTCTTTATAACCGCTTAACTTTTGGTTCCAGCTTTTCATGGTCCTGAATAGATTTGAGTTTAGAAAAAAATGAGTTCCTACCCAACATTTAAAAAAAAACTTTTTCTTTTACATACTACAACTGAAAGTAGGGGAGGGGTCAACTTCCCCCCACTTATCAAGGGCCCCTAGATGCCTCTAGGGGCAAAACCGCTAGTGATAAAATAATTTTTATCTTGAATTATGATTAAAGTGTTCTTTTTCCATTTTATAAAACATAATTGTAATTATCAACCTCAAAAGAATACAAATAAAGAAAATAGCAAGTGTAACATACAGATGCAAGGATATATTAATCAGAGCAAGATGGGACAATGGGCTGTTTATTAGACTAGTTCCTATAGTTTAATATAGCAATTTGTTATTCGTTGGCTTAACTACTTAGGGGACTTGTTGCGATTTTTGTTTGGTTGGTTCATTAAATTAAGTGCCCAACATTTCAACCATTAACTGAAACATAAAGAAGGGTTATCCATGTATCATATTTCGGAATGTAAATCAATTTAGCGGTCATTGTCTTATCGCTTTAGATCCCTGAATAGTATGTAACAATGATCAATGGTTTTTTTTTCTATGTAGCTTCTCATTGGTCCTTGGAAGGTTTATAACTTTTTTAGGAGGATACCTCCACCATCCTAGGAGAAATCACCCCCTAAAAAAGGACCCCATTACACACACAAAAATAACTTTTTCTTTTTAAGCCCAAAATAAAGATTTTCATATTTTTTTCAATTTTTTTTCAGAACTTAAAATTGAAAAAAAAAAAAAAAGACCCCGCTGAAATATTTTGTCTCCACCTGGAATCATCAAGGATTTATGTCTATTTTCACCCTACATAGGTCCCAGGGCTCAGCACTTACTTTTGTCTTGATTCAATTGTAGCTCACAGTGAATTGAGTCATTCATCGTGCTCTTTGTGAAAATCCTCATGCCTTATAAACCTTACTCCGTTGAATCAGAAAAGACGATATTTCCTATAAAATGACCTCCAACAGTGCGGCATTTGTGTGCGCAAGTTTGTTGTTGTCTCTGCGAGATACACATAGTTTGTTATCTTTGGTTGTGGGACCTATTGTTAAAGTGGAATTGACAACAGCCTCGTAATAGCTAGTTATTTATCGCATCATATTATAGACACCTTTCCACGGATATTACTGAAAAATTTAATTTTTTAAACCAGTTTTGTTAGGTCCGCGAAATTGTGAAGTATTTTAATATTCGTGATTTTTTTTATTTATCCTGGAATCCGTGTTAAAAACCAATATGTTATTGTCCAATATTTGTGTATTTAAAATAAACAATTTCTAGACAACGTCAAGACAAAAAGTTTTGGTTTAAGGCCAAGTCATTCTTTCTAGAAAATATCAGGAAAAAAGAAAACATGTTCTAAAAACAAAAGTAAAACAAAACAGAATTCCTAGTATAGATGTATATACAGATAACTACCTCCCCCTTTTCAATGACTTATTTCGTCTGCTTGCAAATTGTTATCTGCTACTTTACTGTGTTAGTATTCCCGTTACCATTGCATTGGTTGATTTTTAAAAACCCGATTGAGAGTCGGTACAAGTTCATTGGGATAGGGAAATACTGTTCTTTAACCCTTTCTCCCTCTAGTGTTTTACTCTAATCGTGCTCCATCACCCCTGGACTGATAATTTACAGAGATTTCAAGGGATAAGACAATGTTCAATAAATTGATTTACAACCCCAATGATGGTACACAAAATTACTCCTTCTGTAGATTACAATTAGCGGTTGAAACGCTTGAACATTCAACCTAATGAACCAACCAATCATAAGTCTATAAAGTATAAAAGTTCCCAAAGATGTTAGGCGTTACTTGAAAAACATCGGGGCTAGTGTAATAAGTAGCCCAATGCCCCCTACCTTCCTAAAAATCTCAACATTTTGAACTCACATGACCACATCATTAGAACCAGAGAGAGAGGCGACAGTGGGCTGTTTAGAATACTAGTCCCCAAAGTTTTATAATAAATATATATGATAACGTTTTCTTATTCGTTGGCGCTTAACAACTTTGGGGACTTCGGTGAATTTTGATTGGTTGATTCATAAACGTTCAAAAGTTTTAATCCACAGAAGGTTAAATTTTGTTTATCATAATTGAGGATATACATCAATTTATCGACCCTTGTCTTATCCTTTTAGAACCCTGCATTAGAAATGCTTATGGTACATCTTAGATATAGTATAAAGTGTTATGTCCATTGAATTTGTTTACCCTTGTATAATAAGGGGGGGGGGGGTAATGCAACCATCTCGTAATCAATGATTAAATGGCACTTAGAATTCGAATTTCGATCTGAAATTTTTCATGAGTAATCCTTGGTAGGTCTATTTTCCCTAAATCGAACAAAAACGGCTGGCTGATCAGCCGTTTAGCCGTTTTTTGCCAATTTCAGGGCAACTTCACCATTAACTACGTAGGAATCAACTTTTTAAAACATATTTTTGGTTTAATTCATGTTAAATGATAGCAATAATTTTTTTTAAAATTTCTAGTACCAACAGCTACTGGCTAGAACCGTTTGATAAGGTTTTTGAGCGACAAAAAGTATTATGTGGAGATAGGTTTCGATTTAGGGAAAATAGACAAGGATTATTCATGCAAAATTTCAGATCGAAATTAGAATTCTAAGTGCCATTTAATCATTGATTACGAGATGGTTGCATTAACCCCCCCCCCCCACCCCTTATATTGGATGTATACTGCATAAGATGACAGGCAAATTTAGTATCATATTTTGTACAGTATATTTTATGTACATTTAGTGTTTTAACTATTTTCATAAGTACAAAACAAAGATATGTTTTGAACCAAGTATTAATTAAGTATTTTGAAGCAATATTTTGGAGGTCTTTTCAATTGTACTTTTCAAACTCGCGTACATCCTCAGACTACTGGGTATATGTGTTGCTTACATAAATGTAAATGAAATGTAATGATTGTATATTATTCCTTAATCAAGAATGTTACAGCCCCTTGCCAAATTTATAAACATAAGTATAGCAAGGAATATTTATAACAGTTGGATAATTTAGGGCATGTGGAAACTCAAGAAAAACTTATTGTTAGAAATAATATTTTTTTATAAAAAAATTACATTTATTTTCTTTAATCTTCTATAATACAAAGTAGAACGATGTCTGTCTGTTTGTCTGTCTGTTTGTCTGTCTGTCTGTCTGTTTGTCTGTCTGTCTGTCTGTCTGTTTGTTTGTCTGTCTGTCTGTCTGTTTGTTTGTCTGTCTGTCTGTCTGTCTGTTTGTTTGTAATGAAGGATTTCGCTAACCGCTGAACCGATATTGTTCTCCTTAACAGTGAAGCTTCTTATAGGTCCTGGGAAGGTTTTAAACTATTTTTGGGGAGGGTGTCTTAACCCCTCTCCTCCAAAAAAATATTTTTTTATTCCTTTGAATCTCAAATATAATATGGGATTAGGTCGACTTTTCCCCCTTAAGTGCCCCTAGAGGCTTCTAGGGGCGTAGCCACAAGTCTTATCATATAAAGTAGTAAGGTTTATTTCTATCTGAAACTTAAGATTAACTACAGAATCATTTTTTAAATGAAGCTTGACATTGTTACTGACTATTCAATCAGAATATTTAAAGCTTGAGATGTTTTTGGGCTATTTTTCTGCTCCTCCTTACCCCCGCGAAAGAGCCTCTAGATGCTTTTTATGCAATTATTAATTTCCTAACATGATAAAATAAAACCTGACAAGCATAATGCCAAAACAAAGATTGTTAAGTTAAATGTATTTTTTCTTCCTTATATACTCATTATATAAAAGTAACAGGATGTCAGTCTGTCTGTTTGTATGTATCGAAGGATCTCGCTAACCATTGATCCGATAAATTTTACCTTTACAGGGCTGCTTATCATAGGTCCTGGGAAACTTAATAACTATTTTATATAAGGATTTGTTCTACTACAAATTAATTAAAAAGAACAAAAAAGAAAAAGAAAAATATTTTTTTACAGAATTGATTAATGTTGCGAACAGGAACGTCCTTGTGTATGTATTATTCTTGTGCTCTAATCAATATGTATCAAATTTACATATATAATTATTATCCAAAAACAAAGCTTTTCTAGAATTAGTGTATGCCCTTCCGTTCAGTCATAGGTATGCCCTTTTATAAAGGTAGCACTTTCTGTTAATTAAAGGGTTATGCTAACTATCTGGTACAATGTTGCATGGAATTTTTACTGTAAAATGTTATCTTCATCTTATTCGAACTGGCCTGGTAACTAGGTGGAGACGAAGTTCGGCCAATTCCATGCTAGGTACTTAATAATAGTTACTATGTATATTATTATATTATTATCAAACCTGCATCAAATATAACAAACCAGAAGAATCAAACAAATCAAAGCATAGTAACATAATGTATGATATATATCTAATAAAATATGTTGTACCTTTGAGGAAAATAAATCTTATCTTATCTTATCTTAGGTATGTAATTAAAATCCAAAGGATTTAAATTTTGCCTGATGATTTATTTAACAGTTAAGTACATTTTTTAGGTCGTATATTTTAGGCCCCTTGCATTATATGACCCAAAAATTATCGAATACTTTTGCTATTTTGTAATATTTACTGTATTTCGGAGAAAATTTTACAGGTAGAGTTATAAAACTAAACTCAATTCACTTTTTTTTAAATCTGCTGAGTAAAGAAAGACAATAGGGGATACAGTGATGTACATCCCCAATGATGATACACAAAACTACCAATGCTGTAGGAGTACAATTAGGGGTTGATACATTGGGACACCTAACTTAATGAACCAACCAATCAAAATTCAGTAAAAATCCCCAAAGTTGCTAAGCTAACGTGTATAAAAATGATATCATAAAACTTTGGGGAATAGCGTAGTAAACAGACCCATTCCACCCCGATAGAATTTCTCCAATAAAAAAACATATTGAAGACCAAAATGTTTTGGAATATTGTCAAAAAAATCATTTGATCATATTAATTGGACAGAAGTTCTTTCAGACAGATAAACGTACTTACATTGCAAGTTAAAGAGTAGCTTTACTACTAAACAAACAAACTATAACTGGAAAATTAGTCAGCTTTCCGCGGATATTAAAATAAAAAATATAAGATTTTTAGCCCCGAGGGCAGAAGGTCC
Organism: Acartia tonsa; assembly: GCF_053477335.1. Lineage (NCBI taxonomy): Eukaryota > Metazoa > Arthropoda > Copepoda > Calanoida > Acartiidae > Acartia > Acartia tonsa. The sequence continues at coordinate 5,500,099 of NC_137269.1, forward strand.
GGGCTTAGAAAAACTGGTATTAATCTTATGATATTTACTTTAATTTTTCGTGGAAAATTGTCTGTATGGCTGAGAATCGGTTCTTATCCAATGTATTAGATTGAAAGATATGAAATTTTCGACTCATCACAAATTTCATATTTTTGATGTCAGCATTTTGTAATTTTTCTTCTTTGTAACCCTGGAACTTATCTAAGTACGTTTTACTTATAACAGTTTTATGACATTTTGAAACAGTATTCACCACATTTTGCATATTTTTAACGTGGCATTTAAGCCACAGGGAAGTCCTAAGATAAGTTACGTTTAAAATTTGAAGTATCTAAAAAAAATACGGTTACAAGAACCATTTAAAGTTTGCAAGTAACCTGCAAAATTATATCCTGAACCTGAAATTGTTCATATTTCACATTTTTTACTATCATAGTATACTTTAGGAATAAATGCTTTGTTTAAGTCAAATAAATATTTTTGCTCTTTTCCTGGATGACTGACCATGCCAGGTTTGTTAGCATCCTGTGCACGCCAAGATGAAGACGTGTCTATAAAATCAGCAAATGAGGGATTATCAATCTCTTTTTGGGGATTTTCTTTCCCTCTTCTCCTCTCATCTACCTCATTTTTATGTTGTCACATGGCTGATTTTTATACACTTTGTCCCGCTACTTATTAAAAAAATTTTATTAATATTATTTATTTATAATCGCCAGATTTAATATTTAGTTATTCATAGTCCTTTATATTTTACAAACAGAAAAACTAGGGGGGGGAGGGGGATGAAAGCATGTTCCCTGACTGTATGGGTTAATATTGATTCTCAATTTACTTTGAGGTTTTAAATTTGACACAAATCACCCTGGTTCTGCATTTCTAATTTTGATTTAATTTTATGCATAAGGAAATAGAGAAGAAGACGTTGTCTAAAATAGTTTAGCAAATTTCAAAGAAACTTATCTTTTTTAAAACTAAGGCTTAATTTACTTTTATTGCAAATAAAAAAACATTTATTTTTGCACTATTCCACTAATAAAGTTAATACCTTTTTAACAATTTAGTACATTGTACATCGCCCACATTGATACACAAAATTACCTCTTTTGTAACTACAATCAGTGGTTAAAACGTTTAGACACTTTTAATGAACGGATCAAATTCAATAAAAAGTCCCCAAAGTTGATAAATGAACGAAAATAACGTGATTATAACATTAGGGACTAGTGTAATAAACATCCTATTGTCCCCTCCCTCCCTGGAAATATCAACCCCTATGTCACTGACCTGTGTAAACTTGAACATCCTCTTTGTTGTCGACAATTCATAATGCTGGGGGCGTCCAACACTGAATAGATAGATAGATAGATAGATAGATAGATAGATAGATAGATAGATATATAGATAGATAGATAGATAGATAGATAGATAGATAGATAGATAGATAGATAGATAGATAGATAGATAGATAGATAGATAGATAGATAGATAGATAGATAGATAGATAGATAGATAGATAGATAGATAGATAGATAGATAGATAGATAGATAGATAGATAGATAGATAGGTAGATATACATATCTTAATTAATCTTAAGTTCTTATAAGTAAACTAGCGGCTTCGCCCCTAGCCTCTAGGGGCTTTGCCCCAAGAGGTTTGATCAAACCAATTTTTTTAGATTTGAAATAAAAATAATAAAAAAAAATTTTTTTTGGGGGGGGGGCGTAGTCGACCCCACTATACATATACATATCTTTATTAATCTTAAGTTCTTATAAGTAAACTAGCGGCTTCGCCCCTAGCCTCTAGGGGCTTTGCCCCAAGAGGTTTGATCAAACCAATTTTTTTAGATTTGAAATAAAAATAATAAAAAAAAATTTTTTTTTGGGGGGGGGCGTAGTCGACCCCACTATTTTAATTTTAGTTTTAAAAAGAAATTTTTTTTATTTTTTGGGGGGGGGTATTTTTCATTTTTTGAGGGGTTAGGGGTGTCCCACCCCCCAAGAAAATAGTTATAAACCTTCCCGGGAACTATGAGAAGCTACCCTGTAAAGGAGAACCCGATCGGTTCAGCGGTTAGCGAGATCCTTCGCTACAAACAAACAGACAAACACACAAACAGACAGACATCGTTCTACTTTGTATTATTGATTATTTTTTTTCTTTGAAAATAATAAATCTATATTTTCTAGTTGGTTAGATAAACAGAAAAAAACATATTTTTCGGATTTAATACAACCAGAGAGGGAGGGAATATTGGACAAATACAATGTTTTCTTAATCGTTGGCTTTTCAATTTTGATGTGTTGGTTCATTAAGTGTCTAGTATACAGAAGGAGTAATTCTGTGTGTCATAATTGGGGATGTACATCAATTTATCGGCCATTGCATTATCCCTTTAGATCCTTGAATACATAAGAATAATAATATATGTTTTTGAAAAATAAATATAATGATGGAAAATAACATCAAGATTATGAGATCCACTGAAAATTGATTACCCATTTGTTCCCTGATTTCCGAAGTTGTATGACAGATAAACCAACTATTGCAAAAGCTATTTTCAGCTACTCCGGTCAAAGGGAAAAGCGATATTATGTATAAACGATTTATACATTATACACTCAAAATTTTAATTTTTCAATTTCTGATTTTTTTTGGAAGTTTGAAGCTTTTTTAGCCTGTAGTAAATATTGAGATAGGATGAGGGTGATACGTATAAAATCGGAAACTAGAATTCAGCTGACCGATTATGAGGTTCAATAATTCAGGGGTGAACGGATGTCCTGGCTAATCTGAATCTTGCTAATAAAGTGTATGATTATATGCAGGAACGTCCAAGCTTTTTATTTTGATGGGAGATAAAATGAGGAGGTTAAGGGGGTAATACTGTATTTTTTTTATTTTGAGGGGGGATAATGGGTTTCATATTATAAGGGGAGGGTAAACACACCTTTGCCCCCAACGATGGCCGTCTATGATTATAACATCCCTCAGACAACCAACCCTTTGATTGCACGACCTCTGTTTGAAAGTCCCTACTGTGTAATGTATGGTTATGAATTGCGCCCTTTTTTAGACCAAGGGGCATGCAACTCTAATTATCTATGTCGGATACCTTACATTATTTTATGAGGGTAATAGGTGGAGGAGGGGGGTGATACCCCTTCAATCTAAATCAAAAGATGCTTCTTATATTTAATGGTCGACCTACAATTGGCTCCAACATCCACTTTAATAAAGCAGGACGAATTTCACAATTTTTTTAATCCCTACCAAAATAAACAGGAAGTCAAAATAAACAGTAGGGTTGGGCTGGATACTTTTTGGCCGGATACCGGTTATCCGGCTGATTTCTAATGCCGAATATACGGTTCCGGCCGGATATCTGGCCAAAGTTCGATATCCGGCAATTTACCGGATATCCGGCCGGATAACCGGATATCCGGCGTCAAAAATCAGCCGAATATCATGTAACCGGATAGTTTTAATATCCGGTATCAAGCCAAATATTGAAAATGACTGGAAGTCCGGCCAGATCGGATATCCGGCCCAACCCTAACAAACAGACATATTTTTTTTGTCCATTTACATTTCCCTGGATAAATGGCTGACTTCTAAGAACTATTTTTTATGATAAGAAGAAAAACAAGAGCTAACAAGATCAAAATATTTCATTTGGATCAACGTTTTATCATAATCTATAATACAAAGTAGCTTGATGTCTGTCCGTCTGTCTGTCTGTCCCTTAAGATCTCGGTAACCACTTAACCAATCGGATTCTACTCTTCAGGGAATATACCTACTGGTCCTGTGGTGGTTTTAGGCTATTTTCTTGGGGGGTGGGACACCCCCAACCCCCCCAAAAATAAAAAAAAACACCCCCCAAAATTTTTTTTTTACATTTTTTGTAAAATCTCAGTAACTGCTGATTAAATTGGGCTCTACCCTTCTGGGAATATACCTACTAGTCCTCTGGTGGTTTTAAGCTATTTTGTTGGGGGGTGGGACACCCCAACCCCCCCAAAAATAAAAAAATCCCCACTTCCAAAATTTTTAATTTTTAAAAATTTTTGTAAACAAAAACCGGTAATTGGGGTAGGGGAACCCCACTGCAACATGGGGCGAAGCCCCCATGAATCCCTCCCCCCCCCCCAAAAAAAAAAATAAATTTTTTTAATTTAAATTTTTGTGTATGCGAACAACCTAGGTTTAATTTTTACGAACTGAAATTTTTTTGTACAAATGAAAATTTTTGTGCATAAACCGCACAACCTGGGTTTAATTTTACCACAAAGTAATTAAACAAAGAATATTTTTTTTGAATATTTCTATTAATGAGGGTTGACTTCCCATAACTTTATAGGGCGAAGCCCCTAGAGGCTAGGGGCGAAGCCGCTAGTCTTATCATAAGGGATTATAAAATATGCTTTAACACTAATAATCTTTGTTATATCAACATGAAATATTTTAGACATAAATTGGTCAATATATCAGCTGTTATCGTTTTGTTTCAAAGTGAACCGTTATTGATGACTTTGTCGTCAATTAAGCTTGCTTACAAGGAGCATATCAGAGGTGGATTCTTTAAAAAAAAAAATTTCGTGAAAATCCTCCAAAATTATATAAAAAATCTACAAAAATTAAATAAAATCTTATGTTTATAACCCTTCTATGATTTTGTTTAATTTTTCTAGATGTTTAATGTGATTTTGGTGAATTTTTCACGAAAACAATAATCGCTTAGTGGGGCAAATTTTTTAAAGAATCCACCTCTGATTTGTGAATACAATGATTTCTAGGACAACAAGGATTTTAAGCATAGCATCCTAGTAATCAAGTCCTAAAAATGTAAGTATGTCCCTAATTAAATGTTATACTGTATATAAGCAACATATTTACATACCATTTTGTTTAGACTTTTAAAATGATATGATGCTTATTAAATGCTAACAATCTACAAGTGTAAACATGTTCGTTTTTCCAAATATCAGATTTCATTGCTTTGATTTTATTTATTTTGTCATCCTTGTTTATAATTTATATTTAGATAAAATTACGTTTTATTTATGTTCTGTATTGATTACTATGAATGTTGTTATCCTTGTTACAAAGTGTTTTATCAACAGATCTATAGTATAGATGTATATACAGATAACTACCTCCCTTCCTTCTTCAAAGATCTCCCTCGTCTGCTTCTAAATTATTTTCTACTACTTTGCTATGTTAATATAAGCGGCTCCATTGGTTGATTTTCAATGACCCAATAAAAAGGTTGCACAATAAGATATATAAGTTTTCCGGAATTTTAAAGTTAGGGGGAGATTTGAAATCTGCATCAAATTTGAGGATTTTTTATAAAATTCGTTTTTTTCTATAATTCTTTATCTAATAGCGGAAATGCAATTTAAGTTAATTAATTTTGGCATCTGTGATTGGTGGATTTAGAAAATCTGCGCTCTGATTGTATAGCGTACATCATTCAACCAATTAGAGCGCAGGTACTTTAAAATCCACCTATCCTATTAGTCAAAATTAATTAACTTAAAATGCATTTCCGCTTTTAGATAAAGAATTATACAAAAAACGAATTTTATAAAAAATCCTTAAAATTTGATGCAGATTTCAAATCTCCCCCTAACATTAAAATTCCGGAAAACTTATATATCTTATTGCACAAGGTGGTTGCGATGGGGAGATACAGATATTCAACCCTTTCTCCCTCTAGTGTTTTACTCTAATGTTTTATCTATGTGAATGAACAAGAAATGCATTATCATAGTAAAATATTATCGAAAATATATAGAATTTTATTGCAAATCAAGGGAAATATTTCAATATATGCTTTTTATACGAAAACATATTTATTTGGGTCAGTAGTATTATAATTCCATTTTTTTAAGCGAAGCTTTTCTAAAATAAGGACACGTCCGCTGGTAACGAATAGTTCTTATCATCAATTTTGGCATTTTAGAATTTTCCTTTCGATTTCAAACTTTGCATGATGATTCCTGTAATAGTTAGAAAGAAAAGCAACTCTAGAATCGTTGTCAGAAAGTCATCACGTCCATTTTAAACTTTTTTTATAATATAAAGGCATAAAAATGTAAGAATGTACTTGAACAATATTCTGAATTAAAGGAACTGTGCATCAATTTTACATTATAATTATAGACTAATAAACCAATATTCAGCTTATCAAGTTCTCACAAGTGTTTAAAAGTCTTAATGTATTATTTTTTATCTTCCCTTTAATAGAAGCTGACAGTTGTTTATTAAAAAAAGTAAGAAGTATGTATTATTGGACGTCCTGGGAAAAAAATCTCACTTTAAAAAATCTTTTCAATTGACACATAAATTATATATGGCAGGGTGGGGGGGGGGGGGGTATTAGGTCAGATTAAATTATTAAAGAAACATGGGGGGTGGAATTTGAATGGTTTTCCAGCTCCACGGGGGTAAGCCCTTAGGGGCCAGGAGAAAATCATTTATTGTTCAAACTAATATAACTTTTTTTTAAACTATATTTTTTATCATTATTTCCCCCTGGGTCTAAAAACAATGATTTATCCATTTATAAAAATAACATTTAATAGTTATTTCTCGTATCGTATTATAAACGGCTTTCCGCGGATATAGAATGTAGAATTATGAGATTAAAACTAGTTTTTTTTAGCCCCGAGGTGCCGTACGCACCGGCTAAAAAACTGGTTTTAATCTTAAGATTGTACATTTTTATATTCGTAGAAAGCTGTATGGATGAGAACCGGTTCTAAAATAAAATTGTAGTAATGTTTTTGAAATGAAATCATCCCAATAATATTATTTTATACATCAATAAAAGTAAAACCAATAGCTGGCAAGTAAAGGTGTTTCTTTAAAAATATAAAAAATGTAATCCAAACCTTATTGAAGTAGAAAATTTTTATGTTTGTTTGTTAATTAAGATCTTTTAACCCCCCAAAGATATTTCATGTTAGGAAACAGTTTGTCTAAATTTCTTAGACCGAAATTTGTTAGTCTCAAGTTACTTTATAGTCTACTTAATGGTAGGATTTTCTCGACTGCTTTAGAAGATAGACAGCTGAAATTTTTAGTGAAGATTCCTTTAACATATGCACATCAACTCTACCAGCTAATTTTATTTTTTTTAGTTATAAATCTTTTTAAATTTGCTGTTTTGAAAAACAACCTTTTCTTCTTTATAAGCCATCTTGCAATTTTGTCACTTTATATGCAAAAACGTATTTCATCATTTTATTCTGATATCATTTTTAGATGGAATAATGGTACTACGTAAGAAAAGAATATAAAAATAAAAAATTACGACATCTTTTCTTATTAATAAATAATTTCTTTTCTCGTATTCATTCGAATCCGGTGGATAGGAACCGGTTCTCATCCATACGAAAAAACTATGTCAAGCATCGTATCATGTCCAGCTTTCTACGAATATAGAAATGTACAATCATAAGATTAAAATCAGTTTTTTAGCCCATGCATTGTACATTCTATATACGCGGAAAGCTGTTTATAATACGATGCGAGAAATAACTATTAGAGCAATGACCGACAGACTGAACAACCAAGGAAGTATACTGCATGCTCTTTGACGACAGGGGGTTTCTTCACAAAACAAGGATGACAACATCCATAAAAGCGAAGCACTAAAATGGTAGGACAAACGGACATTAACACTTGTATAGTGTCAGAACGGAATAATCAGAATATAAATGTATAAGATTCGAAGCAAAATTGTAAGTAAGTTTGTTGAAAAACTGCTTGATACAGGATAATGTTTATGAACATACTTACATATTTAGGACTTTATTATAGAGTTGCTTCGCTTATAACATTATGCTTTGTTGTCCCAGGAATCAATATATTAAAAAGCAGATCAATCGGATGATTAGATCACATAAAATTTGTTGTTAAAAAAGTAAAAAAAATCAACATGTTTAAAATGGACGTACGGAAATTATAGTAATGATTATAGAGTTGCTACGCTTTCTAAATCGTACCTAACTACTACAGGAATCATCATACAAAGTTTGAAATCGATAGGACAATTCTGACATGCCTAAATTAACGAATAAAAGCTATCTATCTCGGACGGACGGACGTACGGACCGACCCTAATTATAGAAAAGCTTCGCTTTTAATAATTATAGAAAAGCTTCGCTTTTAAACAAGGATGGCAACATCCATAAAAGCGAAACACTGAAACGGTAGGACAAACGGACATTAACACTTGTATAGTATCTGAACTGAAAAATCGGAACATAAATGTATAAATGTCGAATCAAAATTGTAGGTAAATTTGTTGAAAAACTGCTTAAAAACAGGATAATATTTATGGACATACTTACATTTTTTAACTTGATTATAGAGTTGCTTTGCTTATAATATTGTTCTTTGTTGTCCCAGGAATCAATATACCAAACATCAGATCAAACGGATAATTAAAACACTTGAAAATTTGTTGTTAAAAAAGTAGAAAAATCAACATGTTTAAAATGGACATACGGACATTCTGGTAATGATTATAGAGTTGATACGCTTTCTAAATCATACCTAACTACTACAGGAATCACCATGCAAAGTTTGAAATCGATAGGACAATTCTAACATGCCTAAATTGACGAAAAAAAGATATCTCTCTGTGACGGACGGACGTAAGGACGGACAGACCCTAATTATAGAAAAGCTTCGCTTTTAAAAATCTTCTACATTAATGATTAAATCTGAATAGAAATATAATCATACTTAAGTTCTTGGTATCATAAGATTAATAAAGAATGATTTTTAATTTTTCTAAGTGGGATAAAGGAAATATTAAAACTGTTTAAGCTCATATTTTGTTTTATCTATAATACAAAGTAGAACGATGTCTGTCTGTCTGTCTGTTTGTCTGTTTGTCTGTTTTTTTGTAGCGAAGGATCTCGCTAACCGCTGAACCGATCGGGTTCTCCTTAACAGGGTAGCTTCTCATAGTTCCCGGGAAGGTTTATAACTATTTTCTTGGGGGGTGGGACACCCCCCCCAAAAAATGAAAAATACCGCCCCCCCCCCAAAAAAAAAAAATTTCTTTTTAAAACTAAAATTAAAATAGTGGGGTCGACTACCCCCCCCCCCAAAAAAAAAAATAAAAAATAAAAAATTACCCCCCCCCCCAAAAGAAATTAAAAAAAATAATTTCTTTTATATCTAAAATACGAAAAATTGGTTTGATCAAACCTCTTGGGGCAAAGCCCCTAGAGGCTAGGGGCGAAGCCGCTAGTATAATATATTTAATCAATTTTGAATATGTGGATATATTAACAGGGTAAAATTTGTCATTAATTAAGGTTGCTATTATGAACCTCATTTATTGGTCATTTTGTTAATCTAGTAGGAGAGGAAAGAAAGGTATTTATGTAATCTAGAAAGACATGTTACTTCGTTTTCGTGATTCTTTTCTAGATAATATTTAATACTTTTTTGCTTTGCTACTTATAATTGTTATTATCCTTGTTTACTACTAAAATCGCTGTGTATCGCATTTGTAACTAATCATTTGTCCCAATGTTAGATTTGTGGAGCTACGCTTTTATACATGTTGACATTCTTGTTAAAATATCATCTACTTATCCAAATACCCTGTGTGTTATCAAATTTATTTTTTAGAAATCATTTGAATGCAATCAATAGATAAAAATTTAATTTCAGATTACTGGAATTCAGGGAAAAGGGAATGTGATTCTCTGCAGGGAGTAAGGGAGGGGACAATGGATCAAATATTCAACTTTTAAGAGTCTCCGACTTTGGGTGCTGGCTTAAAGGGAATGTGCAAGAATTCAGCAGTTTCTGACTGACTTTGGGTACTAGCGCATTAATGCCCCGTTAACTAGCTAAGTTAGTTTTGAATATGCAGACAGAAAAATTTGTCCTTAGATGACTGGTTTTAACAAATATGTTTCCCAAGAAAATGTCATTTCATGTATAGAAACTCTACTGTGATATTTATGTATTAAACGATCAAAGAACCCCTTGAATTTAGGTAGCAGGTAAAAATATATGAGAAGGGTTGACGAAGTTCTAAGGCTGATTTTTCTAGTGATTAATTACAGAATGTTTACTACATTGTAATGTACTGGTAATTTAATTTTTAAGTAAATGATTTTTTCTTAGAACTAATTTTGTTCTCAATTATATTACCATGATCCGTTTACAATTTTGGTCAAATTTTTTTTTATAAATCTGGTTTTCATTGCTTTTCAGTGAAAACTCTTAATTTGAAATAATTGCCCATTGTCCCCTCCCTTACTCCCTGGATTCTCTGACAAACAATTCTAAGTGAAAATTTCCCCTTACCCCCCTTCTCTTTTTTCTCCCATCCTTATCCACTTCCCTTCTAGTTAAACAATAAAAAAACAAGTTTTACTCCAACTTTTTCAATTGGAATTTATTGGCTAAATCGCAGCCCCTGAAAAAAACCAAGGTGGACGGTTTAGTGAAAGGGTTATGATAATAAATGCATTATAACTTGGATCTTACACCAGATTTTCATTTCCTCTAATAAAGTAAAACACGCAGTGGGCTAAAATAACGAAACCCCCCCATCCACCCCCTTTAACCCATCCCCTCCCTTCCTATGGGATGAACGAACTGACCAAAAGACGAGTTCCATGTTAGAAACCAAAATTGACGACATTTCCCCCTGTTTTAATATCCACGTATATTATACATTCATTATAATAAAATGAATCCTATACATTATGACGGAAAAAATTAAATTGAATAGAATTACTACGAAACTGTAATAAAAATATGAATCTTTCTCGAAAGAAATATATATAAATTGATATATTATTACTTAGATGTACTAGATTTTCATATCTATAATACAAAGTAGCTTGATGTCTGTCTGTCCGTCTGTCCGTCCGTCCGTCCGTTTGAAGCTTAAGATCTCGATAACCACTGAACCGTTAAGATTCTACTCTTCAGGGAATAAACCTATTGGTCCTGTGGTGATTTTAGGCTATTTTTTGGGGGGATGGGATACCAACAACCCCCCCTCCCCCCAAAAAAAAACCCCCATTTTTTTTTTTTTTAAGATTTCCTTGGTCCTTTAATCTTTTTATCACCTTTTGTGATACTGGCAGTGATACTGGCAGATGGCTAAAATAACGATACCCTTCATAAATTCCCATTTCCTATCCCCTTATACTGGTTGAACGAACTGACCAATAAATGAGGTCCATATTAGCAAGCTGAATTATCAACAGATTTTTTCTTATCAATATATTCCACGTTTATTCATTAATTTTTAATAAAAGTTGAGTTTTACGTTTTTAGCTAGAAAGTGTACTGAGCAGGTACGTAAACCTAAAAGAAATAACAAGGACAAACATTTCATATTTTTTGTAGCGGAGCTACTTTTTAACTAGGGTATCTTCGTACGTCTTCTTCGTGGCAACGCCCCTTAAGGGTCGATTCTCCGTATTTTGCACAGTAGCTTTACTCCTATTTCTAGCCCCTGCTGGGGGCTCTAACTCTTCGGGGCCAATTGCCTAAACTTGCGGAGCAATCATATAACCGAATATAACCTAACCTAACTTAAAATAAAACCATTTTAGAAATACGACTAATCGCCCCTTAAGGGGCTTTTATTACTTACATTATTCAACATTAAAAGAATTACTTTTCTTTTTTAAGACTAAAAAGTGAGGGGTTGACTTCCTTCTTTCCCCATTACTCAAGTGCCCCGAGAGGCCTCTAGGGACGTAACCGCCACTTATGTGTAATACAATTACAGAGAAGTTTCACCTCTGGTTTTTATGAAGAACATTTACGTCTCGTCCAATATTTTGGTTTTGACAACAAATTACAGAAAATAGAAAATAATCACACAAAAACTTACAAACACTTATTTCTTTCAATAATTATTATGAGAAAATGTGTAGTATATTTTATAGTTTTTCGTCAATCCGTTGTTTTTTTATGGGGTAAAATAGCTCATTTTTAAGATTATAGCATCAAAACAAAAAGCTTAGTGAAATTTTTTTTTATTTTTTAACTAAAATTAAAATTGAGGAAGGTCGACCCTACTCCCCAAAAATTAAAAATTCTCGCCCCCTACAAAAAATGTTTACTTTTCTTTTTAAATTTAAAATAAAAATTATAATAATCAAATTCAACTAGAGGCCTCTAGGGGCGTAGTCGCTATTCTATATATATATGGCAATAACTACAGAGGTTTAAAGTTATTATTAAAGATATTAATGATGAATTTTCGTCTGATATCATCAATTTTCCTCTTATCATTTGAATTTTAATCGGCTTCGCTACTTATGGATGTTGTCATCCTTGTTTTTCTGCAATACATTAAAAAAAACTAACCAAATCATAGAGGAAGAAGGCCGGATGTTGGAGCTGAATCTTGTATCATTCTCGCTTCTAAATAGTAAATAACAATCATTTTCCAGCATAGCTTCGAAACCGATGAATTTCCGTTGGATTAGAACCAGTTATCAGTCACACTTAAAAATCATATAAAGCATTGCATTAAAGACAATTTTTCACGAATATTAAAATAAAAATCATAAAGAGGGGGTTATTTTTTCATTTGTTTGTTTATTACTTTAGTTAGTGTCTAGTGATAAGTTAGGTTATATTGGTTACTGGTTAGCCCCGAAGAGTTTGGGCAAATTGGGCAATATTTAAAACTTTTGGCGCTGTCATGTTTTGCTCAATAGAAAGTGAAGGTACTTAACAGGCTAATTTATCATATTTAATAACCTATTTTATAAAGAAGTAAGCTTTTTTTGTTTTTTTGCGAAGGATTATCGCTAACCGCTTGACAGGGTAGCTTCTCATAGGTCTTGACATGGTTTAAGGCTATTTTATTTTTACAAATGAGTCCAGGTATGGTATCAGCCTTTTTCAATGGCGAGGGGACAAAGTCGCTCAAAAAATCAGCATGTGACCTCACAAAAATGAGGGATTATCCATTTTTTTTTAGGGTTTTTAGGGGTTTCCATATCCCTTCGAATATAGAGCAACTAGAAGCTGGGGGCACTGCCGCTAGTTCTGATAAAAAAAATCACTACCTCTCTAAAGGAAACTGCCGGGTCATGCTGAAACTTCTGCCGCCACCGCCAGATTCTTCGCCGCCACTTTCGCCGCCGTTGGTGTGGTCTGGTTGTCTGGCTGCGCCGCCAATATCGCGGCTCATGCTCATACTGCGGCTGAGACACCTTCGTGTATCCTCATACCTGGTAATATATTAAACTAGCGGCTACGCCCCTAGAAGCCTCTAGGTGCACTTAAGGTAGGAGGAGGAAAAGTCGACCTCATTCTATTTTAAATATAAGTTTTAAAAGAGTAAAAAAACCTTTTTTGGGGAAGGGGGGTGCACACAATCTCCCCATAAATAATTTGAAGAAGAAGCATCACTGTAAAGGAGAACAATATCGGTTCAGCGGTTAGCGAGATCCTTTGGGACAGACAAAAAACGCTTACTACTTTATATAATAGGATATGCTTATGTGAAGCATATAAGAAATAAAAGCAGATCTTCCAAGAAGCGTGCATAGAGCTTAACAAAGTGTCCTAAGAATATGAGCCGTGTGACGTCATAAAAATGAGGGGTGAGAGGAGAAGTAGGAAAAGAAATCCCTTTAAAGAGATGGGTCTTTTGCCGTCACACGGCTCATTTTTTAGGACACTTTGTAGAGATTCCGAGGAGAAAGTAAACTTTCCCAGTATATTATTCCAGTACAAACTACTAGTGTCGAACCTTTTCCTTAAAAAATCTATCTATTTATGGGCTAATTTGGGGGATTTTTGCCCTTTATCTTATCCTGTACTATAGACTCACAGCACCCCATCAAATATTTTAAACGCGGTTTTTCATTACAGCACAAGTCAAAATAGAAGGGTAACAAAGAATCTTTTATCTTAAAAAATAGGAAATTAGTGCCGCAGCCACAAAATGATAAAGACAGCATGTTTATCTAGTAAGTCCTCGTAAACGGTTGGATCTATAACTCAACAATTCACAACAACAAAAATTTATGTATGAGCTTTGGGCAGGTTTTAAGCTAATCGGATGGACTGGTTGAGTAATTAAAAAAGTAATTTTTGCTACTACTTATTTTGAAATTATTAATTATTATTTGTGGAAACCAAAACAATTTCTTGTGATAAATCCATAGAGGCTAGGTGCGCAGACATTAGGTTATGAAAATGTGAAATATAAAGAAAAATAACTATAATACATATTACATTCAACTAGGGCTCAGCAGCAGCGCGTCAGCCCCGACTAAACCTCATTTTATTTTTTTTTAACGGAGGGATTGCCATAATTTAGTCAAATTTCGACTAACTCCTGATTCTTAAATTTCTAAAAGTTCGATTTCACCTCGGCTTACATGCGGATGTCGTGCGGCTGCCGAGCCCTGCACTTAACCTTGCAGACGGAACACTATCTGATAATCTACGGTATGAAGCTCGAGAAAATTCCATCTTTTTTCTTTAATATCAACTCTTTACAAAATATCAAAATTAAACATTCTTAGCGAGATAAAATTATACTAATTTATAAAATGTATGGTGTAATCCTTACAATAAAGTAAGAGGATATTTGTTTGTTTGTTTGTCGGTCTGTTTGTCTGTTTGTTTGTCTGTTTGTTTATACCAAAGAATCTTGCTAACCGCTGAACCGAACGGGTTCTCCTTAACAGGGTAGCTTCTCATAAGTCCTGGGAAGGTTTATAACTATTCTGGGGTAGGGTACCAGCACACTCTTAAGAGAAATCGCCCCTAGAAAAAAAAACAACCCCCCCCCCCAAATAAAAATTTATACTTAAAAAATGGGTTTTGGGATTCAACTCCCTCCTCCTCAAGTGCCGCTATAGGCCTCTAGGGGCGTAACCGCTAGTCCTATAATATAAAGTAGTATGTTTTTTGGCTGTAGCTAATGATCTCGGAGACTGTTGGTCTGCACTGATTCTACTTTTCAGGGAAGCTTTATAAATGTCTTTAAATGGTTTTAGACAAATTTCCCGACCTCCATCGCCCTCCCCTAGAGGCTATTGAGATATTAATTGGGTTAGTGGTAAGCGAGATCTTTACGGCGCAACAAAAAAACCTTACTACTTTATTTAATAGGATATAAATAATAAATAATTATTATCTCGACTTCATGATTGAAACAAATATGATTAGTTTAAAATACTATGATCGAATGCTTTGCTAAATTCAAAGTGACATAAATAAGGCATATAATCATTAAAACATGACATGCTGAAAATTATAAGCACTTAAGCTAAGGGCTTGTCTGTATATACGAACGTTTATCTCGGAAAAACAAAATCTACGTGGAAATTTGAAAAGCATTTGATAAATTCTATATTGCTATGATTTAAAATTCAAGCCCTAAACACAATCAAACAATTACTGAACAATTTTTCATTTGAAAATAAATTTATGCACAAAACGTCGAAGCCATTAGTAGGGAGGGGGGGGGGGGCGGAAGTCAATGAGAGGGCAGGGGGGAGATGACCCAATCTGAGTAATTATTTTTTGGGGGGTTGTAAGGGTTATAAAAAATGGGAACAAGGGGTTGAGGCAGAAAATTAGGAATGTAAAATTGTGTAGAAAATAAGCCAATTTTTAAAAATTGTTATCTCAATAAATTGATTTAATTTCCAATGGGTTTTAAAAACCAAAAATAAGAATTATAAAGACTGCTGGCTGCTAAACGGCTAAACATACATATTTCGCATATCATTATAACAAGCAAAGGAAGGCCTAAAAACAATCTGGAACAGTCAAAACTTGATAATTCACAGTAATTTCGCAGTAATTTATACACCTCTGAAGTTCGGGCATGTAAGTTCAACCGTTTAGCAGTTGGCGTCCTTTATATTTATTGATTTTCATGAAATTATCTTTTTATCTTATCAAACTTTATTAAATCGAAAGTTGTTTTTATGAATTTTATTGTTATTTGCCTTTCCAATTCCCCCTGCAATAGGTGATGCTTATTTTACTATTGGTTTGCATACAAAAGTTGTACAAAATTACATCATTAGAAATCAAGGATGATAATATAAGTCACAGCGAAGACTTAAAGTTAAAAAACAAAGTATAAACTCCTTAAATACAGAGTAGTGGGACAAAGTGTCTCAAAAATCAGCCATGTGACGTCATAATGATAATGGATTATCCATCTCTTTTTTTTGGGATTTTCTTTCCTACTTCTCCATTCATCTCACTCATTTGTATGGCGTCATATGGCTAATTTTTGAGAAATAATACAGAATACTGTTTAGGACATACTTATATTTTTAGGACTTTATTTACTTTGTTGTAATAGGAATCGGTATTCCAAAATCCAGATTACTTACGCCTTGACTCGTATCGATGGAACAATAGACAAAAAAAATATCATGGAAATGGTTATAGAGTTGCTACGCTTTCTTATTCGTGGCTAACAATTACAGGAATCACCATGCCGATTTTAAAATCGATATGAAAATTCTTACATGCCTAAATTCTATAATTATAGAAAAGCCTTTTAAAACTTTTGGAATAATCTCTCTACAGATTCTGTTCATGTAATAATTAATAAATAATGGTTGGTAGATATGTAGTAAACTTCTCTAAATGAAAATGGGACGGTTAGCTTCAATATTTTTACACAATGACAACCGGAAAAATTGCTGATAATAGAAAAGCATCGCATTTAAAAGTTGTTCACTTTATGCATTATGTTAAGTAACAATACTTACAATGAAATAACACTTGTAATATGTCCGCTTCAGAAATAAATCCTTTATTTGCAAGTTATCAGGGATCTAAAGGGATAAGACAATGGCGGATAAATTGGTGTAAATCCCCAACGATGATACTCAAAATAACCTCTTTTGTAGATTACAATTATAGGTTAAAAAGTTGAAACACTATACTTAATGAACCAATTAATCAAAATTCAAGAAAAATCCCATAAGTTGTTAAGCCAATGAATTATAAAATTTTGGGGACTAGTTACAGAACCCCCGAACCATCCTTTACCCTTATAAAAAAATGTATACTCTTGAAAGCCTAAGTTGAAAAAGCAATGAGCTGGGATTTTAAATAATTCTAATAAAACAAAGCTATTTAATGTTACCCCATATATTAATTAAAATATTAGTTAATTTAAACGAAATTCCTAAAAAAAAGCATTAGTTATGGCCATTTTTTTTGAAATCTTAGCGTTCATGGACTTAATAGTAATTAGTATTATTGTTCTTTTTTTTCGGCGGTTCCCTCCAAGTACCCCTTTCCCATATTTTGAAAAATAAAGAAAGGGAGGAGGGTTGTTTTGTTTTTTATTACTTTAGGTAAGGTTAGGTTATAGAGGGTACTGGTTTCATTTCTTTCAAAATAAAAGGAGGGGGGGGAGTGGTTCAGAGCTAAATAGGCTTTATGAGGAAAATCACCGATTTTTCGTTGTGTCATTTATGTAGATTTTCAAGATGTCATTTTAAAACATTTAGTCATATTCTACAAAATTAAAACTTGAATCAAAATTGGTGTGCAAATATTTCCGCTAATAAAATTTTACTTTAAATTACCAAAGTTTTAAAAACATAACCCTTCCTAATCCTTGATTATAGAGATGCCTCGCGTATAATATTATAAAAATCCAATATTTCAAAAATTAAATAAAAAAGATGATTATGGAACAGAAAACATTGTTTAAAATGAGAATATGGAATTTCTGTAATGAATATTGAGTTGCTACACTTTCTACATAGTATCTAACTGTCACAAAAATCAACATACAAGGTTTGAAATCGCTGGATCAAATATAACTTGCCTTAATAAACGTGCGGACGGTCCTGTCCTTATTGTAGAGAATCTTCGTGTCAGCATAAGTGTTTTCTCAATAAAGAGGGTTGATATCCAATATTTTTTCTATTTTGAATATGGTTTAAAAAATTTTATAAGAGATCTAAAAATGAAAATTTATGTAATGTTCAAACAGTAGATGAAATTTCCATATTCTAATTCTGAAATCAAAAAATGCTCAATAAATATATGTGACTTTACAGCAAAAATGGCTGATAAAAATTTCTCTGACAAAATAATATTAAATTATATCACTAAACCTTATGTACTGATATACTTTTTATGCTTTAAAAAATGCTTTAAAAATGCTGTTTGCAAAACTTTATTTTAATGCTGTGTATTTCAAGATTTTGTCCTAAAACTTTGCAGAAATGTATGCACAACTGAAAGGCTACTTTCTTGCAAAAAATACTCAAGCTGTTTCAAACATAAATATGCAAGAATTTTTTTTTTTAAATAATGAAGCAACTCTGCAAGTTTAGTTTGTCTCATTAACTAAAGCCGAAAATTGTTTAAATTTGCTGCACTTATTGTATAAGCCCATTATCAAACATTATGTTTGATTTTCTTAATTCAAGCGTGTGTGTTAGTAAGAAAATTATCTATCTCAAATAGTAGTCGAGAAAATCATTTTTACGGACTGACGGACGAACCTCTTTTATGTAATGCAATATTATATTTCATTTAACCTATCCAAATAACCTTGCAAGTAATTTACAAATGTCTGACCATTTTTGCTGGTTGCACTTTTGCAAAAAATGTTTTGCAAATTACTTTTCCTGTAAAAAATTGTTTTAAAAAAATACGTGATGAATAGTTGTATGTAAATGATTTTTTGCTCACTATGATGTTAGGGATAGGGAAATGTAAGAAAACTTAGCATGTAAAGAAAGTGTCATGTGTGACGTCATAAAAATTCATTTCTTTTTTAGGGGGTCCTAGTAGTACATATCATATTAAAAGTTTGAAATGTTGGGGTTTAGCTTTTTTTTAAATATAAGAACGATTTTCTGCTACGTATATTTAGGGAGCTACGTGTTAAAATGTCCCAACTGACTTAAAACTTGAGTTAAGGACATTTTACCACCTAGCTCCTAGATTATTTGTAGCACAGTAACCGTTCTTATATTTCCAAAAATTAAAGTTCAGAGCGGTTCTAACGGTATGCGTAAAATTTTTCTACTATTAACACAAGCCGCGCAATTTGAAATAAAAAAAAATCTACGCATTTTTTGCACAACCTTTAAGATATTCTGTACCTTATCTCTGGTATCAAAACAATTCCCAGTGCATTTAAGAATAATTTTCTCATTACTATGCAATTGTTCTAATTTTTAAGTGAAAAAAAACAAGGTCGGTTTTGTCTTAAGCTGGTTATTAAAAAAATAATATAAAGTCTCTCTGTCAATTCACTTGTTGTCTTTAAAGATCAAGTTGAATTAATTTATATTCTTTAGGAAGGTTGCCTACTTGTTTTGTGATGGTTAAAATTACTGGGGTAGGGGACATTTAATATACTAGTCCCCAAAGTTTTATAATAAAGTTTTCTTATTCATTGACATAACAACATTGATGACTTTTATTGAATTTTGATTGGGTGGATCATTAAGTTGAGTGATCAAACGTTTCATTAACTAATTGTAATCTACAAAAGGGGTAATTATATGTGTTATCATTTCATTGTCTTATCACTTTAATTTGTACAGGGTTAGTAAAGTCCTGGCGAAAAAACTAAAAAATGATTTTAATTATTATTGAAAATTGGGAGGCTTAGTTACCAACCCTTGTGACTTAGGGCAAAGCTGTTCGAGTTAGATAAAGCTGATATTTCTAACTAGAATTATTACTTTTATTTACCTGCCATTTCTTGACTGTCTTTCAGCGTTTTCTGGAGATTTTCTTTGTTTGTTGTCCTGACAATAATAACATAGTAAAAAAGACAAGTAACCATTTGATTGCACGACCTTAATTGCACCTGTTTAAGGGCCATGGTATCCTCCTACTTTCACTATAAGTGATACATGCCAGACACAGCAGCAGCAGGTAACATTTTTAACGTCTCTAGTTTGACTTGGTTTGGTCTAACCCATTATATTCTTTCATACGGATATGTAGTCTTATAATAAGAATGGGGCCGGATAACCGGTTTGGCCGGATACTGGATATTGATACTATCCGGATACCTGATACCCGGCTGATTTATAATGCCGGATATCCGGTAATTTGCCGAATATCGGGCCATTTTCAATATCCGGCCGGATACCGTTATTAGAAATCAGACGGATAACCAGTATCCGGCCAAAAAAATAGCCCAACACTACTTATAATGTCTTCTACCTGACTTTTACAACTATTAAAGGCAGAATATAATTTCTCGTATTCATTTGAATCCGGTGGATAGGAACCGGTTCTCATGAATACGAAAAAACTATGTCTAGCATCGTATTATATCCAGTTTTCTACGAATATAGAAATGTACAATCATAAGATTAAAACTAGTTTTTTTAGCCGGTGCCTTCGGCACCACGGGGCTAAAAAAACTAGTTTTAATCTTATAATTGTACATTCTATATCCGCGGAAAGCCGTTTATAATACGATACGAGAAATAACTATTTTAATATTTCGGGGAGGATTAAGGTGTCCTCTATCTCCCTGAGGAAGTTTGAACCCCCTGCATTCTAACCCCCCCCCCCCCCTATTACCACCTTCCTGAATACAAACTAAACAAGGATGACAACATCCATAAAAGCGAAGCTCTGAATCGGTATGATAGACGAACATTAACTCTTGTAGAGAGCCAGAACTAATCATACAAAATAATAATATATAAGTTTTAACAAAATTAAACATAAATTTGTTGCAAAATTTCTTAAATACAGAATTCTGTTTAAGGAAACACTGACATTTGTATGACTTGATTATAGAGATGCTTTGCTTATAATATCGTACCTTACTGTAATTGAAATCAGTAATCCAAAAATCACATCAATCGGATGAATTTAAGAAAAGCTTCGCTTTTAAAAATGTAGGACCTTTGCAAAACTTTATTTTAAAATTCATTATCAATACAAGGATAAAAACTTTTTTTCAATGCAGTTTTATTTTAGTTGTAAGTTTAGCAAGGAGCCCAGATAAATTTTCTATGAAAAAACTCTAAACTTATGCTTTTTTTAACCAAGGGCTCAGCAGCTGCGACTAAGCTTTGAATTTAAACCCATTTAAAATCGAGGTACTGGCATATTTTGGGTCAGGTCTGAACTTCCAGCTTATTCTAAAATTGTAAAAGGTTAATTTCCCTGAGGCTTACATGAGGTAGATGCGTGGCTGCCGAGCCCTGGTAAAAACAGGTAGGATTGGGATATTGAACTTTAAATAGCCCTCAACTTTTATAAACATAATCTCTCATTTGTTAGTTCAACGTAGATTGTTGTACATCTTATTTATAATTTTGTTTATATTGATTGGGGGTGTAGTACAATGTACATCAACTAATCGTCAGTTGTCCAAGCCCTTAAGATCTTTGGATGTTTTAAATAGTATGACGGTTAAATCAACTGAAACAATTTCTGCCCATAATGTTTAACACCTACTAAAGGTAGATTTGCATAGATTATTTTAGGATACGATTAGTTATCCGTACATTGTTATATAGACGGAAAAGGGTCGATTTTGGAATAAGAATATTGTGCAAACACCTTCTGGTTAACCAATATATAAAAACTGAGACTCTACAAAGTGGCCGCGTGACGTCATAAAGGAAGAGATGAGAGGAGAAGTGAGAAAGAAAACCTCTTAAAAGTGATGGATCTATTGATGTCACATGGCTTATTTTTTGGACACTTTGAAGAGTATCTAAAAACCAAAAATGGAAAAAAAAGGGGGGGGGGCGGCCACGTATCTGAAAAATTAGGAAGTACCCTCTGAGGGGCATTTTTTTTATTTCAAAGTATAGCTTTATGCATTTTTCTGCATTTGTCTTAAGTAGTAGAATAAGATCAACAAAATTTGTTAGTTTTTATAGCTATTTGTTGATTTAAAAATTTCAAATATTCTTTTAAGATGTTATGGCAAGAAAACTAGTTTAATTGAAAGCCAATATTCCCCGAAAAAATCCGTCATTTAAAGATAACAAAATAATTTCATTTTTTACAATAATTGACCCAATTGAATCTATTTTTCAACAGATTTTGAAAGATAATAAATAAATTCTTAATAATTATTTACGTTTGAAGGTCATTTGGCCTTTTCTTTAGCTTTTTAAAGCCTTTTATTTTTTATAAATAGGATTTTGAAAGCGAAGCTTTTCTGTAATAAGAGTCTATACATATGTCCGTAAGTACGTCACAGTTAGCTCTCTTCCATATTTTAGGCATGTTAGAATAATCATATCGATTTCAAACTTTGTATGATGATTCCTGTAACTAAAAGTCTCGATTAAGAAAAAGTAGAAGTTCTATAACAGTTACTAGAAAGTCTTGTCCATATGCAACATGCTGATTTTTTACTTTTTTGACAACATTATTTTGTATGACAGTATTACCCTATTCATCTAATTTTTGGAAAGAAACGATGCATGGGGTCTGTTTATCACGTTTTCTTATTCGTTGCTTTAATAACTTTCGGGACTTTTGATTGGTTGGTTAAGTAGGTCGAGTGTCAAAACGTTTTAACCTTTAATTGTAGTCTACATAAGAGCTAATTTTGGAGAATTCCATCAAATTATCAACCATAGTCTTAACCCTTTAGATCCCTGGATAATACCAAATAATCCGCGAATACCTGTCTTGAGATCCTTTCTTGTGCATAATATTCATCTAGATCCAGCTGTGGTTGTGGTTGTGGCTGTGCTGGCTGTTGGGATTGTCTGCTTGTCTTGTCCGCAGGGGATGTAGCTTCATTACCTGGCACCATTTGTTATTGCTTTATCTAGGGCTCAGCAGCCGACAACCAGTCGCATACAAACAATGGATGCCTAGCCCTGCTTTTTTGGTACTGCACTCGGGGATAAGAGGGGTCTCAAGGGATAAGGCAATAGCTAATAAATTGTTGCACATTCTCAATGATTATACATAAAATCACCCCTTCTATAGATAAAAATTAGTTATTGAAACGTTTTGATACTAAAATTAATGGACCTACCTATCAAAATTCAATTAAAGTCTCCAAAGTTTTTAAGTCAGAGAATAAGAAAACATTTTTATAAAACTTTGGGGACTAGTATAAAAAAAAACTAATATCTATCCCTTTCTGGCGGGATAAAGAATAGACCAAAAAAGCTTCTCTGAAAATTGCTGGCCTATCATTGTCTACTATACTACGTTTTGTTGCTACGATCGATCGGCTCTATATTCGAAGGCATTCGAAGTTATTCAATGTATTTAAATTAGAAAGAGAAAAATGCATAAAATTATTTATAGACTTAAAACTTAAAAGACTTAAAACCATCAAAGACCTATGTTAAAATTACCAAAATAAAGAACCCAATTGGTTTATTAGTCTTTGAGATCCCTAGCTTCGAATAAAAAAACTTACTACTTTATATGTATAATGAGAATGCTTTATTGGTGCCGCATAGTTTTCTATGATAAAGTATAAAATTCCTGGACTAGCGCTGGCAGTCAGACCAGCAAATTCTGATACCAACTTATCTGCTGCTTCTATCATACTCTAGACAAAAAATTAAATATATCCTTATGATAAAGTAAAAGAATCTTTGTTTGTCTGTCTGTACCGAATGATCTTGCTGAACCGATATGGTTTTCCTTTATTTGATAGCGTTTCATAGGTCCCGGAAAGGTTTATAACTATTTTGGGGTAGGGTACTACCAACCAGGCAAGAGAAATGTATAGATAGAATTACAGATAGATTGAAAATTGGATAGATATCTGTTTCTCTTTACCTGTGGAGAAGTTCCATTAGTTTGTCCATTTCTGCCAGAATAGCCTTCATACCCAGCACTCTCTTGATGTCCTGGATACCCAGATCCCTCTTGATGCCCAGGATACCCAGCTCCCTCTTGATGTCCTGGATACCCAGCTGCCTCCTCTGGATAGCTGGGACTTTCTACCGGAGACATGTGGTGCCCGTCCAGACTGAACTCTGGTGAACTAAATGGATAGAATAAGCTAGAAATATATCTTAATCAAAAATTTTATTTAAGAATATTATTTCATAATGAACTATGATAGAAGCTGAATTGTTAGGTAATGAGCCCAGTAAGAAGGAAAGAAAGTTAATAAATAAGATGTTTAGATAGATAGATAGATAGATAGATAGATAGATAGATAGATAGATAGATAGATAGATAGATAGATAGATAGATAGATAGATAGATAGATAGATAGATAGATAGATAGATAGATAGATAGATAGATAGATAGATAGATAGATAGATAGATAGATAGATAGATAGATAGATAGATAGATAGATAGATAGATAGATAGATAGATAGATAGATAGATACCTGCTACTATTTTTGCCAGGTGTAGGTGAATATCCCTGTCCAAACTCAACATCACCACGGCCATAGTCTGTGTGATTGTAATTTACCATTTTTTTTATATGTGTTGCTAAACTTTCTGGAAAAGTTTTAAGTTGATATGGCAATTCTAACATACTTAAATTCAATTATTAAGACAAATACCTAATATTTTTATTAATAATTAAATTAAAATAAATTTAAAAACGTTTGTTTTTTAAAATAGGCTAAATTAGTATGTTTGTATTCAACAGAGAAGGCCTTTATAAGATATCTTAGGCTTTTAACCTCCTTTAAAAATTCTTTTAAAAACCTACATTTAAAATCTTCTCCTAATTTATAACATTAAGAATTTAAAGTAATTCAAAATTTTTCTCAAAAAAATAATGTCAATTGAAAAAAATACCATATCTACAGAAATTAAAAAAAAAACACAATAAAATCAAACAGATTTTAGACCAATGGTTTAAAGTTTTGCTATAGCATAACTTATTATGATTTTAGTTACCAAAAAAGTGTTTAATATGGTCAACTGGTCACAGAAAATGTTGCTAGTTTGTTGAATGTTGTTGTTTTTACTAACTAAGCCACCGACAACTTCACTTCAAAACTTTTACAAAATTTCAGCTTTGCTGAAATATCCAGTGTTTTGGCAAACCAACAAAAAATTTAAATTCCATTAATATCAGAAAACATTCTACCGGTTAAAACAAATAAAATCAAAAAAAAATCTATTTCAGCAAACCGCTATTTTTTGACGAATCTGCTACGGATCAAACAAAAAATTTGGACTATAGCAAAAAAAATCTCCCACTTGTTCCACATCAAATTTGCAACCAATTCTAGTATTCTATATTTGCCCGCTTATAATTGGGAGTAAGAGAGGGCTGTAAATTAATATATAACCACATTAATCATTCTTTTAAAAAAAGACTTGACCTATAGTCGGCTTGGTATCGCTTCGGGTTATTGACCACTCCAAGCATCTTGAAATATACTCCACGTTTTATAATTGCGGTGTAAAGCGTCCTTTTACCCGATAGACAACATTCTTAACGTTACTAGTAAAAAAAGCACAAAAAAAGGTTCCAGGACAAACGCAAGAGTCCCAAACGTCGGAGTGGACAAACGCAGGAGTGTTGAAATACTAATTTAATTAAGTATTTCTATACAGGTTAGGTTAGATTAAGCATTTAAAAAATATAGTTTAAAATAGGTTAGGTAAAGTTTCCACTCCGACGTTTGGGGCTTCTGCGTTTTTCCGACGTTTGTTTTGAAATGATATTTTTGTTTAATTGTATGAAGGTGAAAATATGAGGATAATAACAGTATCAGGGAAGTATAAACCTGGGGAAAATTAGGAAAATTTAACTTTTATACAGATAATGGTAAAGGGTAAAATGGAGTTGATGAGAGAGAGACAGACAGAGAGAGAGAGAGAGAGAGAGAGAGAGAGAGAGAGAGAGAGAGAGAGAGAGAGAGAGAGAGAGAGAGAGAGAGAGAGAGATGAAGATGGAGAAGAGAGAGGAGAGAGAAAGAGAGAGAGAGAGACAGAGAGAGAGAGACAAAGAGAGAGAGAGACAGAGAGACAGAGAGAAAGAGAAGGAGAGAAAGAAGGAAAGAAGAAAGAGAGAAAATACAAGGAAGAAAAAATTTAAACAAGAGAAAATGGTGGAAAATAGGAGAAAAATAATACAGATAAACAGATAATGGTAAAGGGTAAAATACAATAGAAGAGAGAGAGACAGAGAGACAGAGAAAGAGAGAGGGGGAGAGAGAGAGAGAGAGAGAGAGAAAGAGAGGGTAATAAAAGAAAAATGAGAGAGATAGAGAATCAGAGAGAAAGAGAGGGGAATAAAATAAAAAGAAGAGAGATAGAGAGACAGAGAGAGAGAGAGAGAGAGAGAGAGAGAGAGAGAGAAAGAAGGAAACTAAAGAGATAGCAAATAGAAAAATGGAAGAAATAAGCAAATTAGAGGGGGATAAACTTTAAAAATCTGAAAATGAGAATGAAGGCACTTGATATATCTAAAAGTGTGTGGGGGGGGGGGGAAGTAACAATTTTGTAGAGAACCAGTTCAATTTTGTCCATAAGTAACATAAACTCTGATAGGTTTTAACGATAATTCGGTTGGAATGATAGTCGATAATTATAAAGATACTACTCATCTTAAAGTCATGTAAAATAAAACACATTCACATTTGTTAATTTAATTACAAAATAATGTACGTACAACCTTTATATAAAAGTAACAGGATCTGTGTCTGTGTTTCTGTCTGTCTGTACCGAAGGATCCAATATGCTTTTCCTTTATACTGTAGCTTCCTATGGGAGAGTTTATATTCATTTTGGGGGTAGGTACGACGTCCCTCCTAATAAAAATCACCCCTATGAACAATAACCCAATCCAATAAAAAAATTTAACTTTAGAGGCCTCCATACAGTAGATGTGCTAATAAAAAGGGATTATGAAAATACAATAACATGAAATAGACACCAACTTTGTTGAAAAGGCAATGTTAAAAGGGTTAAAGTAAAAAGTTCAATATTCATTTTTACTGTATTGAGATTCAGAAAGAAATTTTTGAAATTTTATAGAAGCCAAAATATATTAACAACCATTCGTCCGTCAATAAAATTCGTTCTGAAAGCAATCTATAATACAAAGTAGGTCGATGTTTGTCTGCCTGTCTGAAGCTTAAGATCTTAGTAACCACTGAACCGATTGAGCTCTTCTCTATAAGGAATAGACCTACTGGTCCTGAGCTATTTTCTTGGGAAGATGGACACCCCAGACTAGAAAATCAACCCATTTTTTTTACTTTTTCTTTTTAAATCTAAAATACGAAAAATTAGGTTGATTAAACCTCTTGGGGCAAAGCCCCTAAAGGCTAGGGGCAAAGCCGCTAGTGTAAAAATAAAACAAATATTATATAATAAAAACTACTTAATGTTTATTCCTTTCCCTAAATTACAGAGGGATATTAAGTTGTTTAATGTGTTTAATAAAGTTAATGTTAAGTTTATTATTATGTTTTAGTAATATAACTTAATATATATTTTACTTATATTAAAGAAGCGAATCTTTTATATTTTTGTTACTCTACGGTTTACTGTTAGCTTGCTACATAGACAATGGACAAAGAATATAAGTGGATATTTTGACAGGAGAATAACTTATCGTCAATTTAGATTGCTAACATGGACCTCATTTATTGGCCAAGTTGATCAAGTAGGAAGGGGAGGGGATGGTGTATCGTTACTTTAGCCAGTTGCGAGTGTCACCTTATAAGAGTACATGAAAATCTGGTGCAACATCCAAGTTATGATGAATCGATTGTAAAAAAAAGGAGAATGCAAGAATTCCTAATTTCAATTTTAAGGGGGTGTTGAAATCAACCTACAGCACCATACCTCACGCAACTGACCCCAATATTAAAATATATTTTTGACTCATCATATAAACAAAAAAAAAACAGTAGTAGCAAAAATACTTTTTAAAGCACTTTGGCTGACTGTACGTCCACCAGTTATTCATTCCGTAACGCTCTGGCGAAATATGATTTTACAAGCTGCAGCTGCAGATCATGATAGATGGAAGATTTTTTGTGAATATTCCCTATGCAATTTACTTTGTCCTTAGGTCTGTCACTCATAATAAAAATAAACAT
This sequence comes from Acartia tonsa, assembly GCF_053477335.1. Taxonomy (NCBI): domain Eukaryota; kingdom Metazoa; phylum Arthropoda; class Copepoda; order Calanoida; family Acartiidae; genus Acartia; species Acartia tonsa. The sequence goes on from NC_137269.1 coordinate 5,528,127, forward strand.
ATCCTTATAATAAAGTAACAGGATGTTTGTCTGTGTGTTTGTATGTTTGTACCGAAGGATCTCGCTAAACGCTGAACCGATCGGATTCTCCTTAGCAGGGTAGATTCTCATAGGTCCTGGGAAGGGGGAGAGTACACAGACTTACACAGCCAGTTACATAGTTACAAACACATTGAAAAAAAAACAAAGCTTTATAGAGCACGCTCTCTACTTAATCTTAAAGTTTTACTTCTTTAATATTGGAATAGTTATTTATCGCATCGTATTATAGACAGCTTTCCGTTAATATTGAAATGAAAAATTAAAAGATCAAAACCAGTTGTGTTAGCCCTGAGGGAGCCAAAGGCCCGTGCTTACATAACCTCTATTATTTTTAATCTATTTTTATCTACAATTCGTGGAAAATTGTCTGTAATTCGATGCTATATATGATTTTTCAGTATGGCTGAAAACCAGTTCTAATCTACAGGATATTTATCGGCTTCGAAGCCATACTGGAAAATCTTAGATAATTTTGTATGGTATTGGTTGTGAATGACTTGAAAGATTTTGTATTTCTTGCATTTTTTTTATTGCAAAACCCAAACACGGCTAGGGGTGTTGAACTCTTGTCATAATTATGACGGAACCGTCCTACAAGGTTAAACTGCCCCTTTTAATAAAGATAAATGTTTTGATTGTTCAAATTCAAAAATAAATGCAGGCTTTTGAATGGTTTATTTTGTAAATAAATCCCAGTGAAAACGTTTTAGTTCTAAAAAGGAAAACTAGTTATTGTGAACGGTAGTTACACAATGCATTATATTATATTAGATGCGTTAAAAATTCTCTCACCTGCTACTATGGCAAGCGTATGGTATTGTTATTGAGAGCCCGCCTCGGATATATCTTATTTTGGTGTATTTCTTAACCAAATCTTGATTAATAATTAACATGATTATATTGTTAAATGCCATTAAGACAACCAACCCTTTGATTGCACGATCTTTGTTCGGAACTCCTAACTGTGTATGGTAATAAGTTTCGCCTGTTTTGAGCAAAGGCATCACCCCTACTCTAACTATTTATATCGTGCACATGAACAGGAATCATTGTTTAACGTCTTTAGTTATGACGCGGTGTATGATCGAAATTCGAATCTATCAACTTCTCGACAATAAGCGAAAGTCAGGAAGTAAGGGAGGGGACAATGGGCAATTAATTCAATTTAAGAGTTTCCACTGAAAAGAAATGAAAACCAGATTTATCCAGCAAATTTGACCAAAATTGTAAAGGGATCATGGTATTATAACTTAGAACAAAATTAGTTCTAAGAAAAAAAATCATTTACTTTAAAATTAAATTACCAATACATCACAATGTAGTAAACATTCTGTAATTAATCACTAGAAAAATCGTGTTTAGAACTTCGTCAACCCTTCTCATATAGTTTTAACTCCTACCAAAATTCAAGGGTTTCTTAGATTGTTTAATACACAGTAGAGTTTCTATACATGAAAAGACATTTTATTGGGGAAAAATATTTGTTAAAACCAGCCATCTAACAACAAATTTTTCTGTCTGCATATTCAAACTAACTTAGCTAGTTAGCGGGGCATTGATGCGCTAGTACCCAAAGTCAGTCAGAACCTGCTGAATTCGTGCACATTCCCTTTAAGCCAGTACACAAAGTCTGAGACTCTTAAAAATTGAATATTCGATCCATTGTCCCCTCCCTCACTCCCTGAGCGGAAGCACTACGTGTTACGCCACAGTCGCGAGTTGAGCCCCGACTTAGGGTGTGATAAACCCTTTTCAGAGTGAGGGCATTTTCCTACCCAATCTTTGTGTCCAGACAATGGCTGAAACTTGAAACAATTGTCAGAAGAGAAAAAAGAATTATGAAAGATCATGATCTAGGACTTTTAGCATAAACTTTTCTTACAGACAAATAATAACTCATTTTAAAGTAAGACTTTAAAAAAGGGGCTAATATGATATTTCTGATCCAAATTATACATAGTTAGCGGCTATGCCCCTTGGAGGCCTCTAGGTGAACTTTAGGATGGTGGGTGGGGGGGTTCGGGGGGAATAGACCCCATACTTTAATTTTAGTTTTAAGAGGAAAAAGTACAAAAAAAAGTATTGAGGGGGTTATTTTTGGAGTGTGGACGTACCCTCTTCCAAAATAGTTCCAGGACCTATAAAGAGCTACACTGTAAACCATAATGATTTAGCGAGACCCTTCGAGACAGACAGTCACACGTACATAGCTTATGGTACTTTTATAGGATAATGAATTATATTGATTACGCCCTACTTCATAATTATTTTCTGTGCTAATTTTTATTTGCGGCCTTGAAAATGTAACAACTCTAATAAAAAAAAGGATGACAACATCCATAAAATTGAAGCTCTGAAATAGTAGGACAAACGAACATTAAAACTTATAAAGTGTCAGAAATGAATAATCAGAATATAAATGTATAAAATCGAAAAAAATTCTAAGTAAAGTTTGAAATTGATAGGACAATTCTAACATTCCTAAATCTATATTAAAATAAGCTATCCGTCACGGACGGACGTACAGACCGATCCTAATTATAGAAAAGCTTCGCTTTTAATAAAAATAAACAGCTAATATACTTCTCTATAACTTCAATGGATGTAGTATAGAATATACATGGATATTATGATAGGGGAAAAGCTGTCGTTAATCTAGCTTGCTTAAATGAAACTCGTTTATCGGTCAGTTCGTTCATCAAGCACGTAAAAGGGGTTACTATAGCCCGCTGCAAGTTTCACTTTATTATAGAACATACAAATCTGGTGTTATATCCAAATTACCGTTTAAAGTAATGCATCAAAAGTGGATTACTTATATTACTTTTCAACTTACAAATCAAATAAGGAAAAAACTGTAGGTAATTATTATAGAAGAATAATGATATCTAATTTAAAGTAAGGAAGAAACCCGTTAGTTCTTTACAAGTTTAATAGAAGAATGGTATATAGTTTCTAAGTTTTTTAGTAAAAGTGTTTCTATACTACTTGATTGGACCAATTTGTTAAACTTTACAGTGTAAGTTCCAGCGCTTTGATCAATCTAGTTCTTGTTTTATTTAAGAATGCAAACTGGCCGAGTTGGTTTGAGGTTAAAACAGTTTTATTATTGTTTATTTATTCTTGTTTTCAAATATTTCGTGTTTCACAGAGACTGAGAATATAGTGTTTCTGTCTGTAGTAATAACCAGGGCTCGGCAGCCGCGCGTAAAAGTAAAAGGTTTATTTCCCTGAGGTAGCTGGACAAAGAGTCTCAAAAATCAGCCATGTGACGTCATAAAATGAGTGATTATCCATCTCTTTTTTAGGGGTTTTCTTTCCCACTTCTTCTCTTATCTCCCTCATTCTTATGACATCAAATGGTTGATTTTTTAGACACTTTTTCCAGTTACTCCCTCAGGCTTATAGGCAGCTGACGCGCAGCTGTCGAGCCCTGGTTTCTGTCTGTCTGTAGCAATAACCAGGGATAACTAGGGCATTAGGGTATAAATTAGAAGATGATATTAATTTATTAAAGATGATTAACCCTTAACGGTCGGGGGGGGGGCGTTGAACGCCCCCCCATCCGGTTTTTTCTATCTCATTTTCTGTGTGTGAAAGATAAAGAGCCCAAACTGCTTGACTTTTTAAGTATGGGTATGACACATAAATGAGAGTTAGAATTTTTTGAATATCTCCATCCTGGCGGGCACAGGATGCCAGCAAACCTCACAGGGTCATCCAGGTAAAGAGCAAAAATATTTTTTTGACTAAAACAAAGCATTTTATCATACCAAAATACTAAAAAATCCTCTAGTAGTAAATCCTTATATGAAATACAGGTGTTCAAGTCACTTTCAGGTTCCAGGTATGATCCTGCAGGTCCTGATCCTCCAGGTCTCCAGAAATCTTTAAAAGACTCCTGTGACCGCAATTTTTGACTTAGAGACTTCAAATTTTAAACTTAAGCTTTTCTTACATGTCTACATAACATATTAAAATTTCATGAAGATCCGCCGCTGTTTTCCCGCCGACCGCCGACTGCGGCGGCTGGCAGCCGCCAAGTACAGCTGCGGCCGCTGAAATTTATATTTTGATATTTCTAATGTAAAATTTACACAAAGATAAACATTTTCTGGGAAAAAATTTTTCTTCTAGCTTCAAAAATAAGAAAATTACAGCCGTTTGAAATTTTTAAGTAAAAAAAAGACCTAAAAACAAAGGTTGTTAAATAAAAGGGTGAAGGAAGCGAAAATTGACTTAGACTTGTAAAAGGTCGGATATTTATTATCAAACAGGGGACTTGCACAAAAAAGTTTAGCCCTCTAGCTCTAATAGGAACTGAGATAATTAAGGTGCGGCAAGGGGCCCGACTGTAAAGGGTTAAAGTCCCTCAACAGATTATGACGTCATACGATAAAATAGCCAATGAGAGGCTAGTATACACTGTAATTGACCAATGGTAAAACTTATGCTGGCCTCGCATTGGTTATTTTATCGTATGACGTCATAATCTGTTGAGGGACTTTAATCATCTTCTATAAATTAATATCCTTTAAAGATATAATGTTATAGATTCAATTGAATCTTTTTAGAGGTACTGTTTAAAGAGGTGTAGACTAAAATTTGTAACTTTTTAAAGCTTAGCTTTTCTTTGATTAGTGTCAGTCTGTTCGAACGTCTCGTCGTATTTTCTCAGTAGCTTTTGATAGGTTATTTTAGGTTTGGTTAATGTTAATGATTGTCCCGAAGGGTTAGGATATGGGTCCCGCAGGGGCTATAAATAGGAGAAAAGCTACTGTAAAAATACAATGAAACTACTTCATTTTCTTTCCAGATTCCATCTTCGTTTATAAAATGCCATATCGTCGACAAGATACATTATTTCGACAAACTAATGATTCTAAAATTGATAGGAAATTATCAACTGCTAGTGTCGGTCCGTCTGAACGTCCGTAACGGATAGCTATTATCGTTAATTTAGGCATGATAGGATTGTCCTATAGATATCAAACTTGGCGTAGCAAGTCTATAATTGTTACCATAATGTCAAGACGTTCATTTAAATCATGATGATTTTTAACTTTTTTGACACACATTTCTCATGTCATATATTTATTTTATTCATCTAATTTTTGAAACACTGATTCATAGGACAATAAAGCACTGTGTTATAAGAAAGAATCTCTATTATTGAGTCCTAAAAATATATGTATGTCATTTTTTTAGTATCCCGTAATTAGGCAGTTTTGCAACAAATTTACTTATAATTTTGTTTAGATTTTACACTTTTTTTGCTTATTCAGGACTAATACCTTACAGTTATACTCTAAGGAAGTCGACCCCCTTCTCCTATTTAAATTTTTTTGATGGTCTTTTTAGGGGCGATTTCTCCCCAAAAATAGTTATAAACCTTCCCAGGAACTATGAGAAGCTTCATCGTAAAGGTGAACCATAACGGTTCAGCGGTTATTAAGATCCTTCAGTACTAGAAGACACTAGAAGACACTTTCATATAAGGATAAAACAATATATTATTATGTTATGTTTTGATTTATATTTTTGTATCATGGGCTAGGTTAGCATTTTTATCAGACATTGACTAGACCAGATTAATTAGGATGACCTAAGTTATTTAGAGTTGCGAAGGTGCTCTATAATAATCTCGTGTAGTTTTGTCATCCTGTAACGGTTTTGTTCTAGTTTTTTTTCCACTACTCTAATAAAATCATTTTTAATTCTCTGAACTTTAAGAATCATGAAAACATGCAAAAGACGATGTTCAATTCATATGTCTAAGAGTACTGAAGGGTCTTGCTAACCGCTGAACCTATATGGTTCTTACTGTGTAGCTAGGTATAGGGAAGGTTTATAATTAGTTTAAGATATCTCCTAATAGAAATCGCCATTATCAAAACTGTTCCCTCACCAAAAATATTTTGTTTTTATAACCAAAAGTGGAGGCCTCTAGGGGCGTAGCCAGTAGTTAGTTGCATATATTCATCTTATGGAAGTAATAATCCTTGTTTGGTACTATAAATAACCTATGATAAAGGTTAATATGTTGTTGTTTTCTAATAACAAGGATAAGAATGTTTATATCTCATTTAAAGTGTAGCTTCTTATAGGTCCTTGGATGGTTTTAGGCTATTTTAATTTTATATCTATAAAGTCTAAGTATGGTTTCTTATTCATTGAAATATAGAATCCCTTGATACTAGGGTTGAAGCCGCTAGCTAGAGATAAAATAGAAGATAAACATGAAAAGTTTGAATAAACAGGACATCATTGAATAATAATATATGTAATCTACTAGCGGCTACGCCCCTAGAGGCCTCTAGTGACAATTTAAATGTCTAGGGGCTCTATATTCGAAGGGATAAAGAAGGTCAGAAAAATATAAAGCCATACCAAGACTTATTTATATTTCATGGCATATACGAAGCCTCCCTCTAAAGGAGAACCATATCGGTTTAGTGGTTAGCGAGATCCTTAACTACAAACAAAAAAGCTTAGCACATTATATTATTGGATAACTGTATAATAAAACTAATAAGATGGTCATATAAATGCTTTATTTAAACTTTTATAGTTTTTTTTTCTTGTTTTGACAAAAAAAAACTTTTGGTATTCTTTATTTGATGACATCAGAAAATATTTTTCAGAAACTTTATTCTTACAAATACTTTTTGGGGACAAAAAATTCTCTTAGCTCTAGACAGTTAAAACAAGGCTCGGCAGTGGCGACGAAACCCCAAATTTTAGGATTTTTTAAAAGGAGGATTGTCATATTTTCGTCAGGTTAAGACATCCGGCTTATCTATAGTTATTTATCGCATCGTATTATAGACAGCTATCCGTGGATAGTAAACTTTAAAAAAATAAAGTTTTGTTAGCCCCTAGGAAACACAGGCCCAATCGAACAAAACTGGATTTTAGTCCATTATTCGTGGAAAATTTACTGTAATTTTATATTTCAGTATGGTTTAAAACCGTTTGTAATCCAGCGGATATTAATCGGCATGATTCCTTTCTATACACTATTCACTATCGAGATTGAAATTGAAAGAAAGAAGAATACAAGGAAATATCAACCAAGACTTTATTTGACCTATTTTATTTCTAATCAGCAATTTCCACAAAAGTTGGGGGATAACACAATCGTCTTTCCTCCCTATTCTTCAAAAAAAAGGATGGCAACATCCATTAAAGCGATCCTCTGAAACGGTAAGAAAAACGAACATTTAAACACTTGTAGAGTGCCAGAACTAAATAATCAGATGGATATTGGATGCTCTATAGAACGAGTCAACTTCACACAAAAAAGCAATCTATCTCAAATAGCAGAAAAGAAAATTAAAAAAAACAGAGGTGAATTCTTTTTTAAAAATTTGCCTTTCTGAAATCAGTTTGCCCCACTAAAAACAAATACCGAGAATTATATCATTAGTAGTCAAATGACAGGATTTAAACATGATAAAATCAAGTAACGGGGAATTCATTTTTGACCAAGCTAAGTTTTAATTCAATACGCAAGTTATTGCAAAAAAATTGATAAACAAGGGTAACTATTTATACAAGCTACTTGAAAATAAATGTACAAGTATAGATATATAACCTAGACAACTACCTGTGCCAAGTGATGGAAACCTTTTTCGTCAGCTAGCAGATTTCTCTTTTGTAGCTGCTGGTTGATATCCAATTAAAAGATGACAAAAGGTACCTAGTGGGTAGAGTTACATATAGCACTTGCCTTCCTATTTTTAGTAGCGAAGCTACTCTATAATTCGAAATGTCTGTCCGTCCGTCCATCCGTCTGAGATAGAAAGGGGGAAACGTGATTTTCTCGGCTCCCATAAAAGATAGAGAGCTGAAATTTTCAGGGATTAAATATGTTAACAGTTTTCATATTTTCACCAAGTTTCATTAAGATTCGTCAGTTGGTTGGGGTTCTAGATCGATTCCTACATTTTTAAGTTTTCATGATTTTCTCAACTCCTATTCAACATAGACGGTTGAAATTTTCAGGGATTGAATACTTTCATATTAGGCATACTTTTATCAAGTTTAATCAAGATTGGCTCGTTGGTTGGGGTGCTAGTACGATTCCTAGATTTTTAGGTTTTCATAATTTTCTTTACTCCTATTTGAAATAGACGGCTGATATTTTTAGGGATTAAATAATTTCACAATTTACATATCCCCACAAAATTTCATTAAGATTTGATAATTTGCTAAGGTGCTAGATCGATTCCTAGATTTTTAAGTTATACATCTTATAAGGTTTGGTGATTTTTTAGTTTAATGTTTTTTTATGAAACTGCAAAAAAGTTAATTTTTTCCGGATATCCATCCATGATATTTGTGCTTCGCTACTTATGGATGTTGTCATCCTTGTTTTAGTTTAATTTATAGTTAATGAAAGGTAATTTTAAATAAGTCATATTCTAGTTCATTCTAAAGTTTAATTATTATCTAAAACGATTGATGTATCTTTAACTTCAGACTAGCATTTGTTAGCAATGTACAATCCAATTTTAGATTTAAATCTTTCGGTACATCTGCACTCTCAAAATTATATCTATATTGTTCTTGGTTATTAATTAATTAAAATTTACAAATAGGTTTATCAAAGATTTTAATTATAAAACAAAAAATTGCATTACAGTAAACAATTTTTTTAAGATTCTATAATTTTGATCTATGTTAAAAAATTTGTAGACTTATTCTATGTATTAAAATAATATTCATAATACAAAGTAGAACGATGTCTGTCTGTCTGTTCGTTTGTACCGAAGGATCTCGCTAACCGCTAGACCGATCAGGTTCTCCTTAATAGGGTAGCTTCTCATAGGACTCGGGAAGGTTTATAACTATTTTGGGGGAGGGTACCACCACCCACCGTAGAAAAATCGCCCCTAGGAAAAATTTTACCTTCCCCCCTCCAAAAAAAAAATATTTTCTTTTAAACGAAATAAAGAAAGGGTTTTAGGATTTAATTAGAGGCCTCTAGTGGCGAAGCCGCTAGTATTTATATATTGTTATAAACATTAAACAAGTATTAGGAAGTTAGGTAAAAATGAATATTCTTGACTGTTAAAAAATCCACAAAAATTATCAAATATTATTTGATCTTCCTAAAATCTGTTTATAAGAAGCTATACTTAATTATTCTATTATACAAAGTAGTAAAGATTTTAAAGTGTGAAGCTTAAAATCTCAATAACTACTGAACTGATTGGGTTCCTTATTTTAGGTAAGCTTCACATAGGTCCATTGACGGTTTATGGCTATTACATTTTGAACACAGTAATAGTGTCTGACTAATTATGACGTAACAAAAAAAAATTAGCCAATGAGAGGCCGTTATTGACCAATGGTAAAATTTATAGTGGCCTCTCATTGGCTAACTTTTTTTGTTACGTCATAATCAGTCAGACACTATTACTGTGTTCTTACATTTTTAGATTTGGATGATTTTAGGCTATTTTTCTAGCCCCTTTAAGTACAATGGACCTAGATGCTAGGGTTTAACCACTATTTAAGTAACTGGACAAAGTGTCTAAAAAAAACAGCCATGAGACGTCACAAAAATGAGTGATTATTCATCTCTTTTTTTAAGGGTTTTCTTTCACACTTTTCCTCTCATCTCCCTCATTTTAGTGACGTCACATGGCTGCTTTTTGAGACACTTTGTCCAGTTATATAGTTAATGATTTAAAAAGTTTATATTATTTTCCAAATAATCCATAAACTCCGTGGCTAAATTGGATTGGTCAAGGGGAAATGTAAAAAGTAAACCAAAACTTAAATAGTTTTCTAGAACAAGCCGACGCAATGGATATACAATACATGGATATTATGTTTGTCCATAATAAAGGTTGCTGTTATAGTCCTCAGATATTGGTCAGGGGAGGTCATGTGGTAAAGGTATATGGAGGGGGGGGGGTAGGGAGTATCGCTATATTATCCAGCTGGGATAAACATTTTATTAGGGTATTCGAAAATGTATCACAATATCCACGTATTACATATCCATTGCTGGCGCATAATTGGAATTTAAATAGGTACACAGACAAATAGATAGATAGGTACATTTGGATGGGTAGATAGATAATCACTTAAATAGAAAATGAAAGTTAGATTAAATTAGGAAGGGAATAAACCCAGATGGCAACGTCCATATGTAGCGAAGTATAAAAACTAAATTATCCATAACTAGCGGCTGCGTCCCTGGTATCTAAAAGCTTCATGTATCAAGGGCATGAGCAGCTTATAACCATCCCAAAACTTTCAACAACAAAAAAATAAACAGTTTCAATATAATCAAGAACTTATTTGGTTTAGTAATTATCAATATCATAAGCAACTGAAACCTCAAACCTAACTACTTTATATGTTACTAGCGGCTTTGCCTCTAGCCTCTAGGGGCTTTGCCCCAAGAGATAATTAGAAAATATATAAAATTGGAGATGCAACCATGCAACCATAAAATGGGAGGGGGGGGATTTTTTGTTTTTTTGGGGGGTTGTGGGTGTCCCACCGTCAAAGAAATAGCCTAAAACCACCAAAGGATCAGTAGGTATATTCAATCGGTTTAGTGGTTACCGAGATCTTAAGGGACGGACAGACAGACAGACAACGGACAGACAGACAGACATCAAGCTACTTTGTATTTTAGATATTAATAATTAATAGTTAGAATATTTATAAGATTTGTTTGAATACTACCCCATTGTATAAAATAATAAGAGTTCGATAAATACTGATCCGATAAAGTATTATATTTAAGTCTCTAAGCTTCATATAAGTCCCAGGATGGTTTTAGACTATTCTATTTTAAGATTCATGTCTTGTAAGAGTGATTCTGTAGGACCTACAAACGAATGGATTAGCTTAAGAGAATTACAAAAGAATATCCAGCAAAGCTACTATATAAATTCAATTATCAATTATAATTATGTCTTAAATGTATGTTATTTACTACAATTCAAAGAAAAAATGGACAAAAGAAAAATAATTTACTAGGCCTCTATCAAAGATATATGACAAAAGGTTTTGACTCTGGTCAATGAATACCTATTATATATCTCACTTTGTCCGTCCAGTTTGCAATTATATTATGATTAATAGAAGTTGTGTACAAAAGTTTTAATTCATTGGACATAATTCATTTATATTTTAGGAAATTGTGATTTTAAATAAACAAGGTTGATAACATCCATATAGCGAAGCATAAAAATATTTCTTAAAAAGTAGACAGTATAATAATCTAGAAATTTAAATTTTATACTCATAACTAAAAAGGGAAAAATTAGACCAAAAATATGACTTATATATGTTATTATCAATACATGTTGTAATAACTAATAAGAATGAAATGGATGTATTTATACAATTATAGTTATTTCTCGCATCGTATTAGAAACAGTTTTCCGCAAATATAAAATGTACAATGATAAGATTAAACCCATTTTTTAGCCCCGAGATGCCGAAGGCACGGGCTAAAAAATCTGGTTATAATCTTATGATTGTACATTTTTATATTCGTTGAAAACTGGATAGAAATAGTTTTTTTCGTATGGATGATAACTGGTTCTAACCACCGGAAATTAATAAGTTTCAAATGAATAAAATAAAAGAAAATATTGTATTCTTATACGAATACTGTCTATAATGACATTATTTACAGGTCCTAGTTGATCATTCCATTAGAACAAAACACTAGAGGAAGAAAAGGTTAAATAACTGTATCTCCCCATCGCATCAACCTTGTGCAACCCTTCTATTGGGTCATTGAAAATCAACCAATGGTGTCGCTTATATTAACACAGCCAAATAGCAGAAAATAATTGAGAAGCAGACGAAAAAGGTCATTGAAATAGGAAGGGAGGTAGTTGTATGTATATACATCTATACTTTAGATCTGTATAATTCCCTACTGAACCTAGAATCAAATGATAATGTTTCATGTCGACGATATGGCATTTTACAAACGTAGATGGATCATGGAAAGAAAACAAAGTAGTTTCGTCGTATTTTTACAGTAGCTTTTCTTCTATTTCTAGCCCCAGCGGGGCGTTTTTCCTAACCCTGCGGGACAATATTTAACATAAACCTAACCTAAAATAAATAAATCAAAAGCTACTGTGAAAATACGACGAAACCCGCTACTCGTTTTCTTTCCATGATTCAAGTAGTCTTTTTAAATAGACATGATATAACATTTTAAAAATGAGCTATTTTTTCTGGGGCGTTTTTTAAACTTTCTCTGGACACTTGAGATGCTTTACTGCCATATTAGTCCAGCGGTTAACGAGATCTTAAGCCATAAACACAGATAAACATCATATTTCTTGTATATAAGAAAACAGTACAGCTTTACTGCTAAAAGGTATACTAAAAGAACTAATTGTATGTATAATTGTATGTTTCTAAAAATATACTTTTGCTTACAAATCTAGTTATTCCAATACATATTTATAGCTTAATCTGATAAGTAATACTAATGCGCTATTACTTTCATACAAAATAAATATATTACTTATTTAGTCATGTAAGGAATATTCTCGTATCATTCGAATCCGGTATATAGGAACCGGTTCTCATCCATACGAAAAAACTATGTCTGGCATCGTATTATATCCAGCTTTCTACGAATATAAAAATGTATATCCGCGGAAAGCTGTCTATAATACGATGCGAGAAATAACTATTCTAAAATTAGAACACAGTAATAGTGTCTGACTGATTATGACGTAACAAAAAAAAATTAGCCAATAAGAGGCCGTTATTGACCAATGGTAAAATTTATAGTGGCCTCTCATTGGCTAATTTTTTTTTGTTACGTCATAATCAGATAGACACTATTACTGTGTTTCTAAAATTAAAGTTTGTATGTTAGTATTGTGGACAGGGGCGTCCAAGATTTTTTTATTTAGGGGGTTTAAAATTTTTTCAAGGGGGGGGTAATTTGTTTGGGGGGGATTAATCACCCCTTTATCCCCCCCCCCCTTGGACGTCCTTGATTATGGAGAGTGAGTACATTGGACTGTAAATTACACTGGTACTCAAAGTTTTATAATTAGTTGATTCTAAACTAACAGTTTCCAAACATTACAACCAATAATCTTAATCTACAGAAGGAGAAATTTAGTTTAGCATCATTTTGGATGTATATCAATTTATCATATTCATTACAGACACCTTTCCGCGGATATTAAAATAAAAATGTATAAGATTAAAACCAGGTTTGTTAGCATGGTATTAGTTTTATAGTTTTAATTTTAATATTACTAGAAAATTGTCTGTAATACGATGCTAAACAGGATATTTCAGTATGACTGAGAACCAGTTTTAATACAGCGGTTTCGAAGCCATGCTGAAATAGCAATTATTCGGCTGAGGCAAAACCCTCGGATGGAATTCTATACTAACAGACTCTGTTTATTATAGAACAAGGATGACAACATCCATAAAAGCGAAGCACTGAAACGGTAGGACAAACGGACATTAACACTTGTACAGTGTCAGAACTAAATAATCAGAATATAGAAGTAAAATTGTAAGTAAATTTGTTGAAAAACTGCTCGATACGGGATAATGTTTATGGACATACTTACAATTTAGGACTTGATTATAGAGTTGCTTTGCTTATAATATTGTTCTTTGTTGTTCCAGGAATCAATATACCAAAAATCAGAATAAACGGATAATTAGATCATATACAAATTTGTTGTTAAAAAAGTAGAAAAATCAACATGTTTAAAATGGACGTACGGACATTCTGGTAATGATTGTAGAGTTGCTATGCTTTCTAAATCGTACCTAACTACTACAGGAATCATCATGCAAAGTTTGAAATCGATAAGACAATTCTAACATGCCTAAATTAACGAATAAAAGCTATCTTTCTCGGATGGACGGACGTACGGACGTACGGACGGACCGACCCTAATTATAGAAAAGCTTCGCTTTTAAAAACATTGTATTGTTATAATGTTATCACTGTCTACAAATTGAAGGTTATCCCCATTATATTGATCGATTTATAATAACTTGGATGTTGTACCATATTTTCGCCTACTCTAATAAAGCCGTCCTTAAAGCTGGATTATATAATGATACCCCCTTATCCACCCCTTTTCCACATTCCCTCCCCTCCTACTGGAGGAAAGTACTGACCAATAAATGAAGACTAGAGTAATCTAAATTGACTATAACATTTCCTCTGTCATAATATCCATATACATATTATATCCATTATTATATCATGACATAATTTTACTTTTATAAAAATCATTATAAGGTTATATACATTAACTAATTTCAGCAAATTAACATTCACCGTAAATTCAATGAAAAAAAGTATTTTTGGTGATTAATGTTAGGTAAAGAATTCGTCTCCAAAAACCCCACATGGATAAATCCTATCAAAATAATGTCATCCTATTTTTAGTAGCGAAAGGGGGAAAAGTGATTGTCTCGGCCCTTATGAAAGATAGAGAGCTGAAATTTTCAGGAATTAATCAAGTTAACATTCTTCATATTTTCACCAAGTTTCATTAAGATTCGTCAATTGGTTGGGATGCTAGATCGATTCTTACCTTTTTGAATTTTCATGATTTTCTCAACTCCTATTCAAGATAGAAAGTTGAAATTTTCAGGGATTGAATACTTTCATATTCTGCATACTTTTATCAAGTTTTATCCAGATTTGCATAACAGTATACATATCCCCACAAAGTTTTATTAAGATTTGCTTATTAGTTGAGGTGCTAGATCGATTCCTAGATTCTTTAATGTTTTTAGAATTGTTTAGAATGTAATTGTAAGTGATTAAAATAATTTTGCCTTAAGCAAGTACAAACAGAAAAAAACAGTATACATCCTAAATATAATCAATTTTCATGAAGATGATTAAAGTCCCTCAACAGATTATGACTACATACGATAAAATAACCAATGAGAGGCCAGCATAAATTTTACAATTGGTCAATTAAAGTGTATACTAGCCTCTCATTGGCTATTCTATCGTATGACGTCATAATCTGTTGAGGGACTTTAATCATCTTCATTTTTATTATATTATTTATAATTCTTATGTAAAAGTAACAGGATGTATGTCAATCTGTATGCGTGTGTCTGTTCTTCCTTACAGGGAAGCTTCTCATAGATCCTAAGAAGGTTAATGACTATTTTTGGGGAGGGTACCTCCATCCACCCAAGGAAAATCACTCATTGGAATAATAAACCGTTCCTTATATTTTTATTACTTTCAAAAAATTTAAATTACCCCCCCCCCCCCGCAATTTACATCTAAAGTGCCCCTAGAGGACTCTAGTCGTTATATTATGAGTAAAACATATAATTGTATCATTTAAGTAATTGCATATTTCAAGAATCTAAATGTAACCTTTTTTTATCGATGTTGGGTATGATATTTGACTGTTCTTGTTTTAAATTTACTGAACAAAACACTTTTTCGATTTAACCAATTGTGGTTTAAAAAAAATAAAAAATAAGAGGTTACAGTCATTGAATTGTACTTTATTCTAATGAGAGAGACAGACGGACATACAGACACAAGTTAAAGAGAAGCCGCGTTTCTAGTAAGAATTAAATTGTTTATCTCACAAACGCTTTGTTTAAATCAAAAAAACGCCATACATATATATGACGTATTAAGTAAAATGTAATAAATAATATATATAAAATGATGTATATGACACTCTTGTGACACAATATTAACTGATATTAGTGCAGTATCAAATATTATTTCAATATTATCATAAAACAGTAAAAACATATAAATAACATTTATGTGTTTAGAAAACAGCTAAAAATATATGATTTTTTAATAGCTAATGCCTTTTTATATTGGCAAAAAAGTAAATATGAGAAATAATGTTTATTAGAATTACGTATTAACACAAAAAAAGGAAAACGTTTTGGGTATAGACAATTTCGTGGCGATTCTTCGTTTTTTCCACAGTAGCTTTTCTCCTATTTTTTTGCCCCTGCTGGAGGCTCTAACCTTGCAGGGCCAATTGCATAACCCTGTAGGGCAATCACCTAACCCAATATAACCTAACCTAATTTAAAATAACCTATTAAAAGCCATTTTGAAACTACGACGAATCGCCCCTTAGGGGGCGTTGCCACGAAAGGGAATATTCCCATTATTTTTTAAAGAATTGGCACAAAAAAAGGAAAGTAAAAATAAAGTGTAAAAGGCAAAAAATAACTAAAATCAAAGTATGCCAAAAGTTTAAAGACCTACAGATTAAACAGTCTACTGATCAAAGATGTTTTCTAATAATAAACAAAAAAATTCACTGTTTTTGAAGCACATTTCCAATATACAGCTTCTTTTTTCCTTGTAGGGAAAAGTAAAAAGCTAAAAAATAAAAAAAATATGTGTAATCAAGGTAATGAGCTAATGATTTATTTATAAGACAAGAAGTTGCAAATATTGTAAGTTTATGCCCAACCAAATATGTTTTCTCAAATCCTAAAAAAGTATTTAAAAATAATAAATTGTTCAGATTTTTCTGCTACTTGAATTTGCGCCAATTGCAAAAAGTGCTTTTTTCAAAAGGATTAAAAAGTCATTTTATATCTTAAAATGCTTCAGAAAAGCAGAGCCATTTTTTTAAACATTACTTTTAAAAGAAATGAAATGATACTTGCGTTTAAAAAAAAATACTTTTACTTATTCATTTGTTCCAGATTTTCCCCAACGAAAAGTGACCCCTGATGTATAATATATTTTCCCCCCTTGTTTCTACTTGTTGTTATTATTCAACATAATGTCCCACCTGTGTATGAATATTAGACTTAACATAGAGTCAACATAATATCCCACCTGTGTATGGATATAATAGACTTAACATAGAGTCAACATGATGTCCCACCTGTGTATGGATATAATAGACTTAACATAGAGTGATATTCAACATAATGTCCCATCTGTGCATGGATATAATAGACTTAATATAGAGCCAACATAATGTCCCACCTGTGCATGGATATAATAGACTTAACATAGAGTCAACATAATGTCCCACCTGTGCATGGATATAATAGACTTAACATAGAGTCAACATAATGTCCCACCTGTGCATGAATAATAGACTTAACATAAAGTCAACATAATGTCCCACCTGTGTATGGATATAATAGACTTAACATAGAGTCAACATAATGTCACACCTGTGCATGGATATTATAGACTTAACATAGAGTCAACATAATATCCCACCTGTGCATGGATATAATAGACTTAACATAGAGTCAACATAATGTCCCACCTGTGTATGGATATAATAGACTTAACATAGAGTGTTATTCAACATAATGTCCCACCTGTACATGGATATAATAGACTTAACATAGAGTCAACATAATGTCCCACCTGTGCATGAATAATAGACTTAACATAAAGTCAACATAATGTCCCACCTGTGTATGGATATAATAGACTTAACATAGAGTCAACATAATGTCACACCTGTGCATGGATATTATAGACTTAACATAGAGTCAACATAATATCCCACCTGTGCATGGATATAATAGACTTAACATAGAGTCAACATAATGTCACACCTTTGCATGGATATTATAGACTTAACATAAAGTCAACATAATATCCCACCTGTGTATGAATATAATAGACTTAACATAGAGTCAACATTATATCCCACCTGTGCATGGATATAATAGACTGAATATAGAGTCAAAATAATGTCCCACCTGTGCATGGATATAATAGACTGAATATAGAGTCAACATAATGTCCCACCTGTCATGAATATAATAGACTTAACATAGAGTCAACATAATGTCCCACCTGTGCATGGATATAATAGACTTAATATAGAGTCAACATAATGTCCCACCTGTGCATGGATATAATAGACTTAACATAGAGTCAACATAATGTCCCACCTGTGCATGAATAATAGACTTAACATAGAGTCAACATAATGTCCCACCTGTGCATGGATAAAAAAGACTTAACATAGAGTCAACATAATGTCCCACCTGTGCATGAATATCATAGACTTAACATAGAGTCAACATAATGTCCCACCTGTGCATGGATATAATAGACTTAACATAGAGTCAACATAATGTCCCACCTGTGCATGGATATAATAGACTTAACATAGAGTCAACATAATGTCCCACCTGTGCATGGATATAATAGACTTAACATAGAGTCAACATAATGTCCCACCTGTGCATGGATATAATAGACTAAACATAGAGTCAACATAATGTCCCACCTGTGCATGGATATAATAGACTTAATATAGAGTCAACATAATGTTCCACCTCTGCATGGATATAATAGACTTAACATAGAGTCAACACAATGTCCCACCTATGCATGGATATAATAGACTAAACATAGAGTCAACATAATGTCCCACCTGTGCATGGATATAATAGACTAAACATAGAGTCAACATAATGTCCCATCTGTGCATGGATATAATAGACTTAACATAGAGTCAACATAATGTCCCACCTGTGCTTGGATGTAATAGACTGAATATAGAGTCAACATAATGTCCCACCTGGGCATAAATATAATAGACTTAACATTTAGCCCAAACATATCATTCATAACTCTTTCATAAAAGTAACAAAACATTTTTCTATCTCTGTTCTGTGGTCTGTAGCAAAGGATCTCACAAACTGTAGAATTAATATAGTTCTTCTTTAGAGAAAATATTTAACTATTTAAGGTGGAGGGTACATCCACCCTCCGAAGAAATGTTGCCCCTATAAAAATTATCCTATCAAAAAAATTACTTTTTAATTCCACTTTTTTAACCACTCTATTATATGTCTATTATAAATTTGGTCAAAGTTTAAAGGAAAGGTGTCATATAATACGAACTTTACAGTTGAAGAGAGAGAGATTTATGTTTTTGTGTGTCTACCAAAACAGAATCAAAGATTTTGTTTAATTTTCGAAAAAATCTTCTAAAATAAGTGTTGTGAATTGGGTGTAGGTATTTCGCAAAACTAATCGGTGATGTCCCTCAAAGTTTCTAGCGAGCACAGAACAGTACTCAACCAACCTTAAAAATTTAAATATGGTGGAGCCAACCAATACCGACGGTGTCCTAACCCCGCAGGGCTTCCCTGTGTTCAATAGAACCTAACCTAGCTGAGCTTTATAAAGTTATAAAAGCCTTGATACTATGTTTATTTTCATTTTTTACCAGAAAAGAATAAACACCTTGAAAGCATGAGGGTGGAATTGTCATCCAATTTCAAGGGAATAATATGTGATACTGGATATTATAACTTGTTGGATGTACATTTATTTCATCTAATTGCTTTTAATCTTCAATATTTATTATTTCAAAACAGCTGTTTTACTTCCAATCACTAACCTTTAATTGCAAATGTTTGTTTGTATTTCTATCAAATTTCATTTTGGTTTAAAGAATAAAATTTATTTCAGAAATGAAGAATGTAATGCATAGTAGTTATTTCTCGCATCGTATTATAAACGGCTTTCCACGGATATAGAATGTACAATTATAAGATTAAAACTAATTTTTTAGCCCCGAGGTGCCGAAGGCACGGGCAAAAAAAAATGGTTTTAATCTTATGATTGTATATTTCTATATTCGTAGAAAGCTGGATATAATACGATGCTAGACATAGTTTTTTCGTATGGATGAGAACCGGTTCCTATCCACCGGATTCGAATAAATACGAGAAAAGAATTTATATTCTCTTAAATGCAAAACATAGACGTGGGGGTAGATTTTATTTCACCCCTAATATTTTAAAATCCCTTATTTTACCTCCCTTCAAATTTAAAGAAAAAAAACACTTTAAGTTTTTGATATCCCTCTTTTTACCCCCCCCCCCTCAAACAAAAAAGCTTTGACATCCCTGAATGCACAAAGAATTAAACAATTTTGTAACAATTACACACAGAACAATTTCTTTTGTTGTTGTTAAAAGCGAAGCTTTTCTACAATCAGGGTCGGTCCGTCCGTCCGGCTGTAACGGATAGCTTTTTTGTTAATTTAGGCATGTTAGAATTGTCCTATCGATTTGAAACTTTGCATGGTTGGTGATTCCTGTGGTAGTTAGGTACGATTTAGAAAGCATAGTAACTCTATAATCGTTACTAGAATGTCCGTACGTCCATTTTAAACATGTTGATTGTTAACTTTTTTAACAACAAAATTTGTATCAGATAAAATTATCCGATTGATCTGATTTATTGAATACTGATTCCTAGGACAACAAAGTATAATATCATAATCGAAGCATCTCTATAATCAAGACCTAAAAATGTAAGTATGTCTATAAACATTATCCTGTATCTAGCAGTTTTTCAACAAATTTACTTTTAGTTTTGCTTCCACTCTTATACATATATGTATAATATGATTATTCAGTTCTGACACTATACAAGTGTTAATGTCCGTTTGTCCTACCGTTTCAGTGCTTCGCTTTTATGGATGTTGTTATCCTTGTTTTTTTTTCTTTGAATCCGTTTGCTGATGCTTATACATCAGAAAATTACTTTTCTCAGAATCCTTTTTCTACATCAAAGAATATTTATTTATTTCATCGTTTTAAAGACAGTTTTCCGCGTATATCTAAAGGAATTAAAACGTTAGATTATAACAAAACTTGTTTCAAGATTATGATTTTTATTTTAGTATTCGTGAAAAATTGTCTTTAATACGATGTTATACATGATTTTTCATTATATCTGAGAACCGGTTCTAATCCAGCGGATATTGATCGGTTTTAAAGCCATACTGGAAAAGATGTTTCCAATTTTTGTGAAATGTAAATACAAATTCTTGAGGAAACACTAAAAATAGGAAAGTTTTTTGATTCTTTGTTTTGATTATTTAAGTCATATAGGTAACACAAATTAAGAAAAAACATAGTTAAATTAAATTAATTATAATTTTACCATTTTTTTCGTCATCTAAAACAATTGAATCTTCCTCCTTCACAAATGGAGTTAGCCCAAAAGAACTATCCTGTGTTTATATTTATTTACGTGTTTGTGGACAACTGTCCATCAAACAATTTAAAAATGCATTTAAAGAAATTCAAAATCATACAGTGAAAATTTTGTACATTAATGAAAAATTAACATATAAAGAAGATGGATTGCCCACTTTTCTGTTTAAAAATTGTACAAAAAAATGTTTATTTATTTTTCTCGTATTCATTCGAATCCGGTGGATAGTAACCGGTTTTCATCCATACGAAAAAACTATGTCTAGCATCGTAATATATCCAGTTTTCTACGAATATAAAAATGTACAATGTAGCCCGTGCCTTTGGCATCTCGGGGCTAAAAAGCTGGTTTTAATCTTGTACATTCTATATCCGCGGAAAGCTGTTTATAATACGATGCGAGAAATAGCTATTATTTTACCTTACTATTTTACTAGTTTAGATTTGTTTGAATTGATTATATAACTAAAAATAAATTGAAAACGATAAAGCTAAGATTGGAAGATTGAATAATAAATATACCTGTTTTAAGAATTAACAAGGATGACAACATCCATAAAAGCGAAGCACTGAAACGGTAGGACAAACAGACATTAACACTTGTATAGTGTCAGAACTGAATAATCATAATGTAAATGTATAAGAGTCAAAGCAAAATTGTAAGTAAATTTG
Organism: Acartia tonsa; assembly: GCF_053477335.1. NCBI lineage: Eukaryota > Metazoa > Arthropoda > Copepoda > Calanoida > Acartiidae > Acartia > Acartia tonsa. The sequence continues at coordinate 5,549,844 of NC_137269.1, forward strand.
TTGAAAAACTGCTTGATTCAGGATAATGTTTATGGACATACTTACATTTTTAGTACATAATTATAGAGTTGCTTCGCTTATTACATTATACTTTGTTGTACCAGGAATCAATATACCAAAAATCAGATCAATCTGATGATTAGAGCACAAAAAATTAGTTGTTAAAAAAGTAAAAAAATCAACATGTTTAAAATGGACGTACGGACATTTTGGTGATGGTTATAGAGTTGCTACGCTTTCTAAATCGTACCTAACTATTAAAGGAATCACCATGCAAAATTTGAAATCGATAGGACAATTCTAACACGATAAAAACAAACAGACATTAACACTTGTATAGTGTCAGAACTGAATAATCATAATGTAAATGTATAAGAGTCAAAGCAAAATTGTAAGTAAATTTGTTGAAAAACTGCTTGATTCAGGATAATGTTTATGGACATACTTACATTTTTAGTACATAATTATAGAGTTGCTTCGCTTATTACATTATACTTTGTTGTACCAGGAATCAATATACCAAAAATCAGATCAATCTGATGATTAGAGCACAAAAAATTAGTTGTTAAAAAAGTAAAAAAATCAACATGTTTAAAATGGACGTACGGACATTTTGGTGATGGTTATAGAGTTGCTACGCTTTCTAAATCGTACCTAACTATTAAAGGAATCACCATGCAAAATTTGAAATCGATAGGACAATTCTAACACGATAAAAGCTATCCGTTACGTACGGACGTACGGACGGACCGACCCTAATTATAGAAAAGCTTCGCTTTTAATATTATATATTCTTTACAATATAAAAAGAAAAGAACATGTAGAATCAGAGTAAAATTCAAATCAATATCATATCACCAATAAATGTTTCAAAGCAATACAACAATTCTGAAGAAATATAATTCCTTGAACTAGTAGAATATTATAAAATTCGAACGTTTTGACCATATATATAACAAGACTAGAAGTTAATAGAATAAAGGAAATCCCTTTCTTTCGACTGTCCACCAAGTCAAAGATTATTACTTACATTGTACTCTAATATAAAATTTGTAATAATTTCTAAAGAACGCCTCATTAGATTTTGTATTTGCTTCTTTTAAGATAACACAACATTAGCAATTTTCTTTCCTTTGCAAAATTTCATGTCTATTTTTGCGTATAATATTTAATTTAATTAGACAACAAATATATCACAGACATACATTATCTTTTGTATGAAGAAGGAACTAGTCTAAATTTAATTCATACATTGAACAATTTTTATAAATTTCATAGATTTTGATAATTTGTTTCTAAGATTTTTTATTGATTTGCTACACAATCTTGCTCAGTCTAAATAAATATTAGTTTGCAAGCAGTTTCGCTTATTATCACATAGCAATTAAAGGAAGCGCTGAAAAGTGTCATGTGTGATGTCATACGAACGTCAATTATCCATCCCTTTTAGGGTTTTCCTTTCCCACTTCTCCTCTCATCCCTCCTTTTTAGACGTATTTCTATGACGTCGCACATGACGCTTCAAATAAAGAAGATGGGATTATAAGATTGAAACAAAAGTGGGTCGTCAGTTTTTCTATTGTAATAATGATATGCTGATTTTATAATGTGAAACTTTGTACGAAATTAAAGGCACACCTATCATAACAAGTCACTGGACATTCATTGGGAATAATAGCGTTGTAAGGATTGAATATTCGTTACCAGCAATATTTTACCGTGAACTGCAGTAGATCCAAGGAGGTGAATATTTTCTTTTCCTAGACCTAACTGCTTCACAGTCGTATTTTCAATTAATTTCCCAAACAAACGGAGTATTTGTGATTAACAAGGCACTTTGATGGAAAACGCTCAAATTAAAATTTGAATTGTAAATTATATAGGATTTGTATTTTCTTTTAATGTGTCACTTTGTTAAAAATACGTATCACGCCATTTTTCATGAATTTCAACCCTATTTCATTGATTAGACATATTGTAAAAGTCAACAGTGACCTATCTCTATCTTTCATGTAATTTTTCCTCTCCCTTTCCTTTACTCTCTCTCTCTCTCTCTCTTTCTCTCTCTCTCTCTCTCTCTCTCTCTCTCTCTCTCTCTCTCTCTCTCTTTTTCTCTCTCTTTCTCTCTCTAACTCTCTCTTTCCCTTTCTTTTTTTCTCTCTTTCTCAACCTCTCTCTCTATCCTCTCTTTCTCTCTCTCTCTCTCTCTATCTATCTATCTATCTATCTATCTCTCTATCTATCTCTTTCTCTCTCTATCCCTCTCTCTTTCTCTCTACCTCTACCTCTCTCTCTCTCTCTCTCTCTCGCTCTCTCCTCTAATGTATCTCTCTCTCACTACCACTTCTCTCTCTGTCTATCTATGAGAAGAATATAATTTTATGTCTTGTGTTATATGTATTCATTCAATCTACTTCCTCCTTTTTTAAAGGGAAGCTTTTAAGTCCGTACGACCGTCCGTCCGTAACAGATGGCAATTATTGTCAATTTCGGAATGTTAGAATTGTCTTATCGATCACAACTTTCAATGCCAATATAAATCTCTACAATCAAGTCTTAAAATTTAAGTATGGCTATATTAAAACAAAACAAGGATGACAACATCCATTAAAGTGAAGCACTGAAACGATATGACAGACGAACATTAACTTTTGTAGAGTGTCAGAACTAAATATACAAAATATGAAGATATTAGTTTTGACAAAATATGAATTAGTAAATTTGTTGCAAAACTTCTTAATACAGAATACTGTTTAAGGACATAATGACATCTTTAGGACTTAAATTAACGAAAACAGATATCCGTTACGGACGGACGGACGGATCGACCCTAATTATAGAAAAGCTTCGCTTTTAAAAACAATATTGTACACGCTTACTCTTCAAATGAACATAATCATTATTGTTTATGTTAAAGTTTAATGTTAATTTAAAGTGGTTGTCTAAGACAATATAAACTGGAGCTTAATTACCCAACTTTAACATGAAAATTACTTTTAAATCTATCTATTCATTTATTCTTTAATAGCGGCTTTGTACTTAGAGGCCTCTAGGGGCACTAGAGAAGAGGGGAGTTGAATCCCAAAACCCATTATTTAAAATTTAGATTGAAAATTAGCTGAGTGGTACCCTCAATCAAAATAGTTATAAACCATCCCAAGACCCGATCGGTTCAGCGGTTAGCGACATTCTTCGGTACAAACAAACAGACAGACAGACAGACATCGTTCTACTTTGTATTATAGATATGGAATATATTATTTTCGTGTTATAAAATTAATTAGTGCCATTTATTTTACGTTTAGTAAGTCTGATGTAGGTATTGTTATAAAACATTTTTGCCTTATATCTACACAGTCATTATAACCAACGGTATATCTTACATTGAGATAACCTTATATAACTACTAACGGAAAAGCCCCTAGCATCTGGAGATTCTAAAACTCTCCCAAGACTGAAAATAAAATAGCCTAAAACCATCACACAACCTATATAAATCCTACCTAAAAAAGAGAGCCCAATCGGTTCAGTAGCTATTGAGATCTTAAGCTTCAGACGAAAACTTTTTTTGTAATAGGATAAGTAAGTGACTAGAGGCTAGGGGCGCAGCCTCCAGTGTTAATTACTAAAGTTAGACATGAAAATCCCTTTCCACAAAATATTGTCTGCGTGTATTAAAGTCATCAATTAACATCAAGTTTTGGTATTAGAGTAAAACACTAGAGGGAGAAAGGGTTAAATAACTGTATCTCCCCATCGCATCAACCTTGAACAACATTTCTATTGGGTCATTGACAATCAACCAATGATGTCGCTTATATTAACACAGCTTGAGCAAAGTAGTAGAAAATAATTTAGAAGAAGGCGAAAAAGGCCATTGAAAAAGAAAGGGAGGTAGTTGTCTGTATATATATCTATACTATAGATCTGTTGTTTTGGTAATGTTTAACAGAGAACAAGGACAATATGTTTTAAAATAGCTCAGCAAAGATAAGCATATAAAAAAAAAAGGCTAAATTGAAACATGTTTATCAATCTATACATAAAAAACTTTTGTGATTTTTCTGTAACCCATTCGTGACGAGCTCCCAAAGTTCAAAGTTTTGATTCACCGGGGCTCAACAAAGTAGATTTTTAAAAACTACTCAATGAATTCAAAAAGTAAGGTGTCAAAATAAAGATCTTACTATTTTTGTTCATAATGGTAATTTTCATCTTTTTATGTTGCGTTGTAGTACCTTAAAACCAACTTAATTTTTTTAAAACTTAAATTACTTCAAAAATAGGAGGTCTACAAAAAAAACGATTGCATATCTAAATTCTATAGATCATTTTACATCTACTACTTACTAAAAGCACCGACTAGCTTTTTTTTTTAAATCACAAAAGTTAGGACACGTTCTTTAGGTATGCTTAAATAATATCAACATATAACTTACATTATCAAAATTGTTTAACTTATAGGAACCATGTCAAAAATAACTGTGTTTGTAGCTATACTGCCAATATTCTGTTAATTTTTTGTCATTCATGACAACTTTTTATTAGTATAAGATGTTTTCTCGTATTCATTCGAATCCGGTGGATAGGAATCAGTTCTTATCCATACAAAAAAAAATGTCTAGCATCGTATTATATCCAGCTTTCTACGAATATAAAAATGTACAATCATAAGATTAAAACCAGTTTTATTAGCCGGTTCCTTCGGTTCTCGGGGCTAAAAAACTAGTTTTAATCTCATAATTTTACATTCTATATCCGCGGAAAGCCGTTCATAATACGATGCGAGAAATACCTATTCCAGTTTAGCTTCGCAACCGATTAATATCTGCTGGATTAGAACCAGTTCTTAGCCATCATGAAAAACCATGTCCATACGTCCGTAACGGATAGATTTTTTCGTTAATTTAGGCACGTTAGAATTGTCCTATAGATTTCAAATTTTGCATGGTGATCCCTGTAGTAGTTAGATACAATTTAAAAAGCGTAGCAACTCTATAATCGTTACCAGAATGTCCTTACGTCCATTTTCAATATGTTGATTTTTTCACTTTTTTAAAAACAAATTTTCATATGATCTATTTATCTGATTGATCTGATTTTTGGTTTACTGATTCCTGGGACAACAAAGTACAATATCATAAGCGAAGCAACTGTATAATCAAGTCCTAAAAAGGAAAGTATGTCCTTAAATATTATCCTGCATCAAGCAATTTTGCTTCGACTCTTATACATTTATATTCTAATTATTCAGTTCTGACACTCCACAAGTGTTAATGCCCTTTTGTTCTACCGTTTCAGAGCTTCTCTTTAATGAATGTTGTCATCCTTGTTATTATGATATTTACATTGACTGTATGGCTTTATTAATTACACTTCTACAGTAACCTGAACAGTATATAAAGACTATAACTGCATACACAATTTTTTGTTTTTAAAATGATTATTATTTATAATAAATATTTTAACGTGTTTGTCAATTAAGACCCCTTGAATGGTTGAACCAGGTATAGGAAAGGTAACACTCTATAGATAAAAATTTTAGAGAAGGTGAAATCTTAAGAAAACAAGGGTGACAACATCAATAAAAGCTAAGCTCTGAAACATTAGGACAAACGAACATTAAAACTTGTAGAGTGTCAGAACTGAAAAATCAGAACGCAAATGTATTGAGAGGCGGGCGGGCGGACCGACCCTGATTATAAAAAAGCTTCGGTTTTAAAAATATTTAGGGTGTAGTATAAAAAGTACATGATTTGAACTATTCCATGTAAGCTAGAGTATACATTCTATTTTTATTTCGGCTTTGAGAACCAATAATTTGATTATGGTGCACATTAGCATTTGTGCAGGGTGACCACAAAAAAAAGATTAATGCTTTTCACTACCCTCCCATACAATAACTTCTGGTGTAATACAGTTCATTATTATAACAAGGATGACAACATCCATAAAAGCGAAGCTCTGAAACGATAGGACAAACGGACAAAAACACTTGTATAGTGTCAGAACTGAATAATTAGAATATAAATGGTCAAAGCCAAATTGTGCGCAAATGTGTTGAAAAACTTCTTAATAAAGGATAATGCTTATGGACATACTTACAATTTTAGGACTTGATTATACATTTGCTTTGCTTATAGCATTATACTTTGTTGTCCCAGGAATCAATATACCAAAAATCAGATCAATCAGATGATTAAATCACATAAAAATTTGTTGTTAAAAAAGTAAAAAAAATCGACATGCTTAAAATGGACGTACGGACATTCTGGTAATTATTATAGAGTTGCTACGCTTTCTATATCATACCTAACTACTAAAGGAATCACCATGCAAAGTTTGAAATCGATAGGACAATTCTAACATGCCTAAATTAACAAAAAAAGCTATCCGTTACGGACGTACGGACGGACCGACCCTAATTATAGAAAAGCTTCGCTTTTAAAGATTATTGCTTTTCACTACACTTCTAAACAAGGATGACAACATCCATAAAAGCGAAGCACTGAAACGGTAGGACAAACGGACATTAACACTTGTATAGTGTTAGAACTTAATTTTATAATATAAATTTATAAGAGTCAAAGCAAAATTGTAAGTAAATTTGTTGTAAAACTGCTTGATACAGGATAATTTTTATGGACATACTTACATTTTCAGGGCTTGATTATAAAGTTGCTTCGCTTATTACATTATACTTTGTTGTCCCAGGAATCAATATACCAAAAATCAGATCAATCCGATGATTTGATCACATAAAAATTTGTTGTTAAAAAAGTAAAAAAATCAACATGTTTAAAATAAACGTACGGACATTCTGGTAATTATTATAGAGTTGCTACGCTTTCTATATCATACTTAACTACTAAAGGAATCACCATGCAAAGTTTGAAATCGATAGGACAATTCTAACATGCCTAAATTAACGAAAAAAAGTATCCGTTACGGACGTACGGACGGACCGACCCTAATTATAGAAAAGCTTCGCTTTTAAAAATTATTACTTTTTCACTACCCTCCTAAAAAACAACATCTGGTATTAAAGAAGAAATTTAAACTATATATTTTTACTCAATTTTAAGAAGTTATTTCAAATAATGGTACACCGACAAAGATTGCAGAGGGACGAACCCTTTAAGGTACAATATGTACCAAAGGGACAAACCAATATGGGTCCTGACTAACCCTGACTAAAGGGGACAAACCCTCTAGGGGGAAAACGCATTAGGGGGTACAAACTCTTAACCGAGAAAAAAACATTTGGAGGTCAAAAAAACATGGACAATTCCTTAAAGGGTACATGTATTAGAGGACAAAAGTATTAAGGTGCCGAACGGCCTCGGGACAATGTATCAAAAAAAAATAAGTTAAAGAATAAGGTAACGTAATGAAACTTGTCTTTTCCCTCACAAATATAACACCATAATCTTTCAAGCAAACACCCTGCCTCAAATATAAAATAAATTTCCAAGTCAATAATCTAAGTTTGTATAACAACAAAGTGCATTCAATTATTGCAATGAATGCTGAATAATCAGGGAGGGAGGGGACATTGGGCTGTTTATTACACTAGTCCCCAAAGTTTTAAAATAATTTTTTTTCTATTATGTGGCCCAACAACTTTTGAGGAACTTTACCTTAATTTTGGTTGGTTGATTTATTATGTAGATTGTCTAAACATTTCTTCCATTAATTGTAATCTACAGAAGGGGTAATTTGGTGTACCATCATTAGGTATGTACACAGGGACGTCTAAGTGGAGGGGGGAGGTAAAGGGGTGATTACCCCAAAAAAAAGCTGGGACGTCTTTTCATGTTCATCAATTTATTGGTCATTGTCTTATCCCTTTCAATCCCTGGCTTCGAATAGAATTTCCAAGAGAGCGATAATATTTTGAATTAAACTATCCATCCACTCCCATTTAAAAGAAAAATTTGATGAAAAACAGCTTATTTTGTTTAGTCTAATATCTTAACAAATAAAGACTAATAGAATGCAAGGAAGGATATGTGTAAAATTAATTTATTAGCCAGGGAGGAAGTGAACAATGGGATGTTTATTACAATAGTCCCCAAAACTTTATGTTAACTTTTTCTTATTCATTGGCTTTACACTTGGGGACTTTTATTGAATTTTTATTGGTTTACCCATCAAATTGATCAAGTGTTCAAACGTTTTAACTACTAATTGTAATCTAAAAAAGAGGTAATTTTGTTATCATTATTGGTGATGTACATCAATTATTTGGCCAATGTCTTAACCCTTTAGATCACCTCATCTTCCTTTATTTAGATTTTTGCAGGGATGTAAAGGAGTAAGACAATGGCCGATAAATTGATGTACATCCACTTTAATGATACACAATTTGCCCTTTAAGTATCTTACAATTAGTGGTTGAAAAGTTCTGTGTGTGTCTGTCTGTATCAAAGGCTATTCCCAATTACTGCTAGACCGATATGGTTTTTATTTACAATGTAACTTTACATAGCTCCTGTGAAGGTTTATATCGATTTTGGGGGACGATATCACCACTCTCCCAACAGAAATTACCTCTAGAAGAGACATAGCAAACAAGATTTTAACTCGCCGCTAGAGGCCTTCACTGGCATAGGAAAGATTTCATAGTGCCATTAGAAGCCTCTGGTTGTAATTATTCTATTAATACTAAAATCTAGTGTTGTTTTGATAAATAATAAATATGGACATTGCAATATTGTTGGCTAAAATGTTATGTTGTTGGTTTCACAGTTATCTAAAAATTATAAATTATATGTTTCACTTTTTTTATTCTTAACTCACTTCTAAAAATAGTATTAAATTTATATTAGAAGCTACAGATGAGGGGTTGTATAGGGTTTTATCCACCCTCCTACATAAAAAAAGGCAAAATTAAGGGGTTGGATCCCCCCCCCCCTCTACATCCCCACACAAGTTTCTACACTTGTTTATACAGCCAATGAGAGAGTCAAGGTAAAAAAAAAGCCACACCCCATTTAATTTAGGGAAGGTATTAAAAAAATTGCACCTTCTTTTCTTTTTTACGGTGAAGATCCTAGGAAGTTTTATAACTTTTTTGAGAGAGGTTTTTTACCCACCCCCCCCCCCTTTTTTATTTTTTTGACATAATGTCCATCTTTCAAAATATTATTATTTTTGTCATTCAAATCAATTATGGTATTTAAATAACAATAATTATCCTATAATATAAAGTAGTAAGAGTTATTGTCTGTATCGAAGGATCTCGCTAATAGCTGAACCAATATGGGTTTCCTTTACAATGAAGATTCTTATAGGTTCTGAGATGGTTTTATGCTGCTTTCTTTTTATAAAAAAAAAGTCTGGGTATGGTATTAGGCTGTTTTTCTGTCCTTCCATATACCTTTGAATATAGATCCCCTAGATGCTAGAGGCGCAATGGCTAGTATTGATTAAATATAATTATAAATTTCAGAATTGACCAGTTTTAACCCACTTCGTAATGGATGCGTATATAATTGCATTAAATTTTTATGCATTATATGTTTACAAACAACTTTGTGGTTGAGTTGTTCATGTGAAAAATCTAAAACTATTGTTTTATAAATAGCAAATTGCATTATATTAGATATGGTTATTTAATAAAAGAATAGAGGGAGCATGAGCTATATATAATTCAGCCCACATGTCGGGGACCCTGTCCCAATTTTTATGTATTGGGTCAATAGCGTAAAAATATAAACACAGAAGAGTCTCTATAAAAGAACAGATTAAGCAATTTAATAGCAAATGAAAAGGGTCTCCAACACTTGGGCCAGATAGTTGTCTGGATTATACATCTATACTTATACATCTATGATAGGGTTATTATAAAATTAAAACATTAAAACCAGTTTGTTAGTCCGGGCCTTCGGCCCTTCGATTATTATTTTTATAACTTTTATTTTATGACTCGTCGAAAATTGTCTGTAATGCGATGTTATACATATTTTTTCAGTATGTCACTCAACCAGTTCTAATCCAGCGGACATAAACCGGTTTCGAAGCCATGCTGAAAATATTATTACATTTTGCGAAGTTGTAGAACTTCTGTGGCAATGAAAAGTATTTTTGTTTAATAATATAAGCAAACATCTTGTATCTAGGCGGACTGAACTTTAAATCAAACTATAGGCTTCACCGTTAGCATTAACGAACTCTATATTTGAAGGTAAAAGGACGGAGCAGAAAAATAGCCTTAAGTCATCCAAAGGTTTCTTCACTTGTTATAAAATAGCATAAACCCTCCTAGGATCTCAGTGGATCTCTCCTAAAAATTGAGAACTCAATCGGTTCAGTGGTTAGAAATGAGTGAATCGGCTGACACAAAAACCCTACTAAATTTATGTTTACTATCGGCTACGCCACTACAGGTTTCTACATTTTTGTTAAAAACAGAAAAACGAAGTGTACAAAAATTTGGATAAATTTATTGTAATTTTTCTAAACTTTGTTTTTGTTTGAAGATATGAGTTTATACTATAGACATTATTAAAATTTTTATATTGCAATCACAAAATAAACATTTCTATTCAAATATAGTTTAAATGCAATAATGTTCTGGTGTTACATGATTCGTGGCTTAGGAAAGTTTTTGGTACAGGTTTTGTTGGTGATATCCTTGTAATGGGGGAGCTGTGGCCACTACAACATTTCCTACAAAAACAGAATATAAACATTACAATTGGAAGGGGGTGGGGGAAGCTCTTTATGGTGCTTATAAAAACTACGTCATATAAGAACATTCCGAATCACGTCTTATTAGAATTTTGGACTAGTCTTATAAGACGTGATTTTTTATAGGCACTATAAAAAGCTTCAGGGGGAGGGGGAGGTGTGAAATTTCTTATAGCTAGGACACATTTATAAAACTTGATTTGAAACGTTGTTATTGTGTTATTGGGCTTTGAATCTTATTTTATTTTACAAAATATAAATTTTTAGGATTGCATGAAAAAAATTAACACCTTGAGGTCCTTGATACTGAGTGGTACTAACCAATCCTTCAGGATTCTCGTGATGTCTTCCTTGCTTGCCTTAATTAAAATAATTGTAATGAGAAAGCCTAAAATGTCACGGGGTTCCTTTCCCACTCTCATCCTTCCTATTAAGACGTATTTTTTTGACGTCACACATGACATTTTAAGCTTTGTCATTGTAATGAAAGCAAGCTTATATACAGATTTTAGGCCTAATTTTAAAATGAGTCAAGACTTTAAAATACCACCATAGTCCAGTTTAAAGACAACTTGCATTGTATAACAAAAAAAAATGCTTTTAAATGAATTATCAAAAAAGAAAAGAAAGTAAAGAATGAAAATACTGATGGTTCTGTGTTCTGTATTGAGGATTAGGGTTCTAAAGGGATAAGACAATTGCAAATAAATTGATGTACATCCCTAATCATGATACATAAAATTACCCGTTCTGTGGATTAAAATATATTAAGAAACGAATGAACACCCACTCAAAATTCACTAAATTGCCCAAAATTATTGAGGCAACAAATAAGAAAACGTTAAAGGGCGAATATAGTTTCAATATGATATGAGCTTATATGAAAGGTGCCATTAAATACTTTTAAAATATCTATGTTAAATTTAAAAAATCAAAAAAATCCTTAAAGGGCGAATATAGGTTGGATATGATATGAGCTTATATCAAAGGTGCAAGTATATACATTATGAATAACTCAAGCAAATAAAGATATTCCATTGGATAAGGCCGTTATAGCTAAAAACCTAGCCAATTGGGCTAATTTGTGACGTCAGAGGAGTGGTTCCCTAACATATTCAAATACCAATATTCACAACAGGATGTGTGTAGAGTTTGCCTAAATACTGTTGTTATTTTGCAGTACAAATAAATGAGAAAAAGGTTTCGGGAATTAATCAGGGGTAAATATACCCTCCTTCTACCTTCATACAAAATATATAAAGTAAAATATTTAAAAGTTAAAAAAAACATCAAATAATGTAAAAAATAAAAAAAAAATAATCAATAAAATTTTCTTGGAGGAAGAATGATTTCAAATCCCTGTTTTTTTGTGGCCGTGTGTGTGTGTGTGGAAAATGCGTAATTAAGGGTTGTTTATATCATCATGAATTAATCAAAGATCTCTGTACAGAAAATAAACTTTAAGACGTATTATTTACCCTAGTCAATAGTCCTGACGCCCTTCTACGCAAATTATTTTTATGCTTTTTAAAAATGAAATAAAATAGTATTTAATCTAAAATAATAAACATTTAAATTATCTTTTAAGGTGCGTGCCAATGTAATAGTCAATCAAACTTAAGCAAAATAGTCAAAAAAAAGTCTTGTAAAGGGCTAAAATAAACGATTTTGTCGGCAATCTCATTTATTATATGTTCAATTGAATCAGAAAATTGCAAAATCTACTTAAGGATTTTTTTGAATTTTTAAATTTGGCATAGATATTCTAAAAGTATGTAATGGCACCTTTGCTATAAGCTCATATCATATTGAACCTATATTCGCCCTTTAAGTAGATTTTGCAATTTTTGCTTTTACTTCAACATATGATAAATGAGAAAGTCAACAAAATCGTTTATTTTACCCCTTTACAAGACTTTTTTTGACTAGTTTTCTTAAGTTTAATTGATTATTACATTGGCATGCATCTTAATTGATAATTAAAGTGTTTATTTTTTTTATATTATATACTATTTTATTGATTTTTTAAAAAGCATAAAATAATTTGCGTCAATTTGCGTCTGGAGTAATTACTAGGGTAAATAATACGTTTTAAAGTTTTTTTTTCTGTATAAAGATCAATGATTAATTCTTGATGATATAATTACCCTAGTACGCATTTTTCAACACACACACACAAACGCACCGATCGCCAGATTTTCTCAAGAAAAAAATATAAGAAAAAAAACACTATTCACCTATTATTTTTGTCCTCTTTAAATTAATTATAACAATTACCATATAATTTTCATACTTACATGAAATAAAATTTCTCCTGTAAAGGTTTTTTTTTAAAATAAAATTCATATACTTTACACTTTGTTGGGGAATATTGTCAAGGAAGAAACAATCCACAATACAAAAAAATAGATTGATAACTGGTTTCCACTTTTATTACGACTGTCATTTAACGAAAGCTTTTTAATTCAACCTTAAACCGAAGCCTTGTGTGATGCTAGGGTGTTTGGAGTTCTTAGGGAACCACACTTATTACATAAATTTATCCTGAGAATGTTCAGGTTTTAAGCTATAACAGACTTATACATTTGGATATGTCAATATCTTAAAGTTACTTATAATCTATGGAATTGCACGGTTTTTTTGAGCCCATATTATATTCAACCTATATTCGCCCTTTAATGTAGAACTTTGGGGACTAGCTTAATAAACTGCACTTTGTCCCCTCTCTCTCTCTCTCTCTCTCTCTCTCTCTCTTGTTGAGGGTAAATTTCAACATAATTTGAAAAGCCTCTTGGATTCTTTTGTAATTTGCTTACATTAGGATTCAAAAGATTTTAAAAAGGGAATATACATAAAACACTCAAAAAAATGTTTTTAAATGCCTTGAAGAACATTATAAAAACGTCTAATTAAACGACCACAAATAGAGTGTATGGGGATGTATCCTAGGGTGGGTCGATTTTGGACATTTTTATCTGAGACAAAAGCGGTTATCTGCAAATGACTTTTTGTAAATGGGAGTAAAAATTTTTTTGAATCAGAACTATGGCTTCATGATGCTCCCAGGAAAGGCCTTGAGGAGTAGAATCAGGAACTTTTGTCTGGTTTAAAATATCTTCATAGCCTTAGAAATGACTAAAAAACACCATTTTAAGGGTTTATTAAGAATTGTCAGATTCGTAGAGGTTTCTTGAGAACCCAGTAAAAGTGTCGGACTGATTATGACGTAAAAAAATAATTAGCCAATGAGAGTCCATTATAAATTTTACCAATGGTCAATAATGGCCTCTCATTGGCTAATTTTTATTTTTACGTCATAATCAGTCTGACACTATTACTGGGTTCGTTTCTTGAGATTTTCTCAGGCTAGGAACAAGATGTTTTGATATGGATAAAAATTCCTCATTCTACTCCTCAAGGCGTTTTTAGCGTGCACTATTCAACTATCACCTTTATGATGGTGTATATGATAATGATCATGGTTAACTAAAACAAGTCTCTCCTCATCTGATGCTTTGTCACTAGAAATAAATTTTATTTCCACTTTAACTTTGAAACAGTTTAAAATCTTTGAAAAGTTGTACATAATACAATGCGATAAATAACTATTCTGATAATTTTAACTTATGTTCGTTCCTAATTTTGTGGAACTTAAAATTTAAAAATCCATTTTTATCTATATAAGTCAAAAATAAATGGTTTTGTTGATAAGATATTTTCTCATTGTGGAAATATATAATGCAAAATCAATTGGAATCTTTTTTTGATTTTTAGGGTCTATTGCATATTTCTATTTCGTGGCTTTTGTGAAAGGTAAATTAAAAGTATTAGCAACCAACATTAAATTAAAATTAAAAGAAAAGTTTATGTTACAATCCTCCAATTAGTGAATCTTGTTCTTGAGGCTCCAACCTTCAAATCAGCAAAAAAACGACCTTATCAATGTTTGTAAAAAGTTATCCTAGAAATTTTCTAATTTTAATTGACATATAAACACAGATAGACTGACAAACATCTTTATTAGATATAAGTACATTTCAGGGAGTAAGGGAGGGGACAATGGGCAATTAATTCAACTTAAGAGTTTTCAAAGAAAGGCTATGAAATCCAGATTAATCTAGAAAATTTGGAGGAAATTGTAAAGGGTTTGTTAATTAAATTTAATAAACTATAAACTAAGAAAAAAGTTCCAAGAAAAAAAGCAACCATTTGAAAATTAGATTACCAGTAAATCAGACTGACGTAACCATTCTGTAATCAATTACTAGAAAAATCTCCCTGTAAATCTCCAGATGACATTTTCGGGATTTTACTTAATGGGAAATCATATTTTTTCTTCAAGTGAGAGTCAAGGAATTTTTGTTTAAGGGATTTAAGTTAGATCCTGTCAATAGCATTGGGATGGAGTGGTTAATGAGATATTACAATTAAGAAAATATGTACAGGTTGAATTTCCAAGATTTCCTATTAGTCCTATTGTTAAAGGATATAAAATTTAAATTCCTGCAGCAACAGCAAATACAGAGAAGAAAGTTCTTGATGGCAGCCCAGGAACAGCATACCAGCTTACACAAACAGTCGAGGGCTAGGCACACTATACAACCACCCAACAGAATTACACCTAGAAATGGATATAGAATAAACGTGGATATTATTTCAGTTGAAATTTTTTGTAAATTTAGGTTGCTAACATGGAACTAATTTATTGGGCAATTTTTTTGTCCAGTGGTAAGGAGGGTATGGGGGTATTGTTTTTTTAGCCTCATGCGAGTTTCACTTTATTAGAGAACATAAAAATTATATGTTGCTATGCTATTTTAAATGGTAATTTCTTGGATGATTAGGCACCATAAATTAATCTTCTCTATTATGAAGACTAAAATATCCAACAATTAACCTACCAAAATAAACAGTTTTGACTAAATCAGCTATTTTAGGTACTTAATGAGACCTTGTTCGAACTAGAAGCAATATTTATAAAAATAGTTTTTTAGATTAGTAATCAGCATTTTAATGCGGTCATTTTAATATGTAACATGCCTGTGTTTGAAGGAGTTTAATTTTTGGTTTTATAAGGGGCCGGGCACATTTTATACATCCTGCACGCCCGTTGTTTTTGGATTACAAAACCCATTTTAAGTTTTACAGGGTTTAATATTTGCCAAGTAACCCTTGCCAATGTGTACTAATGTGAAATTCCAAAATTGACCCACCCTTGTGTGTGTCTCTAACACCTGAACTTGATGTACGTATTGTTCTTCATTGTCAATGTTGTTCTAGTTATAGAAGAGCTTTAATTCATAAATGTCTTATTACTTGTTACTCAGGGATCTAAAGGGAAAAGACAATGGCCAAAAATTGTTGTATATTCCTAATGATGATACACAAAATTCCCCTTCCGTAGATTACAATTAGTGGTTGAAACATTTGGTCTCTAAACTTAATGAACTACCCTATTAAAATTAAATAAAAGTTCCCAAAGTTGTTAAGCCAACGAACAAGAAAACTTTATTATAAAACTTTTGGGACTAGTGTAATAATAGCCCAATGTCCCCTCCCTCCCTGCATCTTACCTATGATAATGAGTATAACTGCCCAAGTTGGAAGATTATTGATATCATCTTTAGTTATAACAAGAATAGTTTCATCCCCATCATTTGATGTCACTTCTTCCATTCCCTAAATATTAATACCATTAAATTAATGGATATAGAATATACGTGGATATTATGACAGGGAAAATTGTTGTCAATTTAGGTTGCTAGCATGGAACTCATTTATTGGTCAGTTTGTTCATCCAGTAGGAGGGGAGGGAATGGGGTAAGGGAGGTGTATGGGATGTATTTTAGTCCTCTGTGAGATTCACTTCTATAAGATGACATGAAAATCTGGTGTTATATCCAAGTAATAATATATCCTATAATATATTAGATTTTGCCCATAGGTTATTATCAGGTTAAAGTTAATACAATCTTTTTGTGTTTGTTCTTTTCAGAAACCTTGAGTGATATGGTAATCGACTTTAAATTAAAGTTCACTTTCTGAGAAACCAGGTTTATAAAACTTAGGGTACAAGTATGATTTGCTGCCCAATTACCCCTCCCTCCCTGACTATTTCTTTTGTGGGGCAACAACATGAACATGTGAGTTTGTCAGACATACATACAAACAAAAAATTGATCGAAGCCATGCTACTGGAAACTTACCCAGGCAATTTATACCCAATTATGATAAACAAAATTACACTATCTATAGGTTAAAATCTTCGTTTGGACACAACCAAACTAGAAATAATCTAAGTACCCAAAGTTTTTTAGACAACAAATATGAAGACGTGACTATGAAATTTTGGGTACCAGTGTAATTTACAATTTGCTGAGCTTACCTTAGGATAAACAGCCAATGTAAGATCCCAAGGACGTTGCAATCCTGATTCACCAGTCTACACAAATAACAATATAAATTTAAACGTCTACTTTATAGAAAAAATAGTAAAACAAGGGTTTTCAGGATTAGTTTTCCTGGGAAGTTGGAGGTATCCTCTTTTAAAATAGAATATATTAACCCTTCATGAACCTTCACTGTTAGGGAGGAACATATCGGTTCGGTGGTTACCGAGATCTTAAGCTATATGCATACTCATAGACAAACAGAAACACTTACAGACAAACAAACATTTTGTTACATTTTACAGGAGCTAGCGGCTACGCACATAGAGGCCTCTAGGGTGAAGGGGAAAGTCAACTTCCAATTTTACTTTTAAATGAAAAAATAATTCAAAAACTTTTTGGGGGGGAGGTAATTTATCGTGGGAGGGTGAATGCTATACTGTAAAGGATAATCATATTGGTTCATTACTTTCCAGATCCTACAAAAAGACTTCTGACATCCTGTTTCTTTTAAATAATGATATATGTATGTTCCTTAATTGCTTCTATCTATTCAATGTAAGTGATACCTTACTATGCATAGAAAAAGTAATATTCATGAAAAATTAGCATAATTTTCCCAGCTTATTAAATAATGTATAAAATAAGAAAGAAAAATGATGGAGCTTAAATTGAATTTTGCGAAAGTGGATGAAATTTTATGATTACCTAATTTCTTTTTGCATAGTTTCCTGTTTAGTTAATTTTTGTCCTGTTAAAATAAACCCTCCTCCATCACTTGCAATATTTATTTCCACAAAGCTGCTTTAAAGGTTGGTATGTATGTTTCTTATTCCCCCCTTTATAAAATCTTTATTTAACCCTTAACGGTCGGGAGGGGGGCGTTCAAGATCCCGCAAAGTACAGCTTCGGCCACCGAAATTTATGTTTTGAGATTTATAGTATGAAATTTACATAAAGATAAGCATCTTCTGAAAAAATTGTTTTTCTAGCTTCAAAAAAAAGAAAACGACAGCCTTTTAAAATTTTTAAGTAAAAATGAACCGAAAAACGAGTGTTGTTAAATAAAAGGGTGAAGGAAGTGAAAATTGACTTTGACTCACTTATAATCGGAAATTCATTATCAAACAAGGGAAAGTGCTCAAAATTGTTTAATCCTCTAGCTCTAATAAGAGCTGAGATAATGGGGGGGGGGGGCGTTGAATCCTCCACCCCCGACCGATAAAGGTTCGGCAAGGGGCCCGATTGTTAAGGGTTAATAATTTTATAACTGTCTTTGTCAAAACTTAATTGCATTTTTGAACTTAAGGCAACTATACTATTAGACCGAATTTTAGCAGTGACATCAAATCATGTGAATTTTGGAAGGTACCGATAAATTACTCAATTTTTTCAGAAGCCAGTCGATTTTAACATAATATACATACATTTTTCACTTTTTTAGACAACGTTGTCTGATTCCCTCCACCACTGAAAGACTAAATTTACACATTATTAATATACTAGTTGTTTCGACTTAAGTCTATAGGGGAGGGTGAAAGAGTTTATAAAAATAGCCTAAAACCAGCAAAAGACATTATAGAGCTTCCCTAAAAAGTACAATAAATTCAGCAGTTCTCACTCCCATTATGACAAATTTAACTCACCCCTTTCCCAAGATCTTTAAAACTCACTAAAAAAGGTTTTGTCAAAGCCCTTAATTTTGACAATTCAGGTAAAATGTAAATTTTATCCATTGAGTATAGATTTTGGTTCGGTTAAAAAAAATATCCCAATCTATCCTAATCCTCACAACCTAGACGCCCCCTCCCTCCCCATCCCCCCCCCGCCCCCCACCATCAAAAAACTTTCAAAAAAAGTGTTGCATTTGCGGACGTGAACAAACACCTTATACAACACACTCTTATAAAATATTACATAAAAAAAATGAAAAATTCGCACACAATACAACATTTAAAATACTTAAAAATATTTGCAAATATACATATTTCATTAGAAAAGCAGCCGTCTATTTTTTGCGTTAGGAAAAGAATTGTAATATACAATTATAAATATGAAGAAAAATTTTATTAAACCTTGTGGAGTTTTCCTAAAATATTTTTATTTTTGCATTCTAAGAATTCTTAATTTAAAATTCATAAGAAATTTTATCATTTTTGAATTTTATTTCCATAGAGGCCTCTTGAGGAATACAAAGGAAAGGAGGGGGTGTCTATCAGATTTTAATTATAAAAAAAATTTGGGGGGTTGGTGGTACCCATCCCCATAGTTATAATTCATTCCTTGATCTTCACTGTGAAGGAGAAACATATCAGTTCAGCATTCAGCGTAATCCTTGGTTACATAGACAGTTAGATATCCTGTTACTTTTACATTTTACATAATGATTGATAGTTGATAAGTATATCCTTTTCCAATTTGTAAAGTAAGTCTTTTAAATCAACTAGCGGCTTCGCCCATAGCCTCTAGGGGCTTTGTCCCAAAAGGTAATTAAAAAAAAATTAGTACTACTGGTGCTGCCCGTAGTTTTATGTGAACTAACTTCCCAATAAACAAAAAAATGGGGGAGGGGAGTTTATGATTTTGGGGGCGTTTGGGGTGTCCCACACCCAAAGAAAATAGCTTAAAACCACCACAGGATAAATAGGTATATACCCTGAGGAGTAGAATCCGATCGGTTCTGTGTTTACTGATATCTGAAGGGACTGACAGACAGACGGACAGATATCAAGCTACTTTGTATTATAGGCTAGAAATCAACCTTATTCGACATTCACTCAAAGCCCCAAAAATAATGGACTTAAAAGTGTATTAAACTGTATATAAGACATTTGCGAATATATTGGTACCATTAATTTGCCTCTGAGATAAAAAAAGTATGTTTTTTTGATATTTTTCTCTTGCAACAAATCAAATTTCAAATTTGAGTCACCAAAAATGTTAAACTAATTTTTGCTCTAGAAGAATCAATTTTTGGAGTTAGAAAGTGCTTAATACCTCATTTTAATCGCCTGGCATTGCTTTATAATATACAGGTAATGACTTGGTTGTTTATAGAACAGCTGACTAAAAAATCGAGGTTTTGTGATAAACCCACTTTTGTTGTTGCTCCATAAATGATATTTTTTTTCCCAATTTTTTTGGCTGTAAAGAAGCTTTATATATTCATATAACATCCACCTAAATTTGACTTTTGGTATTTTATTTATAACATCACCAGAGGGAATTGAATTTTGGAAAAAAAATATCAATTTATATTTTACACTG
This sequence comes from Acartia tonsa, assembly GCF_053477335.1. Lineage (NCBI taxonomy): Eukaryota > Metazoa > Arthropoda > Copepoda > Calanoida > Acartiidae > Acartia > Acartia tonsa. Next base: position 5,570,195 of record NC_137269.1, read on the forward strand.
CTATGCATTGTTCTTGTTCTTGTTTCTAAAAAAAATTTATATTATAAAAAAGAGAATTATTTAACGCTTCTATAGGTATGTTTATCATTTTTCTATGCTAAATATATCTATAATTACACCATTTTAAAGTTAGACATCTTAACATATTAACACAATTATTGAATCGGTCTGTATTATTAAGCTGGCAACCCTTAAAACAGCTGCATTTCATTATCCTATTATATATAGTAATTATTATATGTATAAACACACTTAATTTTTTAACTTTTTATTGATGGAATACATATGTTTCTTTATAAAAATAGATCATCAGTTCCAATTAAGATGTATAAAATAAGAGTTAAAAAAAATATATATATGTCAATGCATTTTGAATCCTTTTAAAAGACTAAATAAGAAAGAAGTGTTAGAAAATTGTGCCACCTGCCGGGTTTTTACTGCTTATATCCTCTTGGGGTTAGGGGGGAATTAGCATCTTTATATAAAAAGGGGGAGGTGTTTAAAGAGAATTTTTAAAGAGAAAAAAATAGGTCATATTTTATCATTTGCAGTTTTACAAATTAATACATGTTATATAAAGCTTTTTTGTCTGTAGCTTAAGATTTCGGTAAAGTATAAGGCTATTTTACTAATTTCCTTACTCCTTTAATTACAGAGCTCCTAGATGTTTGGAGCGCAGCTGCTAGTAAACAAACAAAGTAAAACGATTCCTGAATAATTGATTTACAATTTTAAAAAGCAAAACATTTTTACAATTAGGATGTGTATATCCACACCATGCACAGTGCCTTCTAAGGTGCTTTGACTTTAGTGTCAGAACCTAAATTGGGACATAGTGCATTTCATTACCCTAGGTTAGGTAACTTTATTTCACTTTTCAATAAAATCTAAAATGCAGCGGTTTTTGAGAAAATTAAATTTAAAAATTTCAAGTTCAATTTTCACCCACTAGGAGTTACCGTATAATCATAACAAGAAAAGCAAAGATTATTTATTTTTAATTTTGAACAAGTTTGCTCTAATAAATTTCTTCATAAAACCACTCCTGAAGTGATGTAATTAATGGCTATTTTTATCAATTGTTTTGCTAAGGTCACAGAAATTCAGCCTTTAATAAATCATATATACGGAGGATTTATGACTGACTTTATAAAAGCAAAGTTGTTCAAAATATTAAATAAATAATCTTTGATTTTCTTGTCATGATTATGTGGTAACTCCTAGTGGGTGAAAATTTAACTAGAAATTTTTAAATCTAATTTTCTCAAAAACCGCTGCATTTTAGATTTTTTTGAAAAGTGAAATTAAGTTACCTAACCTAGGGTAATGAAATGCACTATGTCCCAATTTAGGTTCTGACACTTAAGTCAAAGCACCTTCGAAGGCACTGTGCATGGTTAGCTCTTATTGTTAATTCAGGCGTTTTAGAATTAATCTTAAATGTTGGAAGATGATTTTTGTAGCAGTAAGGTACTTAGCAACTTTATAATCATTACTTTATGTAAAGGGATGTCCCGGTGGGGGGGGGGGTGCTAGGGGGTTAAGGGTTATTAATTAATTTGGGGCAACCCCATAATTTTTAAATTTTTAATTTTTAATCTTCCCCTCTCCCCCCCCCAAAAAAAAAAATATAAAAAGCTTTGATGTCCTTGCCTTTTTTATATAAAGATTACCCCACAAAATAAACATGGGGATGCCCAAATTTTCCTCCCCTTTTCCCCCCCCAAATCAAAAAGCTTGGACGTCCTTGATTATGTAAGCTCATTTAAAACATACTGAAATCAATTTGTGTACAACAATTATCCTATTTAGTTTTTTAGTAGTGAAGCTACTCTATAATTCAAAATATTTGTCCGTCCATTGTCTGTCCATTCATCTGTATGTCTGTCCATTGGTATGTCTGTCTGTCTGAGACAGAAAGGGGAAAACGAGATTTTCTCGGCTTCTATAAAAGATAGAAGGCTTAAATTTTCATAGATTGAATATTCTCTCTCTCTATCAATACTCCATATTTTCATCAAGTTTCATTAGGATTTGCCAAAAAACTGGGGTGGGCTATATCGATTCCTACAATTCAAGTTTTCATGATTTTCTCTACTCCTATTCAAGATAGATGGTTGAAATTCAGGGATTGAATACTTTGATATTTTGCATAATTTTATCAAGTTTTATTGAGATTTACTTATTGGGGTTCTACCTCAAACATAGGAGTCCCAAAAATCGGAGTGGACAAATGCAGGAGTCCCAAACATTGGAGTGGACAAACGTAAGAATGGGACAAACGTCAGAGTGGACAAACATCAAGGTGGACAAACGTCAGAGTGGAAAACATTGGAGTGAACATTGCTTAAATAAAACCTAGGAGTGTCTACTATTTTAATAATATTACAATTTTGAAATTTTTTATACCCCTGTCTACAAAATAATGACTATGGCTGCAGCGCTCAGCCCCCTAGCCTATATCCTAACCTAACCTAACTAAGAAAAGTAACGGACGAAGGTAGGGGGGCTGTGTTTGTAAACAAAAATTCAAAATTGAAAAAAAAGTTTGGGACTCCTGTGTTTGTCCACTCCGATGTTTGTCCCAAAAATCCTGCGTTTGTCCACTCCAATGTTTATCCCACTCCTGCGTTTGTTCCACTCTGACGTTTGGGACTCATGCATTTGTCCCTTCAATGTTTTTCCACTCCTACATTTGGCATGGAACCGATTATTGGTTGGGGTGCTAGTTTGATTCCTAGATTTGTAAGTTTTAAGGATTTTCTTTACTCCTATTAAAAAAAATTTAAAAGGCTGGGTTTATACCCCCCATAATATATTAAGGGGGGTGATAACCCCCATCCCTAAAAAAATTACCCTTTTACAAGCACCTCCCCCTGGATACTCCTGCACTCCCCCTTGTAGTTACTAGGCCAACTTTATGGTCTCTGGTTTCAGGAAGCCCATTCAATTATGAGAAGTTCACATTATAAGAGCACTCTTATAGCATCCTCTCTATTAGCATTACATGTGTAATGCATTATAGACAGACAGATAGATATTGTGAGGGATCCTAACACCTTGTTTTGCATGGTAAAAATTGTTCCAATAGTTCTTGATATTGATATTTTATTTAAAAATTACAATAACTTGAATATAATGATGTTTAAAAAATGCTGGAAGTATAGTTATATCTAGACTAGAAAAATGATTAACATACCTATAGAAGCATTAAATAATTCTCTTTTTAATTATAAAAATATTTTTTAGAAACAAGAACAAGAACAATGCATAGCAGTGTAAAATATAAATTGATATTATTTTCAAAATTCCAAAACTATCCAGGGTCCTATAGGAAGCATCCATAAAACACAGAACTCAAGGTACTGTAATTGTCGAAATCTTAAGCTAAAGACAACAAAGATTACTACTTTATATAATAGGATAATGAAATGCAGCTGTTTTAAGAGTTGCCAGCTTAATAATACAGACCGATTCAATAATTGTGTTAATATGTTATGATGTCTAACTTTAAAATGGTGTAATTATAGTTATATTGAGCCTAGAAAAATGATAAACATACCTATAGAAGCGTTAAATAATTCTCTTTTTTATAATATAAATTTTTTTTAGAAACAAGAACAAGAACAATGCATAGCAGTGTAAAATATAAATTGATATTTTTTTTCCAAAATTCAATTCCCTCTGGTGATGTTATAAATAAAATACCAAAAGTCAAATTTAGGTGGATGTTATATGAATATATAAAGCTTCTTTACAGCCAAAAAAATTGGGAAAAAAAATATCATTTATGGAGCAACAACAAAAGTGGGTTTATCACAAAACCTCGATTTTTTAGTCAGCTGTTCCATAAAAAACCAAGTCATTACCTGTATATTATAAAGCAATGCCAGGCGATTAAAATGAGGTATTAAGCACTTTCTAACTCCAAAAATTGATTCTTCTAGAGCAAAAATTAGTTTAGCATTTTTGGTGACTCAAATTTGAAATTTGATTTGTAGCAAGAGAAAAATATTAAAAAAACATACTTTTTTCTATCTAAGAGGCAAATTAATGGTATCAATATATTCGCAAATGTCTTATATACAGTTTAATACACTTTTAAGTCCATTATTTTTGGGGCTTTGAGTGAATGTCGAATAAGGTTGATTTCTAGCCTATAGATAGACGAGACTTAATTGTTCTTGTTCGGACAATAGTTTCTGATTTTCATGTTCTCTAATAAAGTGGAATTCTCAGCGGGCTAAAATACCCAATTCCCCCTTCCTCTTCTATTATATGAACAATTGACCAATAAATGAGAACCTTAAATGACGAAAAATCTTCTCCTTTCATAATATCAATGTATATTCTATAACCCTTGTACTTACCGTGTTAGACCCACTGTGCTTGGAGGAAGTATTCTTACCCGTGTTTGAGCCACTGTGTTTGGAGGAAGTATTCTTACCCGTGTTGGAGCCACTGTGTTTGGAGAAATTATTCCCACCCGTGTTAAAGCCACTGTGCTTGGAGGAAGTATTCTTACCTTGTTGGAGCCACTATATTTGGAGGAGGTTGACCATTCTAATGGGGTACAACAATATCTGTAAAATAGAGGATTAACAAGAATGACAACATCCATAAGCACATAGATAATCATGGATAGGAAACCGGAAAAGGAGATTTTAAAAATATTTGGTAAAATCACGAAACATTTCTCATGTATTTTATATATTTCTATTGACTGACAGACCGACGGACAAAGTAAATTACATACTGGATCTTCGCAAAAAAAATTAGTCTATTTTAAATAAGAGTTTTAAAAATTACATTCCCCCCTTAGCGAGACGGCCATAATGACTAATAGACAAATCAAATTTTAGATTAGCTTCGCTACTAAAAAAAAAATTTTAGTTTTGAATTTAGTTAGTAATATGCAGAGAAAAGGCAACAATAAATCCTAAACCAAATATTGACATATAATTACCTGTGTAACCTAACTGTATTAAAATAGAAAAAAAATCATAATTCAAAAAAAGATGCACTTTGATTATAACATTTTAATAACTTTTTCCTTAAAATTTACCTTGATTTTTTCTCCCCACAACACATAGTTTTCCCTAAACCATCTGAACACAAAGAAAAAAAATAATATGAAAAAAAGTAATATAAAAACAAGGATGACAACATTCATAAAAGCAAAGCACTGAAACGGTAGGACAAACGGACATTAACACTTATATAGTGTCAGAACTGAATAATAAGAATATAAAAGTATAAGAGTTGAAGCAAAGTTTAAGTAAACTTGTTGAAAAACTGATTGATACAGAATAATGTTTATGGACATACTTACATTTTTAGGACTTGATTATAGAGTTGCTTCGCTTATAACATTATACTTTGTTGTCCCCGGAATCAACATACCAAATATCAGATCAATCGGATGATTACATCACATAAAAATTTGTTGTTAAAAAAGTGAAAAAAATTAGCATGTTTAAAATGAACGTGAATTTAAATTAACGATATAAGCGATCCGTCTGTGACGGACGGACGGGCGTACGGACGGATGGACGGACGTACGGACCTACCCTAATTATAGAAAAGCTTCACTTTTAAAAATTAATAAGATAAAATTTCAGAAATTAAGCCACACAAGAACACTAAAACATATTAATGAATCTTAATAATCTTTTGAGAAAGAATTGAGAAATATTTTAATTTGTGATGATCAAATAATTATAAATGATAGTATAATATCATAACAGTCTACCTATATATAAAGATACTTTGAAAATATGTAAAGGAATAAACAGCACTACTAAAATAAAAGGTGTAAAAATTAAAACACAAAAATTACCTGGATCGCTTGAGCATTGTAGATACCTAAAAAAATAACCAGAAATTTTATTCTAATTTATTCTATTTCAGTAGGAAAATCTTTATCCTCTTACTAGCGGCTACGCTCCTAGAGGCCTCTAGGGGTACTTAAGGAAGAAGCCAAATTTAATAATTCAATTTCTCATTTTAGATTTTAAAAGAAAAAGTAAATTTTTTTTTTTTGGGGGGGGGGGTGCCCGGTGCCCCCCCCCCCCTTCATTTTAAATTTTAGTTTTAAAAAAATTTTAAAAATATTTTTTGGGGGAGGGGATTTTTCATTTTTTGGGGGGGTTGGGTAGATATACCACACTTTTCTGGGATCTTGCTGAGTCAAGTATCAACTGTTGGGAATATCAAAGGATGACTCCATGCAAAATTTGAGCCGGATCCGGCCAAAACCGGCCGTGAATTTTATGAAAAACCGGTTTTTTCCGGTTTTTAGGGGGTATCTGTAAATCGATTCAGCTGGAGCAAAACCGGTTAGAGGTACAAAAAATTTTACTTCACATGAAATTTAGCCAATGCAATTGGTACAAAAATGTACTTCATCATCAACTTGATTGGACAACTCTTTCCCCTCCTAAATGTCCATTAAAACCTCGGAAACGGCAAAAATCGCCAAAAATCACGCCTTCGGCGGCAAATAACGGCTAAACGGTCAGCCGGAGGCGAATGAAACATAAATAAAGAAATGTCTGCCTCAAAAAGTTGTTCAACATCAAAGAGATGCTTGAAGTCTCTAAAAAGACTCCTTCCCCTCCTTTAAGGGGAAAAACTGAAAAAACGTGATTTTCAAAAGTACGCCCACTTCGTGGGTGTGGGGGGCACTGAACCCGTCACCCCAGGGTCACCAAATATAAAGTCTAGGAGGCCCACAATGCTGAATTTTCACCAAGTGAAAGTCTTGTGTCATTATCTCTTATGAGAAAAAAGTTATTAATTAATTAAAATTTCAAATTGTGATTTTTTGATGGATTTCTTTGATGAAATGACAGGCTGGTCAATTTTTAGGCCATTTTTTGCTGTTTTCGGCCCGCCACGACCAAACGGTTTGAGATAATCTCACGGGACCTTTTGCCTGACCTAAGCCTGGTTATTTGTAAGGTCTCAGAAAAAAAAAATCCCGGATTGGATGAAGCACGACGTCGCTGCGTGCCGTCAAAAATCGCTGGTCGGCTCATTTTGCCCCCTCAAACCCTCACCTCGTGCCATTTTTCTGTGTAAAGATTATAATTATAATCTTTTGCGTAAGTCTGTTTTTTTTCCTAGACCTCACAAATAACCAGACTTAGGTTGGGCAAAAGGTCCCATGAGATTATCTCAAACCGTTTGGGCGTGACGGCCCAAAAACCGCAAAAAATGGCCTAAAAATTGACCGGCCTGTCATTTCATCAAAGAAATCCATCAAAAAATCACAATTTGAAATTTTAATTAATTAATAACTTTTTTCTCATAAGAGATAATGACACAAGACTTTCACTTGGTGAAAATTCAGCATTGTGGGCCGCCTAGACTTTATATTTGGTGACCCTGGGGTGACGGGTTCAGTGCCCCCCACACCCACGAAGTGGGCATACTTTTGAAAATCACGTTTTTTCAGTTTTTCCCCTTAAAGGAGGGGAAGGAGTCGTTTTAGAGACTTCAAGCATCTCTTTGATGTTGAACAACTTTTTGAGGCAGACATTTCTTTATTTATGTTTCATTCGCCTCCGGCTGACCGTTTAGCCGTTATTTGCCGCCGAAGGCGTGATTTTTGGCGATTTTTGCCGTTTCCGAGGTTTTAATGGACATTTAGGAGGGAAAAGAGTTGTCCAATCAAGTTGATGATGAAGTACATTTTTGTACGCAATTGCATTGGCTAAATTTCATGTGAAGTAAAATTTTTTGTACCTCTAACCGGTTTTGCTCCAGCTGAATCGATTTACAGATACCCCCTAAAAACCGGAAAAAACCGGTTTTTCATAAAATTCACGGCCGGTTTTGGCCGGATCCGGCTCAAATTTTGCATGGAGTCATCCTTTGATATTCCCAACAGTTGATACTTGACTCAGCAAGATCCCAGAAAAGTGTGGTATATCTAGGGTTGGGGGTGTCCCACGCCCCAAGAAAATAGTTATAAACCTTCCCGGGACCTTTGAGAAGATACCATGTTAAGGAGAACCCGATCGGTTCAGCGGTTAGCGAGATCCTTCGGTACAAACATACACACAGACAAACACACAAACATCCTGTTACTTTATTATAAGGATTTCATTAGGTACTATTTTCTGGAGCTATCAACCTCTAAAAAGTCTGCACAGGAACTAAGCAGTAAGCATATGCTTTACCAAAATTAAGATCCCAATTGGCCCTTTATTATCCAAGACTATTTTGAAAGATATCAGAGATAGGGGACAATGGACTGTTTATTAGACTAGTCCCCAAGGTTTTATAATAACGTTTTCTTATTCGTTGTCTTAACAACTTTTGGGACTTTAGAAAATTTTAGATTGGTTGGTTCGTTTACATAGTTGAAAATTCAAACGTTTCAACCACTAATTTTAATCTCAAGAAGGGGTAATTTTGTGAATCATTATTGGGGATGTAGATCAATTTATTCACAATTTTCTTATCCTTTTAGATCCCTACAAACAGACATACAAACATAAAATTCTAAGCCGAATATTGTGAAGCCATATTATAATATTAATGTTTTCCAAATGAACTTTTACTAACTTCATTTTCTTTGCCCCTTGTAGTAGCAGGCAGTCTACAGCTGGTTCATATTCTGGTTTGCTGTGGCTTTTATTCCTAAATTAAGATTTTAGTTAATATTTTAAGTAGATTCATCAGTAATGCAAAACTTCTGGTATGTAAGATCAGTGTAAACAATAGTTATAATCAGCTAGTGCCAATAACAAAATTAATTAAAAACAAGGATGACAACATCCATAATTAGCAAAGCCCAAAAATTCATGGATGGGAATACGGTTGTTTTCTTGAAACGACAGGAAAATCAATTTTTATATCCTTAACTTAAAAAATTTGGAAAATCGGACTATATACATAAGAGAAATAGAAAAAATAAGGAAAAAATTAAAAATAGCCAAAAACCTGCAAAAAGGCAGTTTGACTGTCATGGTTGTTTTCTTTAAACGACAGGAAATTTAATTTTGATATCTATAACTGGAAAAAATTTGGAAATCGGACCATAAACACCAAAGATATGGAGAAAAATGTGAAAAATACAAAATTAGCCTAAACCGGTTTAAAGGTAGTCTGACTGTCATAGTTGTTTTCTTTAAATGACAGAAAATTTCATTTTGATATATATAACTGAAAAAGTTTGGAAATCGGACCATAAACACCAAAGATATAGAGAAAAATGTGAAAAATACAAAAATAGCCTAAAACCTGTTTAAAGGTAGTCTGACCGTCATAGTTTTTTTTCTTTAAACGACAGGAAATTTAATTTTTATTTCTATAACGGGAAAAAAATTTGAAATCGGACCATAAACACCAAAGATATGCAGAAAAAATTGAAAAATACAAAAATAGCCTGAAACCTGCTAAAAAGCGGTCCGACCGCCATTGATGTGTTATAGTTAATTGTGCTCCTTACTAATAGGAATGTTGTCAAAAAATTTCAGCATTCTATCTTTTATAGGAGCTGAGTAAATCCCATTTCCCCCATAGCGTTACGGACTTACTGACTGACGAACAGACAAAGTGAATTATAGAGTAGCTTCGCTACTAAAAATCATGAAACCTATACGTATTTTCAGCTGTCGTTGGGGTGCAACACATCTGCCCCCCAAATATTATTTTAGATCTATTTCGCTTGTTGGTTATACCTTATACCATTTATTATTATTATTTTTTTTTTTTTAAATAATGTAAGACCTAATTCATCAGTTTGTTGCAAGATGTTGTACCAGAAATGTTCTTTTAAATGCATAATCTTAATAAGTTCCAAATTTACCTATGGTTCCATTCCCTTGGGATTGGTGCAAGCTCAACATCTAAAATAAAAAAATTAAGTGTTTTGATAAATAACATTTAATATTTTTTAAATCTTCCTAAAATATTTTCATATTTTCTGTTACCTTTTGATTTGTGATTACTAGCACCAGTTTGATCATTGTTGGTATTTTCAGATGCATCAGAAGCTGTTTTATCATTTGTGATGTTTTCATTATTCACATTTGTTTCTATTGTATTTTCATCATCTGTGTTATTGGAATCACTACCAAGGTCCCCATTATTTCCAATAATATTGTTATTATTGTTCAGCCCAAGTTCATCAACAGTTGTCATCTCTAACTCATTTGCACTATTAAGAATTTCATTATCATTTATATTTTCTGCATCCTCTAATTCATTTATCATTGGCTCTTCTAAATTAAGGATAGTAGGTTGTTCTTTTATGGAATTGACTGGTTCAGGATTTGAATTTTTAACTTCTTCAGCATCAACAGACTGGATTGCCTCAGGATCTGATGGCTGTATATCTTCTCGATTGTCATTATTGATTGGTTCAGGATTAGATAGTTGATTCTGTTTCTGGTTTGAACTATCAACTTGAATGGATTGAGACATTTTATTTTGATTAGATGACATATCTTGCTCCAGTTCAGAAGGCTCTATTGGCTCAGGGTTGGATATTGGAACTTTGGCATCATTTGCTGACTGGATTAAGTCATCATTAGCAGCTTCATTCTGATTGATGTTCAAAGTTTGATCTTGGTCTGGAATGTATGGTTTTATTAGATCTGAGGCTTGGATATTGTTTACATCTGGAGATTGAATAGATTCAGGATTGAATAAAGAAGATTCACCATTGCCAAATGTTTCCACGGGATCAGTGATATCATCTAATATAATAAAATTACAGTTTGCAACTGAATGCTTTATGTATAGAATGGTATTTTATTAAGTTGGCTACTTCGAATAGTGAAAAATATTAAGATTGTAAGTTTTTATAAATAGTGTATTCAGGGAACTTTGCCTTGAGAATATTATTTTCAATAAATAATTTACCTAAAGTATTTTCAGGTTCTGGAGTAAAAATCACCTCATTTCCTAAAAATACATAGAACTGATTATTTTTACTTAAACAAAAATAACATGCTCAATAAGTTATCTTTAAAGATTAATAGAAATTCTATTTGATATTTCATAAGTTAAGAAAATGTATGTAATAGAAAAGAGCAGGTTTTTGCAGGTCACAATATGTATATCTATAATACAAAGTAGCTTGATGTATGTCCGTCTGTCCGTCCCTTAAGATCTTGGTAACCACTGAACCGATTGGATTCTACTCTTCAGGGATTATACCTACTTGTCCTGTGGTGGTTTTATGCTATTTTCTTGGGGGATGGGGCGCCCCTAACTCCCCCAAAAACATAAAAATCCCCCTCATTTTTAAAAGCGAAGCTTTTCTATAATTAGGGTCAGTCCGTCCGTCCGTATGTCTGTAACGGATAGCTCTTTTCGTTAATTTAGGCATGTTAGAATTTCAAACTTTGCATGGTGATTCTTGTAGTAGTTAGTAACGATTTAGAAAGCGTAGCAACTCTATAATCGTTACCAGAATGTCCGTATGTCCATTTTAAACATATTGATTTTTAACTTTTTTAACAACAAATTTGTATGTGATAAAATCGTCCGATTGTTTTGATTTTTGGAATACTGATTCCTAGGACAACAAAGTACAATGTTATAAGCAAAGCATCTCTATGATTAAGTTCTAAAAACGTAAGTATGTCCTTAAACATTATCCTGTAATTCTGCAGTTTTTCAACAAATTTAATTAAAATTTTGATTCGACATTAATACATTTATGTTCTGTTTTTTCAGTTCGGACACACTACAAGTATAAATGTTCGTTTGTCCTACAGTTTTAGAGCTTCGCTTTTATGAATGTTGGTCATCCTTGTTTTTTAATTAATTTGAAATTAATGGTCGCAGCAACAGAGGTAATTAATTTGCGAAGTCGCTAGTCATTATAGAAAGTAATATTATGTAACAGAAATTAAAATCTATTGCAATAGAGCACAATAATTGTAATATTATAATAATGAAACTTTCTAAAAAAAATAATAACTTTAATCTAATAGAACTAAGAAAATTCTGTTTCAACTGAAAATGAACCACAATTAGAAAAAAACTGTTTATTTCTTGTAGGTTAGGTTAAGTAAAGTATGAATAGTCCCGCAGTAGCTAAACAAATATATTTTAAAGTGGTGTTATGGGGTTCAATTAAATTATATTATGTATAATTAATCTGTATTTTGCTGCTAATAAATCACATCATATCATCATTATAACTTATCAAACCTTGATATTATATCAGATTTAAAAAACTTATGAAGACAAAGAAAGTCACTCAAAAAATCTTTCCCACTCCTCCTCTCCTCATCCCTCATTTTTATGACGTCATTAAGGGACTTTCTTCATCTTCAAACTTACCATCTAAAGCAAAGCTTGATGAAATAAAATAAAGTAACAAAACTAGGAAATATAACTTCATGATTAGCAACACAAATGATAACTAAAATTTAGTGATAAATTCAATGAACTCTTGTTCAAATGTAAGCTCAATCTTATCTTCCTTAATAAAAAATATGAAATAAGTAAAAATAATATGTATGCAATTCATAATGAAGAAATTATTTCAGAGTTAAGGACAGTCAATCAGAAAACAATTTAAGAAATTTGAAATGAAGATTTTAGGAATGTTGGCTTTACAACTTTGGGGACTTTTATTGAATTTTAATTAGTTAACTCTTTAAGGTAAATGTCCAAACGTTTCTAATACTAATTGTAATCTACAGAAGGGGTAATTTTGTGTATTATCAATGGGGATACAAATAAATTCATCGGCCATTGTCTTATCTTTAGATCCGTGTGTTTGTCAAAGTTAGGTTATCCAAAATGTTGGCGTATGAAGAAAGAGATCTAGAAGAATTAAATTAGTTAAATCCAATATTTACAATTACCAAAGGCGATCCAAAATATCAATTTATTACCTTATTCATGAGATTAACCATGTTGAGGTGTTCCTGTGTCTCAAAGAAGTTTAAGTTGAGATAAGATTATAATTGAAATTATTGACAGGCAAATATATACCATACCTCACAATTGGCTTTGTCAATGTTCATTCCAACTAACAGACAACAAAATCTTGATCCTAACAGTGCAATTTCTCACACCAATCCATCTAACAACCTTAGGATTGATGAAATTTGGGTATGAGCGAACACTGTACCTTTCTGAAATGTAACGATAATACTGGTCTTGACTTTGTGCGTTTTTTTGTAAAAAGATTTCCCTTTCTTTCATACAAATTATCTTATCTTTTATCTAGATATGATCAATAATACGAAATAAAGTTTTGATAAAAGGGAATTATAACTTAAATACATGGTAAAAAGGATGACAACATCCATAAAAGCTAAGCTTTGAAACGGTAGGACAAATGAACATTAATACTTGTAGAGTGTCAGAACTGAATAATCGGAATATTATTGTATAACAGTCGAAGCAAAATTATAAGTAAATTTGTTGCTTAAATACAGGATATTGTTTAAGGACATAATTACATATTTAGTACTTGATTATGGAGATGTTTTTCATATAACATTGTACTTTGTTGTCCTAGAAATCAGTATTTAAAAAATCAGACCAATCAGATTATTGTATCACATCGAAATTTGTTGCTAACAAAATAAGAACCCGGTATTAGTGTCTTAGAAATTATCTTAGTGACGTAACTAAAAACGAGGGATTAGAGGGGAGGTGGGAAAGGTAACCCCTAAAAAAGAGATGGATAATAGAGGTGATTGATAATTGATAATTGATAAAGAAAATGTAGGAAATAATTTATACTCTCTGTACTTTCTACCATAGATTAATAAATTTGTATTTTCTAGACAAGGATGACAACATCCATAAAAACGAAGCACAAAAATCAGAAGGTAGAACAAACGCACAATAGCTAGAGTGTCAGAACTTAATAAGCAGAATATTAATTTTGAAGTCTAAATGAAATTGCACATAAATTTGTTGCAAAATTGCGTAAATATAGCATACAGTAAAAGGACATACTTCCGTGCAAAATTTGAAATCAATAGTATAATTCTAATATGTCTAATAAATGTTGTCAAAAAAAGGTTGAAAAAAGTCCGCATATTTGATTAAATTTTTCTTAAAATCCGCATATTATGTTGATAAAAACTATAATATATTATCACTAGCAGTAACATCACTAGAAGCTTTTAGGGTGGTAAGGGGGAAAGTTCATTCTTCCAATTTTCAATTTAAGTTTTAAAACAAAGAAGTAAAATTGCGGAGATGGTACTTTTTTTCTAAGTGTTATTTTTTTTTTGAGAGTGGAGAGCCCTCTTCCTAAATAGTTATAAACTTCTCTATACCTATAATAAGCTTCACTGTAAAGAAGAACCCTTTAGGTTCAGCGGTTAACAAGATCCGTTGCTACAGTCAAAAAAAGCTTAGCTTACTAATTTATATAATAGGATATAATAAAGTAACAGGATGTCTGTTTGTCTGTCTCTTTGTTTGTTTGTTTGTCTTTTTCTTTTAAAATCTAGAAAAATAAATTGGTTTATTAAATTGGACTCTCTCCTCCTCAAGTGCCCCAAGAGGCCTCTAAGGCGTAGCCGCTAGTAATAGGATACAGTAACAAAATGCTAATCCTTATATCAAAGTAAAAGAATGTTTGTGTGTGTGTGTCTATTTATATGGAAGGATCTTCCTAACTAATATGCTTCTCCTTTGCAGGGACATAGGTCATAGGTCATGGGAAGGTTTATAACTATTTTAGGATAGGGTACCTGCACCCTCACGCGCTTAGAAAAAAAAACCACCAACATTTTTTAATTTTTTTTCTTTTAAAACTAAATTGTCCTTTTAAGTATATCTGTCAGACAGACAGACAATAAATATATGGAGCAGATCTGTATAAATATAAGGTATCTTGAATAAAACTTACAGCTGGCTATCTAAAAAAGCAGTCGTGAAAATAACATTTCTCCAACAATAAGGTTTTTTAAGCATGACCGACAGTCAGACAGACAAAATAATGTATAGAGTAGATGCAGGGGGGGGGGAAGGGGTGATTACTTGAGGGCACCCTCAAATTTTGGAAGTCGTTAAGTAGATGCACATATATCTTGGGTATAGTCCCTTTCATGACAATGCCTCTTAAGGGACGTTTCTTGGTATTTTCACAGTAGATTTTATCCTATTTCTAGCCACTGCGGGGGGGGGGGGGGGCTCTATCCATGCGGGGCCATTTTCCTAACCCTGCAGGGCAATCACCTAACCTAACCTAAAATAATCCATCAAAAGCTACTGTAAAAAAATACATTAAAACACCCCTTAAAAGACATTTTCACTAAAAATTTCAGTAGTCTTTCTTCAATAGCAGCCAAAAAAACACACAAAGCATGTTTTAAATGGACGTACTGACTTTCTGTTAACAATGATAGAGTTGCTTTCTAAATTATACCTAACTGTCATAGGAATCATCATGAAGAGTTTGAAATTGATAGGATAATTCTAACATGTCTTGTTTAATAATCTAAAATCAATTAATAATTTTATCTAATTTCAATTCCAATTTATCTATGAAATAAATGTAAAGCTGTACAGGTTAAGGCTACTATCTGACTCAATACATTTCTTTTTCTCCTCTTTTTAGCAACCGAATGAAAGTAATTCTTTTCAATTCCAGATAATTATAAGAATTGGTAACATTTGCTTAGATATTTATTTTATAAAAACATAGCAAAAAAAAATTATAACCGTATTATAATACAGGTATTAAATATTTATATACAAACAATAAAATTGAATATGAATAAAAATTAAGGATAGATCAATCAAATAATAATTATGTACAGTGTCAAAGGACTAAACAATCTTGTGAGAGGTAATATAACTTATGCATTTCAAAAAGATATTTGTTAAATAGACTGATTATTTAAAGACATATTTGTTAAATATGTTGCTCTACTGGATATCATTACCCTTGTTAGAATGTACCATTCATAAAGAAGGTTATTTTTTAATGGCAAAACTGTTTAAGCTAGCTTTTTTAACAATTACGTTCAAATTCCGTTAAATTTATTGATATAAATAATCTAATAATTGATTGTTTTGTTTTTATTCGTAATTGTCTTTTTTATATATACATTATTATGCTTAATTAAAAATTTCTGATAAACATCTCATTATATTTAAAGAAAAATTAGCTGTCTCTAAATTTAATATAGAAATAAAATTATTATGGAAAATCAATGGATTTTTCATGGTAACACGTATAAGTTAGAAAATACAGACGAATTTATAGATGTAATCTTGAAAAGATAGCTTTAATTTAAAATGATAAATATGCGTTATTTTTACCAAAAACTAGACAAAACCCTTTTTTGTTGTTGTTGATAGCAATATCTTATTTCTTTACTCTCGTTTATATATAGTTTTAACCTAATATCTTTTGATTTAATTGTTATTGGTTTGAAATTTTGACTAAAAAGCTGGCTTAAAAAATAGCTCATATGTGATAAAATATATAGCATTCTGCGCTAACTTATGAGGCGTTTATACAATAAGTATAATTATAAAAGCAAATATTTGAAAATTATTTAAAATCATTCAATGTTTAATGTAAGATTAAGCCAATTATTAATCACGAAATTACATATAGGTTTTTTATTATTTTGCTAAATAATCTATAAAATATTTACACATTGTAAGTCAACTCTTGAGTTATGTAAGAAGTACAATATCAGCTGATAGATCTTATTTCAATTTTGAAAGATAATTTTATAAAAAAAAATAAAAAAAAGTTGATTTTGTTTTTTAAAAGTGAGCAAAAACAATGTAGAATTTTTAGAAATATTTTTAATATTTTTTAAAAGCACAAAAAATCTTGATTTCAGGCCTTTATTAACAATTCTTAAAAATCCTAGTAGTATCGACACATCCTATTTTTTTTACGTCACTAAGATAATTTCTAAGACACTAATACCGGGTTCACAAAATAAAAATCAACATGTTTAAAATGGATGTACGGACATTCTGGTTACGATTATAGAGTTGCATACTTTCTAAATCGTACCTTACTGCTACAGAAATCACCATGCAAAGTATGAAATCGAAAGGATAATTCGAACATGACTAAATTAACGTAAAAAGCTATCCGTTCCAGACGGACCGACCCTAATTATAGAAAAGCTTTGCTTTTTTAAATATAAAAGTATACCTACTTATTTTTTAGCCTTTTCTTTTAAATAGGAGCTGAGAAAATCATAATTGCCCCAAACGTTTCAGACGGGCTTTTCTAATTATAGCGTAGCTTCGATCCTGATGGCAAATTACGCAGAGATGAGACAATGTACAATAAAAAAATGTTGGGCAACCCCATAAATGAAAAACAATCAGATTAAATTTATTGGTTGAAGAGTTTGTACACTGTCAGGTTTTACCATCCAATCAAGAATTAGTTAAGTACCTGACGTTTTTATGCCATACAAAATGAAAAGAAAACACATTTTAAAGAAATTGGGTACCAGCGTAATTTACACTGAAATCGTAAGGGATAATACAATGGACGATGATTGATATATGTGCTTATAAAACTACTCCTTCTGTAGAATAAATTATTTGTTCCTAAACCAATCAAAAAGAAAAAAACGTTTTTTATAAAATTTGAATTACCAGTATAATTTACAGTCCATTATCCCTTCTATCCCTGTGAAAAGAAACCAGTTTTACCGCTATTATGCTCTCGCGCGTCATTCAAAATATGTTACGTGCGCGGATTAGTATTTGACCGCCCCATAGCTAGCGCGCTATTGGTGCAGCGCGCCAATTTGACCGTCAATGCTCGTTCGCTGTCATCATTTATATTAAATAATGGGTATAAAAAGAAAATATTTTCAAAAATTATTTAGTAGGTGTGGCTGAAGGTGTAAATGATTACTAAACCCAATTTTTTTCGGGAAATGGTCCCATTAAGGTTATTTAGTTGTGATATAAGTATAATTTCTATATCACAGTCGAATGACCTTTATGGATATTAAATCAACTTACCTATCTAGAATCTGCGTGAAATTCAAATCAACACATTCAAGAAGATGAGCTAATTTTAAATTTTGGTATATATCGAAGGACTAAATTCAGTGATTGTTTATACTTAAATCACTGGTTAATGTTCTTTGATATATAACAAATTATTACTCCATCTACACTATATATTCAATATGTCTAAAGATAAGGTAGTGTCTCTATAGTCATGGTTATATAATATACATGACTAGAGTATACACTGCTTTATTATCAACCATCTACACTATATATTCTATATAACTATAGATAAGTTAATGTCTCTATAGTCATGGTTATATAATATACATGACTAGGTAGACACTGCTTTATTATCA
The DNA here is from genome assembly GCF_053477335.1 of Acartia tonsa. Classification (NCBI taxonomy): domain Eukaryota; kingdom Metazoa; phylum Arthropoda; class Copepoda; order Calanoida; family Acartiidae; genus Acartia; species Acartia tonsa. The sequence continues at coordinate 5,588,503 of NC_137269.1, forward strand.
ACCATCTACACTTTATATTCTATACAACTATAGATAAGGTAGTGTCTCTATAGTCATGGTTATATAATATACATGACTAGAGTAGACACTGATTTATTATCAACCATCTACACTATATATTCTATATAACTATAGATAAGATATTGTCTCTATAGTCATGGTTATATAGTATACATGACTAGAGTAGACACTGCTTTATTATCAACCATCTACACTATATATACTTTATAACTATAGATAAGGTAGTGTCTCTATAGTCATGGTTATGTAATATACATGACTAGAGTAAACACTGCTTTATTATCAACCATCTACAATATATATTCTATACAACTATGGATAAGGTAGTGTCTCTATAGTCATGGTTATATAATATACATGACTAGAGTAAACACTGCTTTATTATCAACCATCTACACTATATATTCTATATAACTATAGATAAGGTAGTGTCTTTATAGTCATGGTTATATAATATACATGACTAGAGTAAACACTGCTTTATTATCAACCATCTACACTCCATATTCTATATAACTATAGATAAGGTAGTGTCTCTATAGTCGTGGTATGTATAGTTTACATGACTAGAGTAGACACTGCTTTATTATCAACTATCTACACTATATATTCTATATAACTATAGATAAGGTAGTGTCTCTATAGTCATGGTATGTATAGTTTACATGACTAGAGTAGACACTGCTTTATTATCAACCATCTACACTATATATTCTATATAACTATAGATAAGGTAGTGTCTCTATAGTCATGGTTATATAATATACATGACTAGAGTAAACACTGCTTTATTATCAACCATCTACACTATATATTCTATACAACTATAGATAAGGTAGTGTCTCTATAGTCATGGTTATATAATATACATGACTAGAGTAAACACTGCTTTATTATCAACCATCTACACTATATATTCTATACAACTATAGATAAGGTAGTGTCTCTATAGTCATGGTTATATAGTATACATGACTAGAGTAGACACTGCTTTATTATCAACCATCTACACTATATATTCTATATAACTATGGATAAGGTAGTGTCTCTATAGCCATGGTTATATAATATACATGACTAGAGTAAACACTACTTTATTATCAACCATTTACACTATATATTCTATACTAGCGGCTTTGCCCCTAACCTCTAGGGACTTTGCCCCAAGAGGTTTGATAAAACCAATTTTTTCGAATTTTATATTTAAAAGAAAAATTTGGGGGGGAGGGGTTTAGTCAACTCCACTATTTTAATTTTAGTTTTAAAAAGAAAAAAAATTTGGGGGGTTTTTCATTTTTGGGGGGGGGGTGGGGGGATAAAAAGTTAGACACTATTACTAGGTTCAATATAAATGTAATAAATAATAATATAAATAGATTCGAAGCAAAATTACATTTTTAGGAGTTGCTTCACTTATAATATTGTACTTTGTTGTCCCAGGAATTAGTATACAAAAAATCAGATCAATCGGATAATTGGATCATATAAAAATTTTTTGTTAAAAAAGTGAAAAGTAAAAAATCAACATGTTAAAAATGGACGTAAAAACATTCTGGTAACTATTTTGGAGTTGCTACGCTTTCTAAATTGTACTCAACTATTACAGTGATCGTCATGCAAAATTTGAAATCGATAGGACAAAAGCTATCCGTCACGGACGGACCCTAATTATAGAGAAGCTTCGCTTTTGAAAATGATACATATAAATTTTGGGATTAAAAGAAAAACCTAAATCGTTTTGTTTTTGTGTGCCTATATTTTTTATCTTCTAAAAAACTAACTGAACTAATTACGTGCCAAATACAATATTGAAATGATAAGAATTAAACAATTACTAGTTTATTTATGTACTATGTAAATTACAAGCTGCTGCGCCCCTAGCATCTAGTGGCTCTGTATTCAAAATTGCATGGAGGGGCCAGAAAATAGATTAATTCCTTCCTAAATCTAAATATAAAATGGCCTAAAACCATCAAATAACAAATAAGCATTGAGAATGTATTTGGTTAAGTATTTAAGCTTCAGACAAAAAAAAATACTACTTTATATCATAAAATTTAAACCATTCTTTTGTACACAACAAACAGCTCTATTCGAAGATTTAGGCATGTTAAAATAGTACCTTGGTTTCCACACCATGCATGATTTTTCCTGTATGGTTTAGCATGGAGAGAGGGGACATTGGGCAGTTTATAATACTAGTCCCCAATTTTTATAATGTTTCTTTTTTCGTTGGCTTAACAAATTTTGTTGGATTTTGATTGGTTGGTTCATCAAGCTGAGTGTCTAAACGTTTCAACTATTAATCTACAGAAGGGTTAATTTTGTGTTCATCAAAGTGTACAAACATGAACCCTATAGCTCTGTGATAGTGTAAAGTGTACAAATATTAGATTTCCAACTGATTTCTAAAATTGCAAAAGGTTGATTTCCCTAAGCCTTACAGACTGACGCACGACTGCTGAGCCCTGAGATAAAAAATGCAAAATATATCATAGAGAGAAAAATTATGAAACTATGAAATAAGTTCTTATGTCTGTTGAAGCATGGCCGAGAGACCGACGGACCAAGCAAATTATACACTTGATGCTTATTGGTGCAGGGAATCTTCACTAAAAATTTTATTTTTTATCTTAAATAGCAGACGAGAAAATTACATTTCCCCCTATGAAGTTTCGAACATACTAAGTGAATTATAGAGTAGCTTCGCTACAAAAAATATAAAATGAATATATATAAATAACATTTATTTGTTATGATACAGAGTAAGAATTCTGAAGACAAAATGTGCAATTTTTTCATAGGCTAGGAACATGAATCCAGATGCGAGCATAGCTTGCAGGAGTTTTGAGTCCAGGCCTCGGAAAAATCCAATAAGCCCGTTTTTCCTTAAAGTAAAACCAGTTATGATTGAATATTAGATATAAAAAGCGAAACTTTTGATTTAAAATAAAAAAGGAAGGTGGGGTGTTTTGTGTGTTTGCTTATTACTTTTGGTCAGGTTAGGTTGGGTTATATGGTGTTCTAGGTAGATTCGCAGGGTTTGGGCAAAAAATAAACCACCCTGGATATCATAAAAAAAAATCTTCCCCAGAAAATCTGAGAATCTTAAGTGTAAAAGAGAACCATATCGGTTCAGTGGTTAGGGAGATCCTACAGACAAGAATAGATGACTACTTTAGGATTTGTAAGTATTAAAGTAAATAAAATAAACCTGTAAATCTGAAGGGCAAATTTGTTCAGGGCCAGTTGTTCTGGAGAATTCTAAAATTACAAAATTATAGATGTACATACAGATAACTACCTGCCTCTCTTTTTCAATAACCTTATTCGTCTGCTACCAAATTATTTCCTGCTACTTGGCTGTGTTAATAAACACAATACTATTGGTTGATTTTTATTGACCCAATTGAAAGTAGGCACAAGGACAGCAGCAACTAAACCTATTTAAATTTATTTCGATTCTTTAAAAGTTTAACGTAGTGACAGTATTCAGTCAAAGAGAGAGAAATAACGCTTTCTTATTCGTTGATTTTACAACTTAGGGGACTTTAGTGAATTTTAATTGGTTGGTTCAATAAGTTGAGTGTTCAAACGTTCCAACCACTAATTTTACGCTACAGAAGGAGTAATTTTATTTATTATCATTGTAATGTACATTAATTTATTGGCCATTGTCTTATCCCTTTAGATCCCTGGTAGTTAGCAACTTACAGGGTTTAAAACAAAATTAATTTAAAATAATCTATTGGCCTATCCCAGGCAAAGTTGTAAAACTTACCCTCGCTTTAGCCTGAACCATTTGTATAGGATATGTGATGAGAGTTGCTATGGCAGTTGCACAGGCACCCAAAACAAAGGCCCTGTTAGCAGTCAAAGCAATTCCCTAAAAAAATACAATCAATTATATAAAACTAGGGGCTACGCCCCCTAGAAGCCTCTAGTGGCACTTTATATGTTTTTTTTATGATTTGCTACTTAAGGATGTTGTCAACCTTTGTTTTTATCGTTTAATGTTAACCATGAAGAGAGGGAACGTTGGGCTGTTCAATATAATAGTCCCCAAAGTTTTATAATGTCGTTTTCTTATTAGTTGGCATTACAATTTGATTAGTTCATTAAGTTAAGTGTCTAAAAGTTTCAACCTTTAATTATAATCCACAGAATGAGTAATTTTGTGTATCATCATTAGGGATGTATATCAATTTAACGGGCATTGTCTTATCCCTTTAGATCCCTGTAATGCAACTGACCTTGGCAAATCTACGCTTGAGAAATTCATAAACTGTGAATTTGATGGCAGGATTTGATACAAGGATTAGAGAAGCCTATAAAGTTTTCAAAAAAATATCTCTTTAAAGATTTATGTTTTTTTAGGTTATTTTTTTAAAAGCGAAATTTTCTATAATAAGGGTCGGTCCGTCCGTCCATCCGAGACGTATAGCTTTTTTGTCAGTTTAGGCATGTTAGAATTGTCCTATCGATTTCAAACTTTGCATGGTGATTCCTGTTGCAGTTAGGTACAATTTAGAAACGTAGCAACTTTATAATCGTTATCTGAATGTCCGTACGTCCATTTTATTCATTTATATTCTGACTATTCAATCTGACACTATACAAGTGTTAATGTCAGTTTGTCCTACCTTTTCAGAGCTTCGCTTTTGTGGATGGTGTCATCCTTGTTTGAAAGAAAATAAAACGATAAGGCAATTTTTAGTATTGTTTTAAAAACCGATATATAATATAGATAAGAACCGTTTCTCCATACTGAAAAATTATGTATAGCATCGGGTCCGAGCTAACAAAACTTAAATCTTTTAATCCTTAAATTAAAACTTGTTTCCTTTGACCAAAAGCTTAATATTAGTCCTTTTTTATTGCATATATTTTTGCGAAAGACATAGTTAATAATTCAACAAACGCATTTTTTAATCCTCATAAATACAACAAACATCAGAATCATTCTGTACATTTAAAATTGTTGTAAAATCTAGGGCTTGACAGCTGCATTTTTTTAGGCCATAAAAATATTTAAAACCCGTTACCAAAACTTTAGAAAGAAAAAAACACCAAAGACAAAAATATGTGTTTTCGCCAATTTCAACACTTTGCAAATTTTATTAACAATAAAACAAGGATGACAACATCCATAAGTAGCAAAGTTAAAAAATGGTTAAAAGGATATCAGGAAAAAATGTAATATAGAGCAGTCTGACTGACGGACAGACAAAGTGAATTATAGAGCAGCTTCGCTACTAAAAAGAGGCGGTTGCCGATTCTTGTAAAACCAAATATAAATTGAATTTGTGTATTTGTATGTTATATTGAAATTTGAGATATTTTGTAATCCCTTTGTACCATTCCACAGAGCCTGCAGTCCCTCCTCACGGTAGATTCTTAACAATCCATCCAGCTGACCAGTATACCTAGATAGATAGATAGATAGATAGATAGATAGATAGATAGATAGATAGATAGATAGATAGATAGATAGATAGATAGATAGATAGATAGATAGATAGATAGATAGATAGATAGATAGATAGATAGATAGATAGATAGATAGATAGATAGATAGATAGATAGATAGATAGATAGATAGATAGATAGCAGTTTGGTGTATAAAAAAGCATAATGTATAGAATATGGTGTCTGCAAAGTTAACAATTTAAAAACAAACTTTTAACTTTTTAAATGTAAAATACACTAAAATAAAGGTTTGTTGTATTATTTATTTTGTATTTCAAGAAAATGGAAATGTATACCAAGATAAAAAATGGAATATGAAAACTATATTAGTAAAATTTACTAATTTTTGTTATTTTGATGTTAATTTTATTTCATTACAACCATGGATCAGCACTGCAGCAGCCCCTTAACTGTGGATTAATTCAAAATTTGTTGCTGCATCTTTTAAACATGACCAAGGGTGGCTTTGGATCTCTGTGGCTTTATGGCTGCATTTGTTGCTCAATGGTTGGCTTAAGTAAGCCAGGTTGTTTAGGTTAATTTATTTCTTAAGGCTACCGAGCTCTGATTTTCACCACCTTGTGAATTACCTCCCAATAGCGAGGCAGTTGTCCATGATCCTTAAATGTCAGGTCTAATAGTCAATAAAAACTATTATCTTCCTTTGAATACATCCACAAATGGTATTTAGTTAGGTAACAACCCACAGACAACCTACTCATAATTTTATTCCAAGGCCTTAGTCTTGATGTAATATAAAATGAAAATCTACAATTTATTGCCATAGTTTGGGGGGTGGGGGGGGGGGGCACAACCCACTAAACTCAACTATGCATTGTATATGTCCTCGCTGCACACATTATGATTCTTCTGGGACCAACTTTTCTTCTTACATATATAATTTTAGTTTAACTGTATCAGGGAAACAGAGATACATATATTGAAATATAAATAAATTTTCCCCGATTATTTATGACTGTGTAATAGGGTGACTTCTCTTATTCCCTCCGTCCGCCATTAAAGTAATAGTTTAGACAGAAATGGCAATTTTTCACAAAAATTGTCCCTTTCTTTTTAAAAAAGCAGAAGAAAGCATTAAACAGCTGAATTTAGAAAGCAAATTTTAATGAAATTATTTCTCGTCTGCAACACTGTAGGTCTTTGCAATTGGAAATCATTTAGTAATCTGTTTATACATCTATACTATAAATTTATTTGTCAGCCCAAAGTTTTACGAAATATGTTGGAATATACCCCCCATCCCCCCTTTAAAAAAACTTACCCCGAAGTTATTTATTTGATAGATTAATTATGTATCATTTAATGAAAGTAATAATAAAATTCTTTCAATGCATTTCTCCCCTTATCCCTATATAAAAGATATAAATTTTTATACTTTTGCTAAACATTTTTACGATGTGCAACTTATCTGCAAACATTTTTGCTTGTCTTTCTAATAAATATTAGTTTTACATTTTTTAGTATTGAAACTGATGTAGCGTTTTTGTTCCAAGTGGATTTCTTGTAGTAATACTCAAGTTTCAATATATTGAAAATAGGAATCTATTAATTTGCTAATTGCAGGGCAAAGGGAATGATATTCTGACAAACAATTCTAAAGGAAAATTTCCCCACAACCCCCTTCCCCTTTTCCTCCATTTCTTCACCCACCCCTCTTCAGTTATATGAGAAAAAAAACAAGATATACCCCCAGCTAACTTACAAAGGTTTCGTGATGTTTTTGTAGAATTGATTGTTACAATATCTAGGCCTGGCTAATTGGCAAATGGTAAATCGCTTACAATACAAATAGAGAAGAAAAATACCGATTTCAAAAGCCTATCTAATCCTTTAAAGTAACAGGATGTGTGTATGTCCGCAGGGAGGAGACAATGGATCGAATATCCAATTTTTAGGAGTCTCAGACTTTGGGTACTGGCTTAAAGGGAATGTGCAAGAATTTAGCAGTTTCTGACTGACTTCGGGTACTAACGCACAGAATACCGCTAACTCGTTTGTTAGTTTTGAAAATTGCAGACAAGTATCAATTAATTTCTTATGATGTGGCTGGTTTTAACAATTTTTTTTCTCTCAAGAAAATATCATTTCATGGATAAAAACTTTATTGTGATATTTGTTTAATAAAAAATCTAAGAATCCAATTAAATTTTGGGTTATGGGGCTATGGGTTGAATGGGTTCCAGGGAGATTCTTCTAGTTATCAATTACATAATGGTTACATAAGTCTGATGTACTGGTAATATAATTTTCAAATGAATGTTTTTTTCTTGAAACTTTCTTCTTAATTTATTGTTTTCTGTATTGTATTAACTCTCCCTTTAAAATTTCCTCCATATTTGCTGGATTAATTAAGATTCAAGGTCTTTCATCAAATACTCTTAAATTGAATTAATTGCCCATTGTCCCCTCCCTTACTCCCTGGTATGTCCGTCTATCTGTGCGTCTGTCTGTATTAAAGGATCTAGCCAACCACTGGACTGATATGGTTCTCAACTAGAAACAAAGGACCCCCGTAACAGAATTAGTTTTTCTTTTTGTTTTTAAACTAAAATTTGAGTTTAGGGTTCGATCTTCCCCCTTGCCTTCCCCCACCTACTTTAAGTGCCACTAGAGGCTTCTATGGGGCGTGGCCGCTAATATTAGACATATACTAGTATAGTTATATTTAAGTATTCTTACCTGACAGAGTTATCATTCACTCCTGCCATTCGCAATCTAAAAAAAACAGTTTAGTTTTTAAGATTTTAAAGTGCTTATTTAGTATGGCAGTTCTCTGTAAAATAAATTGTATCAAAACATAGTGTAATTTGTAGCTTTTCTATGATTATGGTATGTGTGTCAGTGTTTGTAAAGTCTAGGACCAATTAAGAGTATCAATATAAACTCAGTGGTCGGCAGCTGCGCCTTCAGGCAGCTGCTGTTGCTTTGCAGTTTGGTTTACAGAGCTAGTGGCGGCGGTTGATGATGGCTGTAAACTGATTTTGTCTTATTGTGGCAGAATGGGGCTTAAATTGGGCTGGTGCAAAATTGTTATTGTGAAAAATCCTCCAAAATCACATAAAAAAGCTACATAAATAAAATAAAATCCTATGTTAAGAACCTTTCTATGATTTTATTCAATTTTTGTAGATTTTTTATGTGATTTTGGAGGATTTTTCAGAATTTTTTTTTGTAATGTAGCAAGCCTAATCTGTAGAATTATTTTGTATTGTTTTAGCTTTGAACCAATATACTAGTGAATAGAATTAACTGTTGATTTCGGAGCGAAGCTTCTCTACAAATCAAATGTTTGTGCATCCATCGTGTACCGGAACTGACGTCCATGACAGTTATACAATCTTACCTGGAATTCACCACCCACATCGGATTTGTGATTAAAACATTCAAACTTCCTAAATCAAAATATTCATTCATTTCAAGCTAATTAATGTTTGTTCATTGGTTTAAGAGCATCTTTTGTTAAATGAAACAAGGTCGACTGAAAAATTACTTATTTTATTTCTGGATAATTTGTTCTAATTTAAAGAACGGTTTGATAAAAAAAAAGAATTAGCTGTATGTACGGCTTACAATTGTTAAAGAGTAGAAGTGCTACTAATTACGGGGGAAAAAGAAAATAAAAAATAATGAGAGTTTCGTTTAACTCCAGATATTAGAAATTAATGCATTCACAAAAATAATCCTATACTAAAAAGTTTTTATTAATAACGAAGCTACTCTATAATTTACTTTGTCTCTCCGTCAGTCCGTAACGCTAAGGGGGAAACATGATTTTCTCGGCTCCTATTTAAGATAGACAGCTAAATTTTCTAGTGAATATTCTCATGACATATGCCCATCTATCAGTTATTTGGGGTGCAAGATCGATTCCTAGATTTTTAGGTTTTCATGGTTTTCTCGATTCCTTTTCAGGATTGAAGGCTGAAATTATCAGGGATTAAATATGATCATATTTTCTGTATTTCCATCAAGTTTTATAAGATTTGTCTATTAATTGCGATGCTTAATCGATTCATAGATTTTTAAGTTTTTATGATTGTAAGGTTGCGTGATTTTAAAGGTTTGATGATTTTCCTAATTTACCAAGATTAATGTTTATTGTATGACACTGCTTTAAAGTAATTTTTTCCCGATATCCATTTTCATTTTTGAGCTTCGCTACTTATGGATGTTGTCATCCTTGTTAATTTTACAATGAAAACAAAGCATCCAATATATGATTTATTTGGTCAACTGGATTTAATCTTATAATTATACATTTTATATCCGCGGAAAGCTGTTTATAATACGATGCGATAAATTTCTATTACCTGCTATACAAGCATATAACAAATCTGTGCTTGGCTTTTGGTCACCTTAAAAAAAGTAAACTATTGTACTAGGTAGCAGAACTCGGCAGCTGCGCATCATCAGCCGCGACTAAGCCTCAAATTTAAACCCGTTTGGATAACTTGAAATTTTTTAGAAAGGAGGGATTGCCATATTAGTGTCAGGTTTAGTCTTCCAGCTGATTTTTGTTTGTAAAAGGTTGATTTCCCCCGAGGCTTAAGGCAGCTGCTGTGCCCTGATAAGAAGGGCAGTAATAATAAGCATGATAATAAGCATGATCCTTTTTCGAATAAAAAGTTCTCATGACAATATCCACTTTAATAGAGCTGAAGAAATTACATAATGGCCAATAAACGAAAAACAAATTGCAGGATAATTCAACTTCAAAAATTAACTTATTTCATCAATTTTGCTAACAATTTGTACATTTCATAAAGAATATTATAATGCTCATATTTTTGACTTCATAGAATAGAATTCCTACTGAAAATAACAATGTTTTTAGAACAAATTTTGCGTGTAATTTTTATACCTGATTTTCTTGTGCTTTTCAATGCGTGGAAGGAGTAGAAATAAACAAAGTTTGATACAGCGATACATAGACATGTAGATACAGCACCCCTATATAGATAGATAGATACATAGACATGTAGATACAGCACCCCTATATAGATAGATAGATACATAGACATGTAGATACAGCACCCCTATATAGATAGATAGATACATAGACATGTAGATACAGCACCCCTATATAGATAGATATATACATAGACATGTAGATACAGCACCCCTAGATAGATAGATACATAGAAATATACAAGTTTGAAGCAGTGATACATAGACGTGTTGATTAGGATATATAAGTTGGAAGGAATTTTAATGTTAGAGGGAGATTTGAAATCTGCATCAAATTCTAAGGATTTTTCATAAAATTCGTTTTTTGTATAATTCTTTATCTAAAAGCGATAATACAATTTAAGTTCATAAATTTTGACCAATAGGATAGGTGGATTGGAAACTACCTGCGCTCTAATTGGATGATTGATGTGCGACACTTAAGCTTCTCTATTCAGAGCGCAGATAATTTTCAATCTACCAATCACAGATGTCAAAATTTATTAACATAAATTGTATTTCCGCTTTTAGATAAAGAATTATACAAAAAAACGAATTTATGAAAAATCCTTAAAATTTGATGCAGATTTCAAATCTCCCTCTAACATTAAAATTCTTTCCAACTTATATATCTTAATGTTGATACAGTACTCCTAGATTGATAGATAGGTAGTTATTCTAGAAAATGCCTTACTTGTAAACACCTTGTAGACCTTCTTCTTGAAATATCCTAATAATTGTATCCAGTGGTCCTTGCTTTCTAGCTCTACCATCCTCTTAGTAAAAAAAAACAAGGATGACAACATTATCAAAAGCGATATTTTAAATAAGAAGAAAACTATTTTTTAAACTTTCCACAAATCAAAATCCTATGATTTAAAGTAGTAAGGATTTTTGTGTAAAGCTATAGTTCTCGGAAAATAATTGTCCGAATTAGTTGTACTCATCAGACAAGCTTTATATAGGATGGTTTTAGACAATTTTCTGAATTTCTCCATCATCCCATAGAGGCTAGTACGAAGCTTATAGTCTGAAACAACGTAATTTTTCTACTAATGTTAAAGTTAAACTGCCTATAAAATGCGATAAAATTTCCAGCCGAATCTTAATGTATACAAATCTAACCAAAGCTGCTATTTATTATGAAATCTGTAGATTGTCGGCTGCCGCCGCTGGAACTAGTCACTCCATAGTCTATTATTACCTAACTGAGCTCTGGTAAAACTTGTAGTCAGGGGCATTGTCAACAGCTGGGCACTAACACTTCCCTAAGATTAATATATAGATAGATAAGCGATATATAATTATTTTGATGTTGCGCCAGATTTTCATAAACTCTAATAAAGTGAACTTGCAGCTGGCTAAAATAATGATACCCCTTATCCCCCTTTTCTACATCCCCTTCCATCCTACTGGTTGAAAGAACTGGCCAATAAATAAATAGCGACATAATTCGACAACAAATTTTCCATTAGATGGATGTGTGTTTGTAGCCATAGTTTCTTAGTGTTCGGACCTTAGTAGTCTTGGACGAGACACTTTTGAATATCCACTAAAGCCATTTTTAAAACTAAGATGGAAAGTGGAGTACGGACTACCCCATTCAATCAAGTGCCCCTATAGGCCTCTAGGAACATAGCCACTTATTTACATAAAAAGTACTAAATGTTCTGAAACCTACCGTAGCACCTGATACGGCTTGGACAAAAGTGTGAAAACTGAATATATTGCTCGACATTTTTCTGAAAAAAATCTGATTTAATATTATGAATAGCCTGTAAAATTCTTATATCCGCTGGATTAGAAGCGGTTCTCAGCCATACTAAAAAACCATGTTCATGGTATTTTAGATAAATTTCCAAAAACATTATTTTAAAACATCGGGCCTTCGGGGCTAACAAATCTTAAATTAAAATTGAAATACCTTCGCCTTCTTCTTCTCATAATATTTGAATTTTAGAAACCTAAATAAAGTTCATTCTATTTAGGTTCATTCATTTACTAGATAAATTTTAGTTGTGAAGCTAATCTATGAGACTAGAGGCGTTAAAAATAGTACCTAATGATGCTATGTCAGGCGCGTGACATCAATTGTAAAGGTAGGGGTAACACCTAGGCCAATACACAGGCACAACTTATTACCAGGACTTCCAGACAAAGTTCGTACAATCAAAGATTTAGTTGTCTGTTGGATAACCCAATACCCAACGAGCGAATGGACACTTTACCCTGCAATTAAGACGCGGAATATGATTCAAGGTGCATGGAGAGGGCTAGAACCCGAAGCTTCTTTTGCAGTTTAATACTTCCCTTAACTTTTATATTAAACTTTAGGTATACCTGCCCTTTCTTAGATACCTATGTGATAGATATACCTACATATTTTAGATTAGAAATAAGGTACACATATGAAAAGATATTTATACCTAAAGTTTTTTTTTGTAGTTCTAGCTTTATGATTTAAATGTTGACTTAATAATTCCTATAGATTTTATTTTAAATACTTTGTGTATTGGATGTATTGCTGTGTTCATAACTGTCCTTGTCCTGTATTGGAATTTTAAGAATGAACTGTAAAAGAATTTTTTATCAATGTCATTGGATGGTTAAAATTTTCCATCATGAACTTATGTAATTGTTTAGAACTTTAAGTGTATGTACGCTAGACACATATTCACATAATGGTAACAAGTATGACAACATCCATAAAAGCGAAGCACTGAAACGGTAAGACAAACGGGCATAAATACTTGTATAGTGTCAGAACTGAATAATCAGAATATAAATTTATAAGAGTTGAATCAAAATTATAAGTAAATTTGTTGAAAAACTGCTAGATACAGAATAATGTTTAAGGACATACTTAAATTTTTAGGACTTGATTATAGAGTCGATTCGCTTATAAAATTGTACTTTGTTGTCCCAGGAATCAGTATACCAAAAATCAGATCAATTAATCGGATAATAATATTACATACAAATTTGTTGTTAAAAAAGTTAAATTAGAAATGTTTAAAATGGACGTACGGACATTCTGGTATTGATTATTGAGTTGCTACGCTTTCTAAATTGTATCTAACTACTGCAGGAATCACCATGCAAAGTTTGAAAATGATAGGACATCTCTGACATGCCTAAATTAACAAAAAGATATATCCGTTCCGGAAGGACGTACGGACCGACCCTAATTATAGAAAAGCTTCGCTTTTAAAAACAAGGATTACAAAATGAGTGTCGGCGCTTTCAAAATTTATTATTATTTATACGTCTTAATTTAAATCTGTCGTTAAACTACTTAAAATAGATACTAGATATGAATATACGTCAATTTTGGACACCATTTTATGACTATAGAAATGCTTCGCCTATAAAATTTTGCGTTATCATCCTAGGAATCAATTTTGCAAAATACAACTTGAATATAATCATCGTGTTTTATATAAGGCCAAAAAATGTCCTGTGGTCAAAAGAAGATAAGAAGAAAAAGAAAGAGAAAAAAGGAAATAAATAGAAGATAAAAGAATGATAAAAAATCACGAAGCCTTAATCAAAAATATAATATATCTATATGTCTTTTGCAGCATAACCAATGGACTGACAGACAAAATAATTTATAAAATTGAACCTTTGATTTTGTTACATACACAAAAGTTTTGAAATTGGTTTAAAAATATATGTACATCAAAATAAATTTATAAATAAAAGCGACTAAAAAGCTGCTTCAAAGCAGTCGACCTGATATGAATTTTATATACTCAAATACTCCATGATTGATGATAGGAATGCTGACAAAAAAAATCAGAGGTCTAGCTTTACGGACTGACAGACAGACAACATGAATTATAGAGTAGTTTCTCAACTTTTAGTGATCACATAAGATAATTTTAAAAATAATGAAAAATAAAAAAGTACTTATTTATCACAAACATATATTAGTAAAGATTAAGCTTATCTCATAAAAACAAAAATCTAACTAATAACAAAACTTTATCTTTTTGAAAGCGACGCTTTTCTATAATTAGGTTCAATCCGTCCGTACGTCCGTAACGAATAGCTCTTTTCGTTAATTTAGGCATGTTAGAATTGACCTATCGATTTTAAACTTTGTATGGCGATTCCTGTAGTAGTTAGGTACGATTTAGAAAGCGTAGCAACTCTGTAATCGTTACCTGAAAGAAACTTATTTCTTTCAAATTATTTCTTTAGATTTTTTTCTTTTAATTTGTACTAGGATTATATTTTTATCTCGCTTTTTAAATAATAATATTAATGATCTGATATCCGTTTCTTCAGAAATAAACAAGGGGGTCTACATCCATATGTAGCGAAGCTCAAAAATTATGGATAGATATCAAGAAAAAAATGAACTATATAGCAGTTTTATAAAAAAAAACATTAAACAAAAAACAGAAAGACATGAAACCTTTTAAGATTTATAACTTGAAAATATATTTAGGAATCGATCTAGCACTTCAACAAATAAGCAAATCTTAGTGAAACTTTGTGAGGATATGTAAATTGTGAACTTATTTAATCCCTAGATATATCAGTCTTCTATGTTGAATAGTAGTAAAGAAAATCATGAAAACTTAAATATTTAGGAATCGAACTAGCACCCCAACTAATAAGCAAATCTCAGTAAAACTTGATAAAAGTATGCAGAATATTGAGGTATTCAATCCCAGAAAATTTAAGCCATCTATCTTGAATAGGAGTTGAAATATTTATGAAAACTTAAAAATGTAGGAATCGATTTAGCACCCCAATTAATTGGCGAACCTTAATGAAACTTTGTGAAAATATGAAGAATGTCAACATATTTAATCCCTGAAAATTTCAGGTTTCTATCTTAAAAAGGGGCTGAGAAAATCACGTTTCCCTCTCTCTAACTCTGACAGACGGACGGACAGACATTTCGAATTATAGAGTAGCGTCGCTACTAACAAGGAGGTCAACAATAACATCCATAACTAGCATTCGAAAATAAAAATCAGATTTAAAAATCAGAAGAATGAATTTACTGGAAAAAAAAGAAACTTTTCAATTGTATTTTTTTACATTTTTTCTAAGCTATATTTTTTGTAAACTTATCTCAAAATATCTAGTCTTCTATCTCGAATACCAGCAGTGAAAATCACATTTCTTAACCATATCGTTACGGACTGACGTACTTTCAGACAAAGAGAATTATAAAATACCTTCGCTACTGAAAAACTAATTCAAAATTGTATGTTAAACTTGTATAACTCTATATAATTACCTTATTTCTGATTAACAGAGTTCACTTCATCAATTTAAATCTAAGACTATTAATATGAAACATGTTCTTAAACAAGGATGACAACGTTTATTAAAGCAAGGCACTTATCTTTTTAGATAGACAATTGAAAAGTGTCATTCTTTTATATCATCTATAATACAAAGTAGCTTGATGTCTGTCTGTCCGTCTGAAGCTTAAGATCTCAGTAACCACTGAACCGATCGGATTCTACTCTTCAGGGTATATACCTATTGGTCCTGTGGTGGTTTTAAGCTATTTTCTTGGGGGGTGGGACACCCCCAACCCCAAAAAAAAACAAAAAAATCCCCTCCCACATTTTTTTTTTTTTTTTTGCTGAAGATTTCCTTGGTCCTTTTTGTTTTGTAGAAGATTTCCTTGGTCTTTTATGTTTTGTAGAAGATTACCTTCTCCTTTAACGAATTTCGCCTTAATTTTTTTATCACCTCTTGGGGCAAAGCTCTTAGAGGCTAGGGGCGAAGCCGCTAGTCCTTATTATAAAGTAGAAAGGGTTTTTAATCTGTCCGCTAATATCTCGGTAACCACTGATCTGATTGAGTACTCTTTTTTTGGAAGCTTCACATAATTTTCGAAATTTTTTTAACTAGTCCGGTTCTAAGATAATTTCTTTGCACCCCCCCCCCCCCCCACTACATTATTAAGTATGAAATAAAGATTTAAGGTTTTTTGTTTATCCATTAAGATCTCAAAATGCGTTCCTTACTTAAGGGAAGCTCTATGTAAGTAATAGATTTATAAGCATAGATGTATAACCAATATAACTACCCGGTTCCAGTAATGGGGACCGTTTTCCGTCTACTAGCAAATTGCTTTCTGCTCTTTTGTTGCGGCTGTGTTAATATTTCCGACGCTATTTGCTGTCATTCAAAGACCCAGTTGAGAGTCTGTGCAGGGTTCGCACCCAGTGAACATACATTCTAACCCCTGTCCCCTCTATTATTTTACTTTAATCTTGATCTAATTCAACTTTGTAACGTACAGACCCTAGTATAGAAAAGCTCCTGTATGAACAAATTAAATTACAAGTGTGGATTAAATATATTATGTTTCATAATAAATAATCCCTTTTCATTAATTTTGTCATACTCATACTTTGTATTTCATAAACAATGTTTTGTAAAACTTTAATAGTGGCTTCGCCTCTAGCCTTCTGAGGGCTGTTAAAAGGCTTTGATCTCCGTTTTGATTTTAAATAAAAGGAAAAATTTATGGTTTCTATTTTTTATATCCTAATTTTATAATATACTTATCGTAATATTCAGGGATATATCCGGCTGAAAAATAAACTTGTTCCCAAAGTTTTATAACCATATTTTCTTATTTGTTGGCTCAAAAACGTTGCGTGCTTTTAATCAATATAGTGGCCGGTTCAATACTAAAAGTCCAAACTTTTCAACCTATAATTTTAATCTACAGACAGGGTGATTTTGTTTAACAGTCTTGGTATTCTACATCATTTTATTATCCAATGCTTATACCTTAAGAGATCCA
This sequence comes from Acartia tonsa, assembly GCF_053477335.1. Taxonomy (NCBI): domain Eukaryota; kingdom Metazoa; phylum Arthropoda; class Copepoda; order Calanoida; family Acartiidae; genus Acartia; species Acartia tonsa. The sequence goes on from NC_137269.1 coordinate 5,605,751, forward strand.
TGGGTTTGGGTAATATGCGAGGGGATTTTTCAAAATTTCATTAAATCAAATGGCATTGTTCCTAGCCTTAGAACTATCTATCTCACGGATACCAAATCCCCTACCATTTATGTTAAATTTTCAACATAAGGAAAAGAATATAATTTTTAAAGAATCAATGTATTCAGTCTCGGAGTGGCTATTATAACTCTTTCTTAACCTAACCTAACCTAAAGTAAAGCATCAAAACTGAAATCATCCAAAATGGCAAAATCAAATGACATTGTCCCTAGCCTTAGAACTATCTATCTGACGGATACCAAATCCCCTACCATTTATGTTAAATTTTAAACATAAGGAAAAAGAATATAATTTTTAAAGAATTAAAGTATTTAGTCTCTGAGTTGCTATTATAACCCTTACCTAACCTAAATTAAAGCATCTAAACTTTCCAAGAGGAAGGACAAAGGGGTTGATTTGTTTTAAATTTTATGGTGTGTAGAAGTCCACATATATCCGCAATATCAACCAAAATTTCATTATTTCATCAAACGGACGCAAACTTTTTTGATCACTTCGAGTATGCATGAAACAAAACTTTTATCCAAGACAATTTACCTAACCCGTTTCTTAATGAGGGCATAACAAGGCATTTTGGTAAATTTCCACCATCCTACTAAAGAATGGGTTTAAAGGTTAGTAGAAATGGATGAAAAAAGGTGGATATTGCGACAGGTAAATTCTTGTCATTAATTTTGGTTTTAAAAATAGTCAGATATTAGTCACTAGTGGCTACGCCCCCTAGAAGCCTCTAGGGGCACTGGTTGGAGGGGGAAATGTCGACCTCATCCCATTTTAAAGTTGAGTTTCAAAAGACTTTTAAAAATATTTCTGGGGGGAGGGGGTTAAAACACCCGCTCCGAAAATAGTTTAAAACCTTCCCAAGACCTAAAAGAAGCTTCACTTTAAAGGAGAACAATTTCGGTTCAGCGGTTAGCGAGATCCTTTGGGACAGAGAAAAAATGCTTACTACTTTATATAATAGGATAAAAGAGGGGGGGTGTGGAAGCATTGTTATATTAGCCAGCTAGGAGAAACATTTTATCATGGTATTCAATAATCTCTCACAATATCCACGAATTTCATATTCATTTTAGTAGTTAAAACATAAAATTAAACAAGAACCAAGTTAATAAATTTTAACTATTTAAGGACACAAAGAAACATAAAAACACTAAATATTTTCATATTTTGGCAATAGTCGTGGCAACGCCCCTCAAGGGGCGATTCGACGTTTTTTTAATGGCTTTTTATAGGTTATTTTATGTTAGGTTAGGTTATATTGAGTTAAGTGATTGCCCCACAGGGTTAGGCAATTAGCCCCGCAGGGGCTAGAAATATGAGGAAAGCTACTTTGAAAAATACGAAGAATTGCCCCTTAAGGTGCGTTGCCACGAAAGGGACTATAGCCCGTATATTTAAAAATAAATTTATGTATTTTTCGAAATATTATTTAAATTTATATTTGTTATTATGTAAACTTAATTAAAAGAAAAGTAAAGCTTTATTTTAAACAAGGATGGCAACAACCATAATTATCGAAGCACAAATGTATATTGAATTCCTTTTAAATCAAATAAATAAGGACAAAGGGTATATATAATTATAATTAATAATATATTCATAAAAAAAAAACATTTATCTACTGCGTTTATGACAGAGGAATATTCACCAAAAAATTTAGTTTTATAACTAAAATAGGAGTTGGGAAAAATACATTTACCCTTTGCCAGAAAGACGGATGGGCGGACAGACGGACAAAGTGAGTTAAAGAGTGGCTTCGTTACTAAAAATCACTTTAAAGTAGAACTTTGAGACAGAAAATTGAAACTAAATACAAATTAAAAACTTGAAATCGTGTGATGTTAAAAAATACCAAGACCGGTTGGTTTATTTTTATGTCAAATGGTTTTAGCTTGACCAACCATTTTTTTAAAAACTTTTTCATGTGACTTTTTATTCTAACAAGATTGACAACATTCACAAAAGCGAATATTAACCTTGTAGAATGTCAGAATTTGATAAGCAGGATATTAATTTAAATGTATAAATAAGATTGTATGCAAATTTGCTGCAAAATCGTATATACATACATAATAATGTTTAAGGATATATTAACTTTTTAGGACTTAATTGTAGATATGCTTCGCTAAAAATATTGTTCCAAAAAAATTCAAATACGGTCTTTTTGGTATCAAATATAGAATTACTAATCTATCTAAATCGTACCAAACTAATAATGGAATCATCATGCAAAGTTTGAAATCAATGGGTCATTTTAAATATGCCTACAGTTACGCGCGGACAGATGTACAGACGCAAGCAATAGAAAAGCTTCGCTTTTAAAAAGTTTACATATACATATTATATAGCATACTAGCGGCTTCGCCCCTAGAGGCCTCTAGTGGCACTTGAGGGGGAGTTGAATCCCAAAACACTTTTTTTTAATTTAGAAAAAAAGTTTTAAAAAGAATTTAGGGGGGGATTGGTGACCCCCCTATCACACTTTTTATTTTAGTTTCTTTAAAAATTAAAAAAAATTTGGGGGGGGATATTTTTTTTCTAGGGGCGATTTCTCTTGGGAGGATGGTGGTACCCTCTCCCAAAATAGTTATAAACCTTCCCGAGACCTATGAGAAGTACCCTAATAAGGAGAACATGATCGCTTTAGCGGTTAGAGAGATCCTTCGGTACAAACAAACAAACAAATAGACAGTTAGACACCGTTCTACTTTGTAGTATAGATAAAGATGAGGCCTTTTTTATGAGGTTTGTGTATGAAATATGCGTTTTATGTTTTATATGACTTAATGATCCTTTAGAGATTTTAAGGGATATTATAATAGCCAATAAAATAATGTCCATTTATAACTATGATTAAATGTATGATAAATTGAAATTATTTGTTGAAAAGTTTAAACACTGCTAGTTTAAACTGACCATTTAAAATATGATTTTAAAAATGTTTGAATTATGGATATAAGGTTCAATGTTGTTTCTTTGAATGTAGATATGCTAATTATACAGTGTACAGCTCAAATGGATATATCATTACTTGAATGTTACACCAGATTTTCACGTTCTCTAACAATGTGTTACACGCAGCGGGCTAAAATAACGATTTGCCCTTTCCAACCTCTTTATCCCATCCCCTCCTCTCCTACTGACTAATAAACGAGTTCCATGTTAGGAAGCTAAATTCACAACAATTTTTCCCCCTTTTATAATAACCACGTATATTCTACATCCATTTCTGCTTTATACTATAAATAATTAAGTATGTTATGTCTACTATTATATAAAGCAGGGAGGGAAATGACAATGTAGGATAAATTGATTTTCTCGTATTCATTCGAATCCGGTGGATAGGAACCGGTTCTCATCCATACGAAAAAACTATGTCTAGCATCGTATTATATCCAGATTTCTACGAATATAAAAATGTACAATCATAAGATTAAAACCAGTTTTTTAGCCCGTTCCTTCGGCACCTCGGGTCTAAAAAAACTGGTTTTAATCTTTTAATTGTACATTCTATATCCGCGGAAAGCCGTTTATAAACCGATTCGAGAAATAACTATTACCAACATCTTGTACTGCCCACCTACTAAAAGCAGAAATAAAAATACATATCAATCAGTGGCCTGTGCGGTATGGAGTTATTACTTATTTTGAAATTGGGAGAGCCTGCCTACTCTTGCTTTATCTCCTAATGGTATCACATCCTTGTAATGAATTAATGTACACGCCACTAAAGTTTATTTAAAATCCATTGCCCTCTACCTGTATCCCTGGCTAGAAGTAATATTGTAACATCTTAATTAAATTATCATGGTTAAGCAGACTATAAGCAGCCTCGCTTCGTCCGTGTTTTATATTGTTAACAAGGATGATAACATCAAATATAGCAAAGCTCCTTTAGGACAAACGAACATTAACACTGACACAATAGAACTTATTTTGAATTAAGAGATAATGTTATTGTTCAGGAGCATACTTTTATTTGTAGGACTTCATAAAAATGGTTTGCTTTTAAAATTTTACTTTGTAGAACTAGCATTTTTCATTTAAAAAGCAATGACATGTAAAAATTGTTGCAAAAATAATTTTATTAAATAATATTAACCCTCATATAATTTTCTGTGTGTGAAAAAAGGTTAATTTTTAATATCTTTTTCCTGGGTAGAAAGGGTGACTGGCAGGGTCATCCAGGTAAAGAGGAAAAATATGTACTTTTTACTTAATCAAAGTATTTCTATGATACCAAATGACTTAAATATCCTATATTAGTACATAGTAATATGAAATAGTAAATCCAGGTCTCCTACTATCTTTAAATGGCTCCTGTGACTACAATTTTTCACTTGGATATTTTAAATTTAAACCAAACTTTTTCTAACCAGGACAATTATAGAGTTGGTATGTTTTCTGAATAGTACCTAACTATCAGAGGAATCAACATGGTATGTTGGAAGTCGGTAGGACAGTTCTAACATACAAAAATAAAGAGTAATTTGTTAAAAAAATTATAATACGATACTATACATGTTTTTTTCAGTATGGCTCAGAACCGATTCTTATCCAAACGGATATAAATCAGTGTCGAAGCTATAATAGAAATTTTTTAATGTTTTCTTTCAAAACAAAGAATTATGGATTTGGCTTATTTTATTTTTAAGATTTCAGCCATTTTTTTTTGCCAAATAGTATAAACGTATAAAACCTACCATTCCTGTTTCCTTATCTGATAGACCACTAGAATACAAACAACTATATATAATAGAATTGTAGTAGAGTAATCACGTAGCACATCCACTCGTCTGCGGGGAGGTGAAAGTTTCAATTATCGGCTCAAAACTGCGTTTGCAAGATGACGTTATAAATGGTTCCTACCGCTTGAGGTCAGCTGACATCTGCAGATGTTTTTATAATCAGTTAAATTAGGGGTAATGCCTTGACCCAACTCATTACAATGCACAGTTAGGATTTCTAAAAATTTTAATCCTTTTTTTTGGTGTGGTGGGGGGGGGGGGAGGTTCTGGGTTGTATAAGAATTTTGTTTCTTATCTAACACCTTAGTTGAAACGATTCAGTATCATTTTATATAATGTTAATTCTTATAACTTATTATTCATATTTTTTCTAATATTATACTTATATACATAACTTTAAATTCGAGTTTACAAGAATAACAACACTCACAAAAGCGAAGTTTATCAATATATATAGTAATTTTACAAAAGGTACCGTAATGTAATGTTTTAATACTTTAGCAGTTGAACCTTTCAATTTAATAAAAACAGCTCGTTTAGTACATATTCGAGAAAATAAAAACTTTATTTCGATGTACTTAGAAATAATAGTTATTTGTCGTATCGTATTATAGACTGCTTTTCGCGATAAAATGATAAATCATGAGATAAAAACCAGTTTTGTTCACCCGGGTCTTCGATAATAAAACTTGTATTAATTTTATGAGGAATTTGTCTGCTATACATAATTTTTCAATATCGCTGAGAACTGGTTCTAATCCATTGGATATTAATCGGTTTCGAAGTCAAGAGATTAATATTGATTGTACTACTTTTCCATTCCAGTATTAGTATTCAACCTATATTGTCAAACAAATTAGCAGAAATTTTTTTTGTAAACGTTTTGTCGGGACGAAATAATCCCACCCCCCCCCCCCCCATAACGATTCAGCTGACTTGATCCAAAATAATTATCAATTTTCTTATCAAAAGTTAAGCCTTCTATTGTTAATGTTTTATCAGGTAAATGGATTGCAATAATACCCAAAGTTTTATACTCGATAACTTTGAGTACTTTTATTGAATTTTGATTGGTTACTTCAAAACTAGTAGTGTTTTAACTTTTCAACCAATAATTTTTATTAAAAGAAGGGGTAATTTCGGCTTTATTCATTGGGGATGTACATCAATTTGTCGTCTATTGTATTATCCCTACGGATATACTTTATAGGGATCTAAAGACAATGGCCGATAAATTGATGTACATCCCAAATGATGATACACAAAATTACCCCCCTCTAGATTACAATGCGTTTTATTGAATTATTAAATTAAACCAGATCCCCAAAGTTGTTGAGCCAACAAATAAGAAAATTCAGGAACTAGTGTAATAAACAGCCTAATGTCCTTTCAAAGTGTAGAATCTTCGCTTTTAAGTTTAATTTGGCGGTTTTATTTAAACGCCTTGTGAATAAATTCAAGTATGGCCTAATCTACCTTGATTCTGTCTCAGTATCGCATTCACCGTGTCACCAGTAATACCTTCCAATTCAAGTGAATTATCTATCTATCAGATAAAAAGGAACGTTTATTTAAGTGTTCTTGATTCTTTTTTCGGTGAGTACATTTTTGTGGCTTTTTTACTTAAATCTATATAGAATTACTTGGATGTTGCATCAGATTTTCATGCACACTAATTAAGTTATACTATCCAACTGGCTAAATCAACGATACTCGCCTTACCCCACCCCCCCCCCCCTCCAACTGGATGATCGAATTGAACATTTAATTACGTCAATTTTAACAACCTAAATTGACGACAAATTTTCCACTGTCAATATTTCCACGTATTTACTTTTATTTAAACCAAATTCAAATTAAATTTTGTTGTCCTTATACTGCGTAATTAAAAGGAACAATGTCGAACTATTATAAAAGCCCAAACATTACTTTTTTTGTAAATATCCGTTCATGGACGTACTTTCGCAGAAGATCCTATTTATTGAGTAGCAGCTCTTATAAATATTGTTTTCTTTATTTTTCTAAATTGTCTCATGTACTAATGTTTTGATTAATATTAGCGAGAGAAAAAAATTAAATAATAAATAAATAATAAGCAAAAATCTGCGTTTGGTAGCTAGTTAAAATTGTAGGCTAAGAATGGGTTATGGGGTTTTTTATAATAAATATAGATTTCAATAATTTCTAATACCCTTCCCCCTTCACTTTCTAATATACTCTTACACCCCCCCCCCTTTCTCCTCCATTTTTCATTAATGCGTCACAAAAGCTTGTTAGTTATTAACAGGTTTCAAGATTTTTATCTCAAATATTTTCTAGTCTTTTCCTTAGAGGGGACAATTTTTCTATAATTTTAGGTTAACACGCTACTTTATAATACAAAGTAGCTTGATGTCTGTCCGTCTGAAGGTCAAGATCTCAGTAACCACTGAACCGATCGGATACTCTTCAGGGTATATACCTATTGGTTCTGTGGTGGTTTTAAGCTATTTTCCCAAAAAAAAACATTTAAATTCCCCACCAAAAAAAAAAAATTCTGGGGAAACTACTTCAAAATAAATGGCAGCACCAGAAATACTTTATTTTCTTTATTTTTTTTTTTAAATAGTTGTTAAATAACCTTCTGTGGATCCACGAGTAAGGGAAAACCATATCGGTTCAGCGGTTAGCGAGATCTTAAACTACAAGATAAAAGACACATAGAAAGACATCCTGTTACTTTTATATAAGGATTTACAAAATAAAATACAACAGTCAGCGCAAAGAAATGGTTTTGGCTAAATACCTCCGCCGATTTTTATCAATTCAAATCGCAGAATGTTTGTCCCATTTCCTTATATAAATTCAATTCACGTGATTTTTAAAAAAGTTTTATAAATCGATTTTTAAACATTGATTTTGATTTCGTGTATTTAAAAAATGGTCGAATTTCATTTTTTGTTAGTTTTTTTGTCCTAAAATCAGTCCTTTCTGAAATTTTTTATGCCATCGAACTAGCCGTTTGTGAGATCTTACATACACACGAGTGTGCACATACAAACCTAATTTGATTATTCTTGTTTAAACTTTTATGTAATAGCAAAGAATAATTTTACAAATACGCCCACATTTTGTAAAAAATTAACAATTTGAGGGGGGAGTCCAAAATCCATAAGATGATTACAGAGATGGAGCGATGATTAAAAAGTATAAGTGACTTAATTGGAGAAAGTTACATATAATTTTTTTCTAAAATAATAAAATAAACTTTTAGAGGTAAAGGGGGTGGAGGGGAGGTATCGTTATTTTAGCCAGCTTTTTTCTTTGAGGGGGTGGGGTAATCTTTATATTATAGAGGTTTACGCCCAAGCTTTTTTATTTAGGAGGGATAAAAATTAAAAACAAAAAAAGTTTTTTTGGGGGGGTTAATCACCCCTTTACTCCCCCCCCCCCCTTGGATGTCCCTGCAGCTTTTTGTATCAGTTTATCAGAGTACATGAAAATCTGGTGCAACATCTAATTAACAATATATTGATTAATCTATTTTAAGGATGCTGTGAGCATTGGTGCAAAAAATATGACGTAACAAAAAAAATTAGCCAATGAGAGTCCACTATAAATTTTACCATTGGTCAATAACGGCCTCTCATTGGCTAATTTTTTTTGTTACGTCATATTTTTTGCACCAATACTCACAGCATCTATTTTAGGTGTTTTCTTATCATTGAAGATGTGTTCCTCCCCCGAGATGTCCAAACAGTCTGATGGCTCCAGTTCTTGTTCCAGCAGTCCTCTTCAGGAATAGTATTCTACAATCTAGTTACTCTATATGGCAGGGCTCGGCAGCCGCAACTAAGCCTCGAATTAAAACCCCCGCTTGGATACTTTGACAAATCTTTTATTCAAAGAGGGATTGTCATATTTGGGTCAGGTTTTTAAAAATTGTAAAAGGTTAATTTCCGTAAGTCTTACAGGTGGCTGCAGCGCAGCTGCCGAGCCCTGATTTATCACCTATAATAAGTATTGCTGTCAGGGAGGGATGGAGGAGACAATGGACTATAAATCAAACTGTTAAGTCTCTTAATCACGTTCTTTTATTCGTTGGCTTTAAAACTTGCAAAAAAATAGATAGAGCCCAAAAACTGGTTATCCAAGCCATTTATACTTTATAACCTTTAACTGACCTCCATGACCTTGCAAAAAAAAAATAGAGAACCAGATTGTAAAATATCCGCCACCTGTGTTTATGTGCAGTTAACCGACATGAGATTCAGCTCAGTTGTGAATAGACAGCGCATCCTGTGTGTTCTCGGTGGCATCTACTATATCTTCAATGGCACCCCGCCCTACACTGCCTACACAGACTGGATATAATACTTATTGTTATTATTATTATTATCAACATGCAGCTTTGTGGCACCCAGTTGTAGAAACAAGTAATAATCCAAGGAAGAACACTTTTTGATAACATATAAAATTGTATTTCATTTTGATTAGATTTTTTTGGTCTTTCATTATAATGATTAAATTGCCATCGGATGAAATTTTTTAAAAAATCTTATTTTGAAACGAAACAAGTACAAACATAGAGATTTTTTGTAGCAAAGCTACTCTATAATTTATTTTGTCTGTCCGTCATTTGATTTAGCTACTACTTCAGATAGAATGCTGATTTTTTATTATATAATTCAATTGATCTGTCAGTATGTCGGACTGCTAAAAGAGAAAAGTAAACACTTTTCATAAAGTTTTTACATTCCTATAATCGCATATTATTTCCATTTCAATTTATTTTTTAATGATCGCGGAACACCTGATCTATAACTCACTTAGTCCGTTTGTCCCCAATTAAGTTTTTATGTGCTTCTCTGCTTATGGATGTTTTCATCCTTGTTTAAAAACCTCTGGATAGGAATGATACATAAGAGTTTTAAACCAGTTGAAAGTTCTAATAAAGTGATGTAATACAATACAAATGACCAATGAGAGGCCAGAATACATATGGTTTGTTTTAATTCTGAATTTCCGTGACCTTAGCAAAGCAAGTGATTCCAATGGCCATTAATTAAATCCCTTCAGGAGTGGTTTTATGAAAAGCAAAGTTGTTCAAAATTTTAAATAAATAATCTTTGCATTTCTTGTCATGATTATGCGGTAACTCCTAGGGGATGAAGATTGAACTTGAAATTTTCAAATCTAATTTTCTCAAAAAGACCCCGCTGAAATATTTTGGTTTTACCTGGAATCATCTTGGTTTTATGTATAATTTCACCAACCATAGGTTCCAGAGCTCGGCACTTACTTTTGTCTTTATTCAATTGTAGCCTGGCGTGATTGGTCATTTGTATTGTATGACGTCATTTTTTATTAAGCACTATCAACTACTTCATTAGTATTATATTCAAGACAAAACATAATATAATTTTAAAGATCAAGTGATGAAAAAAGTCAATGAATTCCAAAGCAACTAAAATTTTTCTATCAAAATATGTTCTTTACTGCAGTGGTTGCTTAAAAGCTGACAAAGTTATACCTAGACACTTATAGTGACAAGATATCATTTTCTCTAAGTGATTTGTGATTTGTGAATAAACAAAGTATTCAAGATGACTCAATATCAACAAAAGAATAATTTTTCTTTGCAATTAAGGTAAGTGTGGTAGTCGGACAGACAGACTGTCACTTCCTAGAGCACGCTATGCTCCGGGACTGCCGATAACACCCAGGTGGTTAATCCCCTCACTATCACATTTGCTCAGTAGGGTTGAACTGCTTCTACCACATAAGCATCAATAATCCTTATGATAAAGTAACAGGATGTTTGTATGTTTGTTTGTTTGTTTGTTTTTCTGTGTGTTTGTGTGTTTGTACCGAAGGATCTCGCTAACCGCTGAACCGATCGGGTTCTCCTTAACAGGGTAGCTTCTCATAAGTCCCGGGAAGGTTTATAACTATTTTGGGGGAGGGTACCACCACCCTCCCAAGAGAAAGGACAAAAAAATCAAAAAAAAATTTAATTTATGGGAGACTTCAATGTCAAATAAAGAGGTATCGTACATAAAAAATTAACTTTAACAAAAACATTTAAAGTGCCACTAGAGGCCTCTAGGGGCGTAGCCGCTAGTCCTTATCATAAAGTAACAGGATGTTTGTATGTTTGTTTGTTTGTACGGAAGGATCTCGCAAAAAACGATAAATTAATTTACAGGTTAGCTTCTCATAGGTCCCGGGAAGGTTTACAACTATTTTTTTCCTTTTCTTTTTAATTTTAAAATTTTAGAAATGGTTATCGGATCCCCCCTGCCTCAAGTGCCCCCAAAGGCCTCTAGGGGTTGTATCCGCTAGTTTCTTTATATAAAGTAGTATGATTTTTTTGTTTGTAGCGAAGGATCACGCTAATTGTTAAACAGATTTGGTTCTCTTTAACAGTAAAGCTACTTATAGTTACCACCACCCTCCAAAGAGAAATCACACCTAAAATAGGACCTATCTCCCAAAGATTTTGTTTAAAGTAAATACATGGGGCGGGGTTCACTTCCCCCTAAACCATCTCAAGAAAGGTAGAAAGATCTTTGTCCGTCTGTGTGTTCCAAAGTATCTCGCCAACCACAGAACCAATGGGATGTTTATAACTATTCTATGTGAGGGTGCCACCCCCTTTCCAAAAGAAATTGTCCCTAGAAAAAGAAATACCTCCCCCTTCCCCCAAAATAAAATGTTTTTTTCTTTTCTTTTAAAACTACAATTAAAAGTGCCCTCTAGTTTTTCATACAATCATACACATACATTATCGCTTTGAATACTATGATATTTATTTCCCGCACCGTATTATAAACAGCTTTCCACGGATATAAAATGTACAATTATAAGACTAAAACCAGTTTTCTTAACCCTGAGGGGCCGAGAGCCCTTGGCTAACAATACTGGTATTAATTTTATAATTTTTATCTTAATATTCGTGGAAAATTGTCAATTACAATGCTTTGCATGATTTTTCAGTATTGCTGATGAGAACCGGTTCTAAAACAGCGGATATTAATAGGTTTCGAAGCCATACTGGAATATTTATTTCTCGTATCGTATTATAAACGGCTTTCCGCGGATATAAGTTTTAATCTTGTGATTGTACATTTCTATATTCGTAGAAAACTGGATATAATACGATGCTAGACATAGTTTTTTCGTATGGATGAGAACCGGTTCCTATCCACCGGATTCAAATGAATACGAGAAAAGTTTTTATGAAAATTTATGTTTTTGTAGTGCAAACCCAGTGGTGAAATCTTTCTTGGCTGGCTCTTTCAGTGGAACCTGTTCTACCCTTCTCTTCCAACCACTGGACCTTGTCAAGACTAGAATCCAACAGGTAAAAATATCAGGAATTTAAAGGGATAAGACAATGGTCAAAAAATTAATGTACATCCCCAATGATTATACACAATATTAAAATTACAATAGTGAATCATTTGAACACTTAATGAACTAACCAATCAATATTCAATAAAAGTTCCCAAAGTTGTTAAGCCAACGAATAAGAAAACGTGATTATAAAACTTTTGGGTCTAGTGTAATAAACAGCCCAATGTTCCCTCTCTCCCCGTAAATATATTCATTCTCGGCCCTTTTAATATATTATAAGCAATAACTGCGGCTGAATGCTATGTTGTAGCTGCTGCTTTATATGGCTGCGGCTAAGGTTGGGTGAATTAAGATTTGATGGCTTAGGCTTGTGGCTACAAATGAATCAGAAAATCATTGTTATGATAGTATTTATAAGAAATACTATAAATATGTGAAATATAATTTCAATCTATAAACTTTAATAACATAAAAAGAATTTTCAACTGTCTAAACTTTTTAGACTTTTACTTCACCTTTCATTTTAAACTTTTAACAAAAACCAGAGGGCTCGGCAATTAAACACTTGTATTACTGGATATTAGCTGCAAAATTGTAAACTACACCCCCTGTAGGGCTCTCCTCTAGAGGTGTAGTGGTTGAAGCCTTTAGGGTTTTATTGCTAAAATGGCGATCCCTAACTAAATAAAATGTTAGATGACCAAATTTGAAGATTTGTCATTATAGTTTGTCATCTTGGTGGTGTTTTCATTTAAGTGTCTAGAGGGCACAGTATCCCCTCCACCCTTTTTTATGCGAGGATAACCTTTACCCAATATAACCTAACCTAAGTTTTAATAACTTAACTTAAACACGAGATCCCAACCTCCCCAATGTTTTTTAAGCATTTCAAAGCTAGCGTTAGGGGTTTCTGTGCTCGATTAGGTACTTCAAGGAAAACCACCGTTTTATTTTCTAACACAAAACACAACGTCATATTTTTTACAGATTTTAGCTTTTTTTTATTTCACGGTTTTTCATGATATTTGGATTGCAGAGGTTTTACTTTTTATGTCTTTTTGAAATAAATACAATTAGTTTTTACCTGAATTCCACTAATTGAAACTTTTAAAATAAATAAATTTTGATTGATTCAATGATCCCCAAAACAATGGTCTGTTGGTCCCACTTTTTAGATTTTCATTGGATTTTTTTTTCTGAAAGGGTTAGAATTAATTTTATTCAATGTGGTTTATATGTCTGTTCAAAGACGAAAAGGCAGAAATATTTTATTCTAATAAGTTTTTAAAAGCGAAATAGATAGCTTTTATTCGATTTAGGCATGTTAGAATTGTCCTATCGATTTCAAACTTTGCATGATGATTCCTGTAGTAGTTAAGTACGATTTAGAAAGGGAAGCAACTCTATAATCATTACCAGAATGTCCGTACGTCCATTTTAAACATGTTGATTTTTCTAATTTTTTAACAGCAAATTTTTATGTGATCTAATTATCCGTTTGATCTGATTTTTGGTATATTGATTCCTGGGACAACAAAGAACAATATTTTAAGCGAAGCAACTCTATATTCAAATCCTAAAAATGTAAGTATGTCCATAAACTCAATAAACATTATCCTGTATCAAGAAGTTTTTCAACAAATTTACTTACAATTTTGCTTCGACTCTTATACTTTTGTATTCTGATAATTCAATTTAGACACTATACAAGTGTTAATGTCCGTTTGTCCTACCGTTTCAGTGCTTCGCTTTTATGGATGTTGTCATCCTTGTTTTATTAAAAATAATTATGCTAATATTTTATTTAAGGTTGGAGGTGCTCACAGTATGATGAAAGAATTTAAGAAGATAATAGGTAATATATCTATAATACAAAGTAGAACGATGTCTGTCTGTCCGTCTGTCTGTCTGTCCGTCTGTCTGTCTGTCCGTCTGTCTGTCTGTCCCTTAAGATCTCGGTAACCACTGAACCGATCGGATTCTACTCTTCAGGGTATATACCTATTGGTCCTGTGGTGGTTTTAAGCTATTTTTTTGGGGGTGGGACACCCCCAACCCCCCAAAAACAAAAAAATCTTCCCCCCCATTTTTTTTTTTTTTTTTTTTTTGCTGAAGATTTCCTTGGTCCTTTAACGAATTTCGCCTTAATTTTTTTTATCACCTCTTGGGGCAAAGCCCCTAGAGGCTAGGGGCGAAGCCGCTAGTATAATACAAAGTAGAATGATGTCTGTCCGTCTGTCTGTCCGTCCCTTAAGAACTCGGTAACCACTGAACAGATCGAATTCTACTCTTCAGGGAATATACCTACTGGTCCTGTGGTGGTTTTAGGCTATTTTCTTGGGGGTTGGGACACCCCCAACCCCCCCAAAAACAAAGATCCCCCCCATTTTTTTCTTTCTTTTTTTTGTTGAAGATTTCCTTGGTCCTTTCTTCTTTTTTTTTGCTGAAGAATTCCTTGGTCCTTTTACGAATTTTGCCAAAAAATTTTTTTGATCACCTCTTTGGTCAAAGCCCCTAGAAGCTAGGGGCGAAGCCGCTAGTCTATAATACAAAGTAGAACGATGTCTGTCCGTCTGTCTGTCCGTCTGAAGCTTAAGATCTCGGTAACCGCTGCAGGAGCGTCCAAGCTTTTTATTTTGGGGGGGGTAAAATTTTTTTAAGGGGGGGGTAATTCGGTTTTTGGGGGGGTAAAATGGCGCGCGAAGCTAATTTTTTTTACCCCCCCCAAAATTTTTACCCCGGGGGTAAAATTTGCTTGGGGGGGGTTACCCCCCCTGAAATCTGTTGGCAGGGGTAAAATTTGTTTACCCCCCCCCCAAAATTTACCCCCGGGGTAAAATTTTTGGGGGGGTAATTTAAATTTTATCAAAAATTTAGTATTAAAAATGCGCGCGAAGCGTGCAAAAATTCGTTTTGGGGGGGGTAATCGCCCCATTACCCCCCCCCCCCCTTGGACGTCTATGAACCGCTGAACCGAATGGGCTCTACTCTTCAGGGAATATACCTACTGGTCCTGTGGTGGTTTTAAGATATTTTCTTGGGGGTGGAACACCCCCAACCCCCCAAAAAATGAGAAATACCCCTCCCCCCCAAATTTTTTTTTCTTTTAAAACTAAAATTAAAATAGTGGGGTCGACTAACCCCCCCCCCCCCAAAAAAAAAAAAAAAATCCCCCCCACCAAAAAAATTGGTTTGATCAAACCTCTTGGGGCAAAGCCCCTAGAGGCTGGGGGCGAAGCCGCTAGTATTTATATAAAGTAGTAAGTTTTTTTTTGTCTGAGGCTTAATATTTCAATAACTAATAGGGTCTGGTTAAGTTCTCTTTTTTAGGAAGCTTCACATAGGCCTTAGGATTAATTTAGGCTATTTAATTTTTAGATTCAGGCCTTCGAATAGATTTAGGAAATTTTTTTTGCTCCATTTTCACTCACTTGGTCCAGCAGTTCGCATGATCTCTTGGTACAAACACACGCACAAGACATCCTGTTATTTTATAGAAGAACTAGCGGCAACGCTCCTAGCATCTAGTGGCTTTGTATTCAGAGGGAAGAGAAAATAGCTTAAAATAAAATGGCCTAAAAAACATCCCAGGATCTATGTGAAGCTTTCCTTCATGGAGAACTTAATCGGTTCAATAGTTATTGAAATCTTAATCTTCAGATAGAAGATTCTTACTTCTTTTTTATTAGAATATATATTTTTCTTTGCACATATATATATATACCTACCAAAATAAAAGTTAATAAAGATAATAAGGAAGGATATAAATCAACTTTAGTGTCAACATTTGTTTTATATTGTTACAAAGAAACAGTGTACCTGTATCTTTCATCCTATATTATAAAGTAGTAAGTTTTTTTGTTTGATTGAAGCCTAAGATTTCAATAATTTCTGAACATATAAAAAGTTTTTTATTTTAGAGAAGCTACCTAGTTTTAAGTATTGGGATGGGTTTAGACTATTTTTTTTCAAATTTCGAATACAGAACTTGATGTTGAAGGCTTCTACACTAATGTAGTTAAAAGTATCTGGATGTTCGTAAATTTGTACTGAAAAACACCTGTAAGTATATTTTTTATTAGTTTCTTAACTTTTTTTCAATTCTTTTTTACTTTTTTTAGTAAATGAGAAAGTGACTGGTCTTTGGCAAGGAACAAGACCTAGTCTGGTCAGAACTGTTCCAGGTATTTACCTGTTTATCTATATATCTATCTATCTATACAAATACCTTTGGCAAGGAACAAGACCTAGTCTGGTTAGAACTGTTCCAGGTATTTACCTGTTTATCTATATATCTATCTATCTATACAAATACCTCTGGCAAGGAACAAGACCTAGTCTGGTCAGAACTGTTCCAGGTACAATCCTGTTTATCTTTCTATCTATATACCTGTCTATCTATCTATCTATATACCTGTTTATCTATCTATCTATATACCTGTCTATCTGTCTATATATCTATATATATACCTATCTATCTATCTTTCTTCATATACAAATACCTTTGGCATGGAACAAGAACTGTTCCAGGTATTTGCCTGTCTATCTATCTATAAACCTGTCTATCAATATGTTTACCTGAGCTGGATCTTTAAATCATTTTAGTGGTGAGCCAGATCGGGGTGAGCCAAATTTCAGCCAATCACAGCACGGCATTTCATAAAATGCTGTGCTCTTATTGGTGGAAAGTTGGCTCACCTCGATCTGGCTCACCACTAAAATGATTTAAAGATCCAGCTCTGTATATCTATCTGTTTACTTTTCTATCTATATACCTGTCTATCTATCTATAAAATCTCCATCTATAAAACTGTCTCTCTATCCTATATACCTGTTTATCTATCAAAATTAAATTGATTTAAATAATTTAACTCTTTATCATTGCAAATATAGGAGTTATTACAATTACAAAATCAAATTTAATTCTCAGTTTGTTTAAACTTCTAAAAGTTAGGATAGTCTTACATCATCATAATCTAGTTTTATAATTGAACATTGTTTTATAATTGGACCAAATTTTAAAGAAATAGAAATAAAAATACTTCTTTGGTACATTTTATTAAATTTTGATAAAGAGAGGGGGTAGGTTTATGGTAGAATCCGTAAAGGCTATGTGTTATAAGTTAAAAACAGTAGTAGAACGATAAAAATTTATGTCAACTTTATAAAAAAATTTGTCTATAGTTCAATAAGAAATACACATATTTAGTGAATATTATTGTTCTACTACTATTTTTAAGCCTTAAAACACACACCTTTACGGACTCTACCAGAAACCTACCCCTCTCTTTATTAAAACATGGTGATCCAATTTTAAATAATTGATCATCATAGCATATTGCCAGTTTTGTAAGCTTGGTCCTTCAGGACTAACAACATTGTTTAAATTTTTAGTTTACTATCCATGGAAAGCTGTCTTTAATACGATGCGATAGATAACTATTTTATGTCAGGTGTTGGAGTATATTTTGCGTGCATGCACACAGTGAAGACAACAGTGTTTGGTGGGAGCCCCACCCCCACCCAGTCCCTAATTGTGGGGGCAGGTGCCAGAACTCTGGCTGGCTGCATCATGATCCCAGTCACTGTTGTCAAAATCAGGTATTTCAAAAAATGTTTGTTTGGTACTTTCCCCTAAAGTTTCGAGCGACCACAGAACCCCTCCCCCCTTCTTTTTTATTATATTAAAATAAAGTGGGTGGGGTTATTTATGCCTATACCCTGTGAGGAGCCCTAACACGGCTGGGCCTATACCTGCAGCGGCCAAATTTTCATACTCAATATATAACCTAACATAAAATGAAGCACTTATACACAAAAAACTACCACTGTCCCCTTATTTTAATATTTTATATGAATGCATTTGCTTTTTTGTTACCTTTAGTTGACAGGTATTGCATCTAAATAAATCAGTTATTTAGCACAATTCGATATGGTCCATCAATTTTTTTTTTTTTATATATTGGATGAAAAAGTCGGATGAAAAGAACAGATTGATGCATTAACACTACGATAGACACTAAATATAAAATTTAAAATTCCGCAAATGAATATTGTTAGTATTTATTATTGTTTTATTTAGATGTGAGGCAGGGTCCATGGAGTACAAGGGTATGTTGAAGGCCCTGAGCACCATCAGAGGTACAGAGGGGTTGAGAGGCCTCACTAAGGGTCTTATGCCAACTCTCTTCAGAGATGTTCCTTTCTCAGGTCTCAGTTTTTATTCTGATATAAAAGTAACAGGATCTGTGTCTGTCTGTGTGTGTGTATACCAAAGGATCTTGATAACCATTGAAACGATATAGTTCTCATTTACAGTGTAGCTTCTCAAAGGGCCTTGGAAGGTTTAATGCTGTGTTAATGCTATTTCTCCCCACCACCCCCCCAAAAAAAATGACTTACTATTTATTAAAACTAATTGAAAAATGGGGGGGGGGGGGGTTTGATGCCAAGGAAACTTGTCAATGTTTGTTATAAAGTTTATAGCTAAGTTTTAGGAGGTTAATAACCCCCCCCCCCTCTACCCCCCGAACAAATAAAATATTAAGTACAATAATTTTTGCAATACCCTTTTTTTACAATGACTTTTTATTCAATCAAATTTTTAAAGTCTCTTTAAGAAACCAAAAATTTGACCAACAATATTTAAAATTTTAACATTATTTTATTCTAAAATGCAATAAAAATGAATGTTAAAAATTATTTCATTTTTTTAGGAATTTATTTGATGTTTTATGAAAATCTGAAGGTAAGAAGAAATTTCAATTAGATTTTGCACAATTTTGTCAATTAAAATTTTAAATTTTTAAATTAAATAACTATTTTACAGGTATTAAGATTTCAATTATTTATTTAAAAAGTTTAATGAAGATTAGTAAGAAACCTTTTTTCCTCAATTAAAGAAAGTTTTCTGTCTTTATGTCTGTAACGCTATTACAGCATATGCTATTTGAGTTTGAGTGCTTTAGATGCAAATTATTAAATACTAACGGCTTCGCCCATAGCCTCTCGGGGCTTTTTTCCCTGAAGGTCCAGGGGAGAATTTTAAAATTTTGTTTATATTTTTAAAAGCGAAGCTTTTCTATAATTAGGGTCGGTCCGTCCGTACGTCCGTCCGTCCGAGATAGATAGCTTTTATTCGTTAATTTAGGCATGTTAGAATTGTCCTATCGATTTCAAACTTTGCATGATGATTCCTGTAGTAGTTGGGTACGATTTAGAAAGCGTAGCAACTCTATAATCATTACCAGAATGTCCGTACGTCCATTTTAAACATGTTGGGTTTTTTTACTTTTTTAACAACAAATTTTCAAGTGTTCTAATTATCCGTTTGATCTGATTTTTGGTATATTGATTCCTGGGACAACAAAGAACAATATATAACAAAGTATAATGTAATAAGCGAAGCAACTCTATAATCAAGTCCAAAAATGTAAGTATGTCCATAAACATTATCCTGCTTCAAGCAGTTTTTCAACAAATTTACTTACAATTTTGCTTCGGCTCTTATACTTTTAAATTCTGATTATTCAGTTCAGATACTATACAAGTGTTAATGTCCGTTTGTACTACCGTTTCAGTGCTTCGCTTTTATGGATGTTGTCATCCTTGTTTTTATATATTTTCTACTAGGTGTATTGTAATAAGCTGACACCTTATCAGAATATTATTATTATTATTTAGGTGTATTGTAACAAGCTGACACCTTATCAGAATATTATTATTATTATTTAGGTGTATTGTAACAAGCTGACACCTTATCAGAATATTATTATTATTATTTAGGTGTATTGTAATAAGCTGACACCTTATCAGAATATTATTATTATTATTTAGGTGTATTGTAACAAGCTGACACCTTATCAGAATATTATTATTATTATTTAGGTGTATTGTAACAAGCTGACACCTTATCAGAATATTATTATTATTTAGGTGTATTGTAACAAGCTGACACCTTATCAGAATAATAATATTATTATTATTTAGGTGTATTGTAACAAGCTGACACCTTATCAGAATATTAATATTATTATTTAGGTGTATTGTAACAAGCTGACACCTTATCAGAATATTAATCACTTCTCCTGTGGTATTGGTGAGTTTTACAAAAATTATTTTTATACAGCGAAGATAATTGATCTGCTTTATAAAAAAAATACTATTTGCTTCGGCCTTATAACTAATTTACAAAGCTTCCCTGAAAAGAACAACCCATTCGGACCATCAATTTCTGGGATTTTTAGCTTCAGACAAATAAAACCAGCTTACTACTTTTATGATAGACTAGCTGATAATCTCCTAGAGGCCTCTAGGGGCACTTAAAGTGGGAGGGTGAATGGAGTCGACCTCTGTTTTATTTTCCAAGTTTATATTTTTAAAAAGAAATTCAAAATTTGCGGGGGGTTATTTATCATTTATCAACCTTCTGCACGCCTCTGCCTTAAAAGACATAGACCAAATTGTGTCAAAAATGATCCATGTGACGTAATAAAGATCAGGGATTATCCATCTCTTTTTAAGGGGTTTTCTTATCCTCTTCTCCACTCATCTCCCTCATTTATATGACGTCACATGGATCACTTTTGACACAATTTTGCAGCAATTAGGTCTTTGTCCCTTAAAACCTTAATACTGATGAGAATATTGGTAATCCAGGAGCTGGAGTTCTTGCCTCTCTGGTGACACAGCCAGCTGATGTTATCAAGACAAGAATTCAACTCAACCCAACAGCTACCACCATGGCAGTCGTCAAGCAGATTGCCAAGGCAGAGGTAATATAATTTAGAAACATAATCCACTTAGCTTAGATATACAAGCGGCTGCGCTCTTAGCATCTAGAAGCTCTATATTCAAAGGAATAAGTAATCTAGGGAAAAAGTCGGAAACCAAACATAGGTATAAAAATTAAACAGCCTAAAGCCACCCGGGGACCTTTAAGAAGCTTCCATAGAATGAAGAACTCAGTCGGTTAAGTAGTTAAATCTTAAGGTACAGACAAAAAAATATAGTATAAAATATTTAGCCTAAAACAGAAAGAAAAAATTAAATTGGCATTTATTTTATCTACCTTCCTCGTCACCTCCCCAACCTCCAATCCCCCCCCCCCCCCCCCCAACTACTCCAATATTATAGGGTTCAAAAGGCATTGTTTTGTAATTTGAGAAGGGGAGGAAATATTTATGTTCATACCAAATAGTTGCGGTTCATATTTTCACTTTAGATTAACCATCCCTTTCCCCTTATTAAGAGCTTGTTTTAGTAATTTTTCTTATAGGGTCCTGCTGGATTTTTGCGGGGAATCGTACCTCGTACCCTGCGCAGAACTCTGATGGCAGCTTTGGCGTGGACTGTGTATGAGAGAGCAGTCAGAAATATGGGACTCAAATAGATTTATTATTCATCAAATTATTTAAAATAAACAAGAAACCTAAAAAAAGTTAGCTAGGATGAGTTGGTTAAGATCTTATTGGTTTAATAAGAGGTTTGTGATTATTTTAAATAAAAAATAAAAAGACAATCAAGGCTTTGAAACAACAAAGTTTTTCGATAAAAAAACTTTACTGCCCAGCCGACAAATTTGCGAAATTTTCGCCAACTTTCGCAAATAAATTGCGAAAAAATGGCGAATTCGCGAAATATTTGCGATTATATGTTGCGAAAATTAGCGAAAGTTTGCAAAATCGCATATTTTGCGAAACCTTGCGAAATCGCGAATAAACATGCAAAAAAAATTTGCGAAAATGTGCGAAAACGCTTTTTTTTGGCGAATTTTTTTGGGTTGCTAAAATATACAAAATCGCAAAAAAAAAGCTGAGATAAAAGTTGCAAATTCGAAATAAATCTTAAAATGTGCTAATTCACTTAAAATGAAAACTTACAAATTACCTATCTTGCTAATAATTGCTAATGATTGCAATTTAGCACTAATTAGATTTATTCCCAATCTTGCTAATTAGCAAGTTTTAGAAAATTTTGAGATATAGTGCGATTTTGCAACTTTTATCTTAGCTTTATAAGTGCGATTTTGCATATTTTCAAAAATTTTTAAAATTTTCAATCTTGCTAATTAGCAAGTTTAGTAAATGAGATTTAGTGCGATTTTGCATATTTTCGCCAAATTTTTAAAAATTTTCAATCTTCCTAATTAGCAAGTTTAGAATATGAGATTTAGTGCGATTTTGCATATTGTTGCAAATTTTTTAAAATTTTCAATCCTGCTAATTAGCAAGTTTAGCATATGAGATTTAGTGCGATTTTGCATATTTTTGCAAATTTTTTAAAATTTTCAATCTTGCTAATTAGCAAGTTTAGTAAATGAGATCTAGTGCGATTTTGCATATTTTCGCCAAATTTTTAAAATTTTCAATCTTCCTAATTAGCAAGTTTAGCATATGAGATTTAGTGCGATTTTGCATATTTTTGCAAATTTTTTAAAATTTTCAATCTTGCTAATTAGCAAGTTTAGCATATGAGATTTAGTGCGATTTTGCATATTTTCGCCAATTTTCTTAAATTTTCTTAAATTTTCAATCTTGCTAATTAGCAAGTTTAGCATATGAGATTTAGTGCAATTTTGCATATTTTCACCAATTTTCTTAAATTTTCAATCTTGCTAATTAGCAAGTTTAGCAAATGAGATTTAGTGCAATTTTGCCTATTTTCGCCAATTTTTTAAAATTTTCAATCTTGCTAATTAGCAAGTTTAGCATATGAGATTTAGTGCGATTTTGCATATTTTTTTAAAATTTACAATTTTGCTAATTAAAAGTTTAACATATGAGATTTAGTGCGATTTTGCATATTTTCGCCAATTTTTAAAATTATTTTTAAATTTTCAATCTTGCTAATTAGCAAGTTTAGCAAATTAGATTTAGTGCAATTTTGCATATATTCGCCAATTTTAAAAAAATTTCAATCTTGCTTATTAGCAAATTTAGCAAATGAGATTTAGTGCGATTTTGCATATTTTTTTAAAATTTACAATTTTGCTAATTAAAAAGTTTAGCATATGAGATTTAGTGCGATTTTGCATATTTTCGCCAATTTAATAAAAAAAATTTAAATTTTCAATCTTGCTAATTACAAGTTTGGCAAATGAGATTTAGTGCAATTTTGCATCTTATTGCCAATTTTTTAAAATTTTCAATCTTGCTAATTAGCAAGTTCAGCATATGAGATTAAGTGCGATTTTGCATATTTTCACCAATTTTTTTAAATTCCCAATTTTGCTAATTAGCAAGTTTAGCACATAAGATTTAAAAATTAAATTCCCAATTTTCCTAATTAGCAAGTTTAGCATATAAGATTTAGTGCAATTTTGCATATTTTCGCAAATTATTAAAAATTTTCAATCTTGGTAATTAGCATACATATACATATATTAAAAACGCCTAAAAAATAAAGTTTTTCTAAAAAGAAAGAGCACCTAGCGGCAAATATTTGAACTATATAAAGTAAAAATTTGTTTAACTCCATTTTAAATGTGCAATGGAAAAGACAATGGGAGGGAGGGGACATTGGGCTGTTTTTTACACTAGTCCCCAAAGTCTTAGTATTGTTCCTTGGCTTAACAACTTTAGGGACTTTATTGAATTTTCATTGGTTGTGTTATTAAGTTGAGTGTTTAAACATTTCAATCACGAATACTAATCTACAGAAGGGGTAATTTTGTGTGTCACCATTGAGGATATGCAAATCCCTTTAGATTTTATTGAGAACATTTCCATAAATAGACAATTGATGTTTTTGGGTATTAATAGAGACGATGTGAATTGTCGTTCTTATATACCCATTGTCGGTCAAATATGCGCACTACACCAATAGCAGTTACATGAGGTGCATGTGAGAGCATATGAGCGGTCAAACTGGACACGTAATAAACAGGGAGGGATTGGGGATTGGAATTTAAAATATGCTGCTACCCAAATTTTATAAAACGTTTGCTCATTTTGGTTGGCTTTTAAAAGTTGAATACTTTTTAAAAATTTATATAAATATTTATCCAAAACTAAATCAAATACAGGATGCCTAACATTTGAAAATTAAAAAAACAGTGGTGCTTCGCTGATAACTTTGCGTTTGTTCGTTTAGATCTCGGTAATCATTAAACTGATTAAGTAATTCATTTTAGGGAAGCTTCCATAGGTCCGCTTTTAAGCAATTTTAGTTTATCATCTTATCTTGTTTATCAACATTGGGAATGTATGTATATCAATTTATGATCCTCGGCCTCTCAGGGCTAATTAATTTTATCTTATAATTGTACATTATAATATCCGCGAAAAGCTGTTTATAATACGATGTTAGCTTATGAAACAAAATCTTTATGTTTTTTCTTCCAATATGTGAATAATATTCAAAAAGATGCATATTTTGTTTTATAAGTTAACCTCTCACTCATCAAAAAAAAGTTGATTTTTAACTTTTACCTGTACAGAGACCACCTGGAGGCCTGGAGCTCCGGAACCTGGAGGACTATCCAAAAAATCTTAAAACTTGGGAAATTCATCATATAAGAATGATTTTACGTATGTAACATAAGTTGTGTATAGAGAGAGATAGTTGTGTATGTATATTTATATATTTTTAAAGAGCAATTGAAAATTTAATGCAAACTTAGGGATCTAAAGTGATAAGACATTGAATGATGATACACAAAATTACCCCTTATATTTTTAAAATTAGTGGCTGAAACGTTTGAACACTTAACTTAATTAACCAACCAATCAAAATTCTCCAAAGAAAAAAATATTATTATAAATATTATAAAACTTTTGGGACTAGTATATTAAACAGCCCATTGTCCCCTCTTTCTCTTCAAACTTTTCCAACAAATAATCTAATTGTTCATAAGGGGTAATTAATTGTCAAAAAAATCAATCTTTTGTAAGAGCCGAGAAAATCACGTTTCCCCCAAACTAAGACAGACGGACATTTCAAATTATAGAGTAGCTTCGCTACTGATAAAAAACAATAAATATCAGAGAGAGAGAAAGGGGACAATAAGTATATTACACTGTTCCCCAAAGTTTTACAATAACGTTTTCTTATTTGTTGACTTAAAAACTTTGGGGACTTTAGTGACTTTTGATTAGTTGGTTTATTAAGTTGAGTGTTCAAACTTTTACACCACAAATTTTTAATCTACAGAAGGGGTAATTTTGTATATCAATTTATCGGCCATTTTCCTATCCCTGTATAAACATACACTTAATCATAGAGTAGTTGTATTTATTCAATTGTTCATTAAAATTTTTCCAGTTTGGCTTAAAAACTGACTATTATCCCCTTGATTAGATCCGGTTCTATGTCCGGAAGCTTAAGATCTCAATAACTACTGGACCGATTGGGCTTTCTATTTCAGGTAAGCTTAATATTTGTCTTGTGATAGTTTTAGGCTATTTTATTTTAAGTCGTGGATTGGTTTTAGGCTATTCTATTTTAAGTCTTGGGAAGGTTTTAGGCTTTTTAACTCTCCCCTTTGAATACAGAGCCACTAGAAGCTAGGGGCGTAACCGCTAGTATTATATAATGGATTATTATTACATGGATTTTACACAAGATTATCATGTACCTTAATAAAGTGAAACTATTAGCTGGCTAAAAGAACAAACGCTCTTATCCACCCACTTTACCCCACCCCTCCCCTCCTACTGGAAGAACAAACTAACAAATAAATGATATTCAAGTTAGTGAACCATTCAATGAAAATTCAATAAAAGTAACTTATATAGTTAAACATTTTGCAGCTAGGTGTCTCTTACCTTTTAGAAATACTTTTTTTTTGGCGTTTTTAAAATATATATTTTTGTTTAAAAATGCAAGAAGTAAATTCTAATTAAATTTGTTTCTCATATAATTTTTTTTTTAATATTTTGAAATATTTTAATTTAAATACTACAAAATCTAAAGGCAACGAAATCAAGTTTAGTAAGGTTCTAAGTCAAGCTATAAGTTAGTTCTAACACTGAAATCTACACACATTTTGAAAGTAAAGGATAAGAAGGTCTTCAAAGTATTCTAATTATTATAAAGAGCTAGTATATTCTTTAACTCAATAATATCTAAAATGGACGTACGGACATTCTATATCGAATATAATATCTGTAAATGATATGTAATATATTTTTCATAACTAAACCCATTTGAAAATAAATCTTATTTAATATAGTTGCTACGCTTTCTAAGTTGTACCTTTCTACTACAGGAATCACCTTGCAAAGTTTTAAATCGATGGAAAAATACTAACCTGCCTAAAATGACGAAAAATTTATCCGTTCTGGATGGACGGACCGACCCTAATTAAAGAAAAGTTTCACTTTTAAAAAACTGTAAATTTGAATAACAATATGACAATTCTAACTACTTAAATCTATAATACAAAGTAGAACGATGTCTGTCTGTCCGTCTGAAGCTTAAGATCTCAGTAACCACTGAACCGATTGGGCTCTACTCTTCAGAGAATATACCAACTGGTCCTGAGATGGTTTTAAGCTATTTTCTTGGGGGGTGGGACACCCCCCCCCCCAAATGAAAAATTAGGTCGATCAAACATCTTGGTGCAAAGCCCCTAGAGGCTTTATATATTCTTTTATATAAAGTAGTAAGCGTTTTTTGTCTGTACTAAAGGATCTCGCTAACTGCTGAACCGATTTTGTTCTCCTTTACAGTGAAGCTTCTTATAGGCCCCAGGAAGGTTTTAAACTATTTTGGGAGAGGGTGTCTTCACCCCTCTCCCCCCAAAAATATCTTTTTTATCATTTTGAAACTCAAATTTTAAATGGGATGAGGTCGACTTTTCCTCCTCCTACCTTAAGTAAAGTGCCCCTAGATGCTTCTAGGGGCGTAGCCGCTAGTATACATATATAGCAAAGCTTTCTGTCCCTATAGGTTGAAATCTTTATTTTCATCAAATCCTAAAAGGAATAGATTATTTCATCGTTAGATGGTTGTCCGCGGATAGTAAAATGAAAACTTGTAAGATTAACTCCAGTGTTATTGATTTTATGATTTTATTTTACCATATGCGGAAAAGTGTTTATTGTGATACATGACCCAAGAACCGGTTCTAATCCAGCATAAATTTATCAGATTCAATGCCATACCGGTTAAATATTTGTCTGTTCTTGTATATGGAAATTTACGGATAATTAAAATTGACATTGAATTTGAAATTTACTTAATATAAGGTGTAGAAAACAGGGATCTAAAGGGATAAGACAATGGCAAATGAATTCATGTACATTCTCAATGATGACACACAAAATTACCCCTTCTGTAGATTAGAATTAGTGATTGAAATGTTTGAACACTTTACTTATTAAGGCAACCAATAAAAGTCCCCAAATTTTTAAAGCCAACGAAAAATACTAAGACTTTGGGGACTAGTGTAAAAAACAATGTCCGCTCCCTCCCTGTGTATAAAATTGTGGCGAGCTATCTTTATATTTTTTCCATTAAATTTAATTTTAATAAATTTATACCTTATATAGTTTAAATTTTTGCCGCTAGATGTCTCTAACATTTTAGAAAAGTATATTTTTTTTGGTATTTTTAATATATGTATGGTTGTTTAAAAATGAAATAAGTTATCATATTTATAATGGTTTCCTATTTCATTTTTTTCCGGTATTTTGAAATTTTTTGTAAGAAATAATAACAAAATCTAAACAACAGACAACAGTATACAAAATTTGAATGGATTTAGCATAGTGTGGAAAGATAATAGATAATGCCACCTAACAATAAATATATGAGATTCTCATCACTTAACTTCTGTATAAGAAGTTAAAATAAAGGGTATCTGAAGTACACAATTGTGAATCCGCTAATATTTACGTAGGCTAGAGCTTGAGAGAAATAGACAAAAGTCGCGAATTAGCAAGAATTTGGAGGGGAAGAAATAGAGAAAAGCCGCCATTTCGGAATGATTTTGAGGAAAAAAGAGAATAGCCGCGAAAATAAATAGATAAAAGTCGCGAATTAGCAAGAATTTTGAGCGGAAAAATAAAGAAATTTTGCGAATTCGCAAGGATTTTTAGAAAAAAAAAGATAAAAGCCGCGAAAATAAATAAATAAAAGTCGCGAATTAGCAAGAAATTTTAGGAAACAAATAGAGAAAAGCCGCGAATTTGCAAGAATTTTGAGGGGAAAAAAATAGAGAATATCCGCGAATTTGCAAGGATTTCTTGAAAAAAAAACCGCGAATTCGCTAGTTTTATCTGCGAATTTTTTGCGATTTATAAAAGGCGAATTTATTAAAGGTGATGACAAAGAATCGCAAATATTTTGCGAAAAATGTTAATTCGCGAATTTTCTCTATTTTTTTTCGCTAAAAATTAGCGAATTTGCATATTTTCATTCTCTCAAAAATCTAATTAACACAGTCGCAATTATTAGCAACTTTTAGCTTGCTAATTCGCAATTTTTAGCAACTTTTAGCTTGCTAATTCGCAATTTTTAGCCTATACATTTCGCAAAATTTTCGCGAATTCGAAATTTTTCGCAAAAAATACAAAAATTTTGCTAAAAACTGCTAATTCGCATTTAATCCCTTGCTAAAGTTCGCGATTTCGCCTGGCGAAATCGCTAAATTGTCCGCTGGGTGTCCCTTTGATTCTCTCGGCGAAAAAAAGTAAACATAGAAAAAGTTTAGCTATAGAACTTGTGCCAGGTATTTTTTTAAAGAAAATACACAGTGAAAAAGTGATTTTCTGCGAGAAGGAACATTTCAACAAAGCCTATAAGTAGGCTTTTCATAAAGCACTAAGAAAGACAGTTTTTTTCAGAGAAAAAGTATTTGCTATGTTGGCAAAAAAAAGCAGTGAAGTGACGAGAAAGACATTTCAAACACTGGAGTTTACACCATGAAATATGCATATTATCAAATAATTTTAATTAATGTAACACAGCAGTGTATAATCACCAAAATGATTATAATTAATGTGAAACTTTTAACCACTCGAAGGAAAGTTAAAACTAGGATTTTAAAAACTTTTTTTTATTTGAAGGGGAGAGAAGGATGAGGGGTAATTAGAGTTGGCTAATTTAAAGTAAGAATGGTAGTGGGATAAAGTGACTCAAATATCAGCCATGTGCCGTCATAAAAATGAGGAATTATCCATCTTTATCTAGGGATTTTTTTTCCACTTCTCCTCTCATCTCCCTCATTTTAATGACGTCACATGGCTGATTTTTGAGTCATTTTGTCCCACTACGTAAAAATTTAGCGTTGAATTATGAGTAGTTTATTCGATTGAAACACCTAGTATCACTTTATATATAATCATTTTGGTCATCACATAAAGTATATAGGTATACCTATCTACAAAATTGCCATTTATATGTATCAGGGTGGGTCGATTTTGTAAATTTTTATCTTAGAACATAACGGGAATGAGTTCTTGATTCTTTGGATGATTTATAATTTATCTCAAGTCGAAAAACTGCTTGCGACCCCACATTCAATTTCAGTCATTTTTAAGGCTAGGACCGAGATGTGTTGCGATTTCCCGCGCTGATCTAAAATAAAAATGTCCAAAATCGACCCACCTTAATATATATTTAGTTTTTATTTTAGTTATATTCTGTTTATATTTTACATGTACATATCTGTGCGGGGTGCTGCAAATTTTACCACTAGCAAAATACGACAACTGTGTTGAGACAAAAAGTGGGTGTGTTTTTGTCAATTTCGTGTTTTTGCTGTATTTTTGGCAATATTTTTTTATCCCCCGTCAAAAGTACATCTTTACTGCTGTCATAAACACAGTTTTATTGTCATTTTCACCCTTCATGAAATTCAATGAGGCTTTCAAATTCACAGTTTTCATGATGTAAAATACACCTTTTTTCACTCTGTGCATGAAACAATTTATAATACAAAATAAACTTTAATAATTGAATATTACTTGTTGGTGATATATAATGTAGTAGATAGGTATGCTCAATTTTATGTTATCTTCTTAATGTAAGTTTTATAATATATTATTGTCATCTTATTCCATTAGGTTTATCTAGACAAAGATATAAAAGTTGATGAAAATTGATTTGACAAATTTTGTTCAAATCTTATGATGCTTTTTTGCCTTAGTAAAACCTAACATTTAAACTCTTAATAGAATCTTTTTTTCAAATTGTATGTTTTTAACTTTTAAAAATTAAAAAATATTTATAAGGAATCAATGTTTTTTTCTTCATATTTTCAAAATTTAATTTTTCACAAATCACAGTATTATTATAGAATACATGTAGCTTAATAATCTTATTTAGAATATTGTACAAGAAGCAATTTTAAACAACATGATTTGATTTTTAATCCAATAAATTTCGTCCTAAAACAATAATATTCAATTTAAATAAAATCACTAAAAACAAATTCAATATCTGGACTTAAAATTTAATTAAACATTGCTCTGAAAATATATTAATTCAATATAATCCTAAAAATTAAGATACTGTATTTATAAATTTGTATTTTGATCTAAATATCTTTCAAATAAAATTTATAGGAAATACTTTAGTTATTTAATTTAATTTGTAACTTATGATATATATTTGTTATTTTTATAATCTTTAAAATAAGAAATTTAATTATATGGAAATATGGAAAAAAAGACGTACAATCTTTTTTAGGTTCCAGGACAAACGCAGGAGTCCCAAACGTCGGAGTGGACAAACGCAGGAGTGTTAAAACATTAATTTAATTTAGTATTTATATACAGGTTAGGTTAAGTTATAGGTGTTAGACAATTAAAAACCTATAAGATAGTTTAAAATAGGTTAGGTTAGTGTAAGTTTCCACTTCGACGTTTGGGACTCCTGTGTTTGTCCTAGAACCTTTTCTTTAATTTGGGGGTTGCATATGCACAAGATCTCATTTGGAAATGTCCAAAATTTGTCTGTTTAAATGTTTCAGGGGGGGGGGGACACACAAAATTTTTATGGGGGTGGGTTGAATCACTTTACATAATGCACATCCCCTTGTACATGTACATCCTTAAATAAGCCCATATATATTTTTCAGAAATATCTAGATCTAGAGCGCATGAAAATGCGCGGAAAATTTTGATTTTAGTTGACCGTTTCAAGATCAATTGAAACCGAATGGAAATTTTCTCTTAGCTGTTTATGAAATAAGTTATTTTATATTTATTTATGTTTTATTATTTTTGTGTTTTATTCTATCTTCTATCTTTTATATAATTTTTATATACTTTTTCAGAATTAAAATTGAAATCTAGCTTGGTGATAAAAAGCAAAAAATGACACCGCCGCTGCCACAGCCTCCTTTAGGCCTACCTGGCAATCAGACAAAAGATAAGAAGAAAACGGATCCTAATAAGTAAGTAAAATTTTATCATAAATAAAGTACATTTTATCTCAGGAAATACAAAATTACATTATTATTTTATGTTACGAGATTTTTATATTGTCTCACTCTCATATAAGAACTTGATTTTTATTATGTCAAGGATTATATTACTCTGTTTTTTTTAGTATAAGCAGATTTTGATATCTTATTATTAATTTTACTGTTTTTATTTTCTTAAGCAGATTAGTAGTTAATGTGAATGCTTATTATTATTTTTCACATATATCTAATAAAAAGTATGTGTTTAGGTTAATTCATTCAGCGGATAAATATGGCTCTTTCTTTCCAACCGTCACTGAAGCTTATGTAAATGATGGGATCAATGCGATATTAGCTGTATGTTGTGTATCTGATAACAATACATTGAGTGGAGAGTTTAGAGTTGCGATGAAATCTAACACAGACTTAAAACTTCCTCTGAACTTGGAATGTGCCATGGGAGAAAATCCATTTCCAGATTTAAAATTTTCTTTTCCTACTGCCGCAAGTGATTTGAAGTTCATGAATAATCGCTGGCATACTGAATGGTATTCTCTCCAAGAGGAACTGGAGGCTGGCCATATTTCGATTGAAAAGCTAGTTGCTGATAACGAGGCCTATGTAAACTTGGTTAATCGAGTTAAGAGAGTTCTAGTTCTATCAGACAGAGCTCGTGATTGTTGTTTTAGACTAGAGGTTGGATGTCCGGCAAACAGTGATGAACTTGATCTTAACATAAGATGGTTGCCAGCAAGTGCTACATTTTTAAAGAATCATTCAAGATTGAATAGTGGTGATGTGGCTACCATTAATGGAGGATGTGTTCAAATTTTTACCTCCATTTTTCCCAAGTCAATGAGAGACAGATTGGGTCATTTCCCACTTGCTCCTACTATTTTTGTCGATCATGAAATGGGATCTGAGGATTATGCTGTTTGTGTGTTGGAATATTTTCCTTCAATCTTGGCTGGGATAAGAGGTTTTCAAGATTTATCATTTCAAGATGCCAAGAAGTATGTTAGATCTCCTAGTGCTCACTCGGGAAATGTCCAAAGATTCAAATGCAAACGAAAACAAACTATTGATCATTCTTATGCAGCTACACAACATGCTTCAGGTACATACACATTGTCAAAATTTGGTACTGAAAAGAAAATTTGGAATTATATTGCAGAGGTACCTAGTAGTCAAATGAAAAAAATATGTCTGTCTAAAGCGAAAAGTACTTGGGATAGTTATTTGACGGCTTGGAAAACTTTTACAAATTTTTGTATTTTGAAAAGAAGAAAATCATATATTCCAGTCGAATCTAATGTATTGCTAGATTATGTTTGTTATTTGGATGAAAGTAAAGGTTTGCAATACAGTACAATTCAATCTTACTTATCTGCTTTAAAGAAGTTACACCATTTAAATATGGTATCTGATAAATCTTTTGACTGTGCAAGACTTGCTGATGTTATGCAGGGTATAAAAAATGAATCTATCCTGAGAAATCTGGTGTCCGACAAACAATACAGATGTGTTATGACATGGACTGTTTTGAGAATTCTTGGTATATGTATTTGGAAGTGTGATTTTTTGGATGATTTCAACAAACAAGTAATTTGGACTCTATGTTTATTTTGCTTTTTTGGAGCATTTAGAGGAGGAGAAATGCTCGCAAAATCTGGAGGTTGTGTTGATCCTTTTAGAGTGATTACGTGGTCAAAGATCAAGAGATTGTCAAATGATCAGTTGTTGGTGGATCTTGTTATACCCAAAACTTCTGAAGCACCAGAAGGAGTAGTTGTTGATATTTTCAGATATCCTGGTGATGTTGCTATGTGTCCAGTAGTTAATTTGGATTACTTGATAAAAATGATAAAATCCAGAAAAGAATTACAATTAGGTGATGCTGTATTTTTGTTGAGCGATGGAAAGATGTTAACCACAACTTACATGAATTCTTTGTTGAAAACTTTTCTGAAACCATTTTTTCCTGATGTATTATTCTCTACACACAGTTTCAGAGCTGGATTACCGAGCCATATGGCCACACAACCTGAAATTTTCTCATTACAAGATGCTATGTTAGGGGGTAGATGGAAATCGGATACAGTCAAAAGATATCAGAGATTGCATGGTGTTGCACAGAAACAAATTATTTCTAAATTTCATAAAGTATTACAGGTGCGCGTTTTTTTGTTTATTTGATTTGACTGGAATATATGAAATTTCTATTAAATGAATATGCCTATTTGGTTCTTTGTTCTTGAACCATATAGTATAGTTTTTGTTCTTAACTTTTGCATATTCATTTTATATTATAGATTCTTTACTTTTGGATATATTATTTTTTAAATTTTTCATATTATACCTATTTTATATTATAGGTTTTTATTTTTATAATCCTTTGTTCTTGGATTATATATATATTTTTAATTTTACATATTGTACCTATTTTATTTTATAGGTTTTTATTTTTATAATCCTTTGCTCTTGGATTATATAAAATTTTGAATTAAAGATTTTTTTAAAAAAAATTCAGTTTATATCATAATTCTTTGTTCTTGAATTATGAATGAATTTAATATTTTAAGTTTTAATCCTTTGTTCTTGGATATTTATAACTGATGTATTACCTATTTTGAAGAAAAAGTTTTCTTTTTACATAATGATTCCTTTATTTTGATTATAGAAAATATAATTATTTATTAAATCATTATTTTAAAATTTTTCTTCGATATATAAGACATGTTTAATTTAGTTCATATTATTTTGAACCATAATTGTCTTATGTTTATAGGATTCTCATCAAGTCAACCACCAGGATATGGTTTAATCAATGATCAAGAATCAAACTCTTCTTTAAATCAATTATTGAACTTAGCTAGGGAGGAAGTGGGTCAACAAATATCGCATTATGTGGGTAATTCACAGCATTCAAATTCCGCTCCGTCTGTAATTCAAGCTCACACAAACACACAAAGTAACAAACAGTTAGGTCAAACAAATTCATCTGTGATAAAAGAATTAAGAGAGTTTTTATCTGATTATTCAAGAAGAAATAATCAAAGCATGGGACCTTCACCTGTAACCATTATCTATTAATTGAGGAAAATAAATTAAAATACAATTGTGTGTTTTTATTAAAAACAATAAAAAAGTATTGTACTTTTAAATATAAATATTATTCTTAATCAATAATTAGCGTAACAATTATACAAATATCTTAAAAATAGTGTTTTTGTAATACAACAAAAAATTTTGAGTAGCAGTTTTTTAGTTTTGGATAAAATTCAATTAATTATTCATTGGATCTTACACCAGATTTTAATGCTCTCTCACAAAGTGAAACTTGCAGCGGGCTAAAATAACTATTCCTTCCCTTTACCCCCTTTACCCAATCCACTCTCCTCCTGCTGTATGAACGATTTTCATGTTGTTGTTGTTGTTGTTGTAGCCATAATTCTCTGAAGGAGCATGGATGAGGGAAAGCATGGTTAGAGCTGCTTGTTTTTGTAAAATCCTAACTTCCTACAAATCTCCCCCCTTACAACCCTAGGGCATCTTAGGGAAGGTTGCGTGATCATAATCTGACAAATTGCGACAGCATTTGTCAACCAAGTGCAAAGTCTATGTGGGGCCTTGAACTCGGTTTCTCCCAACCACAGCGTAGTGCGCTAACCACTACACTATGGGACACCTATGTTAGCAACCTAAATTGAAGACAATTTTTCCCCTGTCATGATATCCACGTATATTCTATATCCATTAATATTTTTCATTATTATATATGGTTATCAAATAAACTGAGTAACTTTATGCTATTTTGCTCATTAGAAAAGATTTATTTGTTATTTACTGCATGAACACTTTCCATAATACAAAGATAACAACGCAAGGAAGGAAGTTTTTACAATGTTACAATAAATCATATATCAACCTTTTTTCTAAAATAAAATGAATTCTCCTTTTTTAAAACCTTCTTAAACACCAATTCTAGATGTATTTTTGGATTTTATACTAAACCTGAGGGACATATAGACATTGTACATATTAAGGAAGTCCAAGGTCGGAGGTAAAGGGGTGATATCACCCCCCGTAATTTTTTTGGAAAGATCTTATGTTGCGCTCCCCCATATAAAGACATTTTGCCATAGTCCCCAAACATTGTGGAGATTATTCCATCACAATGGAGTTTCAACCCATTCAGGGGTAGCTATTGTAACAATCAATTCTACAAAAAATCACAAAACCTTATAAAGTATGTTGAAGTATATTTTGTTTTTTAATGTAACTGAAGAGGGGTGGGAAAGAAAGGAAGGAAAAGGGGAAGGGGGTTGTCGGGGAATTTTCCTCTAGAATTGTTTGTCAGAATATCATTACCTTGTCCCGGGACCCATGGTTCAAAGTCATTAGGTTTTACACCCCCTCCCAATGTGAATTTCAACACATGTTGCTTTAAATGTTAAATCATTAAAGAAACATTAGTTTCAATATAAATAGATGCAGTTCACATTGTTTAAAATAATCCGCAAAAAAAATAGAAATGTGCTAAAATTGTTAAGTATTTTTGTAGAAACTTAAAGCTAAGAAAAATTAGCTTAAGTTATGATAAGTTTAATGATATTTACCTATTGACTTTGGTCAGTAACAAATAATTTTTCTATCTAATAAGGCTTTTTATCTAATTTGTGATAGTAATATAGTACAGTAATAGTATAGTTGAAATTTTAAATTTACAGATAATTCCTCCTTTTTAAAAGCGAAGCTTTTCTATAATTAGGGTCGGTCCGTACTTACGTTCGTCCGTACGTCCGGTTGGAACGAATAGCTTTTTTCGTTAATTTAGGCACATTAGAATTGCTCTATCTTTTTAAAACTTTGCCTGGTGATTCCTGTAGTAGTTAAGTACGATTTAGACAGCGTATGTCCGTATGTCCATTTTAAACATGCTGATTTATAACTTTTTAACAACAAATTTTTATGTGATTATCCGATTTATCTGATTTAAGGAATACTGATTCCTATGACAACAAAGTACAATGTTATAAGCGAATCATCTCTATAATCAAGTCCGAAGATTGTAAATATGTCCTTAAACAGTATCCTGTGTTTAAGCAGTTTTCATTAAATTTAATAGAAATGGTGTTTCGATTTTTCATAAATTTATATTCTGATTATTAAGTTCTGACACTCTACAAGTGTCAATGTTAGTTTGTCCTATCGGTTTAGAGTTTCAATTTTATGTTTAAGAATAAATGTTTGGGTACTAAGTTACTTTCTTACTAGAGCTTGTTATTCCGTTCAGCTGTCATAGTAAGTCAGCAACGCTACATAGCTAGAATGGAAAAAAATCACTCGGACGCTAAATAAGATAGATGTCTAATTTATTGTGGATTCTCTAACACATAAAAAAATCTTTTGTTCTTTTGCTAGTGCTTAGTTACATAATTTTTCAACTGAATTCTAAAAAATGTAAAAATAAATCAGGGAAAAGGGAACGTGATTCTAACAAACAATTCTAAGTGAAAATTTCCCCTCAACCCCCTTCCCTTTTTTCTCCCCTTCTTACCACCCACTTTAATTTCAGTTACATAAAAAAAACAAGTTTTACTCCAACTTCACTCCAACAAAGTAGTTAATTTTTGGCAATTTCAAATGGAATTAATTGGCTGAATAGCAGCCCCTGCTGCGTATAAATTGATTCGCAAATGTTTTGTTGTTAGCTGGAATCAATCAGTGAACCATATGTAAATTGGTAGCGCAGCAATGAAAAGCTAATGTTTTTGATATTGCTAACAATTAACAAGTACCCCTAGAGGAAAATCAGAAAAATATTTAGCCGTGCTAATGAAAGCTAAAAGTTGGTAGAAATCTTAAATCTGTAAATTACCATTTTTTCTTAACTTTGTAAAAAACAGGAATTTGGAGGGTTAACTCCGGGCCATCAAAGCGCGCTTTCTAAACACATCCACACACACACACTTACACCCATACACATACACACACACACACACACACACACACCCTCACACATACACACACACAAACCATTGCCTAAGCTAAAAAAAGAAAGCTTCAGTAATCTTTCTTCTGTTAAATCATGGGTTCACTTAACTTAGTGAGTAAATACTATTTTATGTTAATACTATCGGCTACGCCCCTAGAGGCCTAGAGTGGCACTTTAAATGTTTTTTTTTAAAAATAATACGTAAAATTTCTATATTGCATTAAAGTCTCTGCGTTACATTTCTATGTTCAAGTCTTAACGTAAAAATATTCGATTTTTTGTGATTTCTCCTGGGAGGGTGGTGGTACCCTTTCCCCTAAATAGTTATAAACCTTCCTGTGAACTATGAGAAGCTACCCTGTTAAGGAGAACCCGATCGGTTCTGCGGTTAGGGAGATCCTTCGGTACAGACAAACACACATCATGTTACTTTCTTATAAGGATTTTTAAAAAAATTTCAAAGAGATTTTAACCGTGAAATAATTACCTTTCAAAACTATTTTAGAGTCGAATATATGGCTTTAATTAAACGTGGTCGTGGCAGACCAAAAATCGACAGTCTAATTACATCATATAATTATCTTATTTTTTTTGATCGGATGTTTTTTTTAAATGTGACAATGAATAAAAAAGATGAATAAATTTTTCAATAAACTATTTTATAATTAGCTGAGCAATTAAAAAACAAACTATTTAATAACGACGTCTAGGGGCACTTTAAGTGGTGGGGGTTGAAATTGCCACCTAACCCCACCCCCTCCCATTTTTTAACATTGTTTATTATAGGGTGGGCAATACTCTCCCCCAAAATAGCCATAACCCTTCCAAGGACCTATGAAAAGCTACACTGAAATTTAGAATCGTATAGGTTCAGCGGTTAGCGAGATCTTTTGGCACAGACAGACACGGATTCTGTTACTTTTTTTATAAGGATATCAGAGTTAAAAAGTTAAAGGCAAAATATATATAAAAAATTAAGAAATTCTAAAAATGTTTTATTTCTTTAACTAATAAAATTACAAAATTTATTCTCTAAATTTTCCGTTGGAAGGCGGGAGGGAGTCAGTAAGTCAGTGAGGAAAGAGGATTCTAATAGATCTTCTACGCATCTAAAAACACATTATGCAATGATGGATTTATTATTACTTGAAACTTATTATCATGTACTCTAATAAAGTTAAGCATTTAGCTAGCTAAAATAATAATCCCCCTCATCCACCCCCTTTACTCCATCCCATACCCTCCTACTGGATGAACGAACTTACCAATACATGTTAGCAAGCTAAATGAATGACAATTTTCCTATGTCATAATATCCACGTATATTCTCCATCCCTTTAGGCAATATTAAATTTATTTTATGAATGTTTTCATCCTTGTTTAGACTTGTGACAGGTTATCAGATTTAAAAATGAGTTATACCCTCATTTCAGAAGAGACAGAACAAATAGAGGTAAAGCCCTAATTTATCCATACTGAAAAATCATGCATAGCATTACAGACAATTTTCCACGAATATGAAATAAAATGCATACAATTAACTCGAGCACATTTTAATTTTAATGTCCGCGGAAAGCTATCTATAATACGATGCGATAAATCACTATTCTCGTATTCATTCGAATCCGGTGGATAGGAACCGGTTCTCATCAATACGAAAAAACTATGTCTAGCATCGTATTATATCCAGCTTTCTACGAATATAAAAATGTACAATCATAAGATTAAAACCACTTTTTTTCGCCCATGCCTTCGGCATCTCGGGGCTAAAAAACTGGTTTTAATCTTATAATTGTACATTTTATATCCGCGGAAAGCCGTTTATAATACGATGCGATAAATAACTATTAAGGTCCACTACTCCAAGTTTAACAATTTAAAAACTCGTTAAATGCACTTCATGCAACTTTCTCTTTACCTTTATCCTATTGTATAAAGTAGTTAGATTTATTTGTCTGTAGCGAAGGATCTCGCTAACTGCTGAACCGATGTGGTTCTCACTTACAGTAAAGTTTCTTATAGGTCCTTATATGGTTTTAGGCTATTTTATTTTCTATAAAAAAAAATTTTAGATTTGTTTTTAGTCTATTTTTCTGCCCTTCAATATCTTTTCGAATTTAGAACCCCTAAATACTAGGGGCACAGCCGCTTATAATGTTAAAAAGGACGAACACAGTAGCATTGCTTAAAAAAAGATTATTTAAATCTGTACTAAGAAAATTAGAATGAACATCTAATACATTGCAGTATATAAATTAATTTACAGCATATTCTTAATTAGGTTAGCATGCTGAAAATATAATTTATATATGATAAAATCTGTACAGAAAATGTACTGTAATATACACTAAAACTAATATTTTTGCATAGAAAAGCCAAAATCTCTTTATTTTTTTGTTGGGGGAGGGGTGGTAGGGAGAATTCTAGTTTTGGAGTTTCTAAGGTTTTTGGGGATAGGGGATAATACCCACCTAAGCTTTTGGGGTTACAATGTGCAATTGGTATATTTTTGGATCAGAGTTATCACCACAAGAACCCAGTAATAGTGTCTGACTGATTATGACGCAAGAAAAAAAATTAGCCAATGAGAGGCCATTATTGACCAATGGTAAAATTTATTGTGGCCTCTCATTGGCTAATTACTTTTTTTACGTCATAATCAGTCCGACACTTTTGCTGGGTTCTCACCCCAACCCCCCTTCGATATCCTTGATTCGAAGCCTTTTATAGACGTCATACTGGCCTATCTGCTGGTCAATTAAAATTAATACTGGCCTGGCATTGGTTATTTAGTCTGTGTATGGTCTTTTGTATTGTAGGACGTAATTTTTTTATATGCACTATAAACAGCTTTTCTATATTATCTTATTCTTACTGCTTTGCCTGACTGTCAAAAGTATTCATCACATTCAAATATCCTGTAGACGCCAGTGTATTCTAGTAGACCCAGTGAATCAATGGTTACTCCAAAGTCAATAGGATCTTTAATTGGTCTCCGATAATATAAGAGTTATTTTAGAGCTTTTGTCAAACTTTTTTATTTCTAAATGAAATATAATTTTCTCAATTCTTTTGTTTTGTATGATAGCTTAAGGCATTTAAATAATACTATCAAAAAAAAATAGAAATTTTATTTTAGTTTTTAAAAGTTAGATATAAAATTATCTTGACAACTCCTTTGTATTATGTCTATTGTTTGTACGGAACTTGATTATTCTAAACTATTTTTTTCTATGATTAAAATAAGCTTGATTACTCAAGATTATTTTGTCTGTTGTTTGTATGAATAAAAGAATGGATTCTACACTTTCCTAATTCTTCTGTCACTTTTTCTTTTTATCCCTCAGTTTTTAAATATATGTTTTTGGGTATTTCATTTTCTAAGGAACAGATATATTTTTAAAAGAAAAGCTTTTCTATAATTTAGTTAAGCCCGTTCGTCCTTCCTATAAATTTCAAACTTAACTTAATTATTCCAGTACTGAACTATTTAAAAAGAATAGCAACTCTATTATAGTTACCAAAAGTTCGTACCTTCAATCATAGACGTCCAAGAGGGGGGGGGTAATGGGGTGATCACCCCCCCCCCCAAATTAAAATTAACCGCTTCTTTGGGGGTGCTTTAGGCACCCCCAAATATTTTGGAGGGGGTATTTACCCCCCCCCCCCCCAAACAATTTTGAGGGGATATTTACCCCCCCCCCAAACAATTTTGAGGGGGTAAATACCCCCCCCAAAATAAAAAATCTCTTACAAAAAAAAAAATTTTGAATTACCCCCCCCAAAAATTTTACCCCGGGGGTTAATAAAATTTACCCCTGGCAACAGATTTCAAAAAATCAGACATGTGACGTCATAAAAATGTGTGATTATCCATCTCTTTTTTAGGGGTTTTCTTTCCTACTTCTCCTCTCATTTCCCTCATTTTTATGACGTCACATGGCTGTTTTTAAGTCACTTTGTCCCTCTCAACCTAAAAAGACCATGGCACAGCGCATAAAAGGTAAAAAAAAACCTGGAAAATATTGTTTAAAACCTGTGTTGAGGAAAAGTTGGTATGACAGATTAATCTAAAAGTGACTGAAACTACTCTCAAATCAATCAAACTAATTCTCTTTATTCTCTATCTATCTATTTATCTTTTTTATCTCTTTATCTACCTATCTATCTATTCACTTACCTTTCTATAAAGTCTATCTATTAATGTGTTTTCTATTCATCTTTTCATCCGTCTTGCTATCAATCTCTTTATCTATTTCTGTATTGACCTATGAAGCTCATTAATTATCTTTCTATCGCTTGATAATTATATAAACCTCTTTATCTATCTATCCATTTCCATATACATATATTTCCATATTTCTCTTTACCTATCTATCTATATAATCTGTCTGTTTACCAATCTAACTACCTACCTATATGTCTATCTATCTAACTAACTGTCTATCTATCTATCTGTCCCTCAAGATAGTGAATGTTATTGTTTACCCACCTATCTATCTATACCTATCTATCTATCTATCTATCTATCTATCTATCTATCTATCTATCTATCTATCTATCTATCTATCTATTTATCTATCTATCTATCTATCTATCTATCTATCTATCTATCTATCTATCTATCTATCTATCTATCTATCTATCTATCTATCTATCTATCTATCTATCTATCTATCTATCTATCTATCTATCTATCTATCTATTTATCTATCTATCTATCTATCTATCTATCTATCTATCTATCTATCTATCTATCTATCTATCTATCTATCTATCTATCTATCTAGGATGTATACAAGGAGAGAGCCATGAAGATAGTGAATGAAGATCCGGACAAGGAAATTAAATTCAACAAATTAAATCAGTTGTAAAGAGGGTGTTAAGGAATGTAAACGCCCCCCTCAAAGTTGATAAATTAAATGTTCATCTCCGACAAAGCCCAAATTGTGTCAAAAATGATCCATCATAAAAATGAGGGATTATCCATCTCTTTTTTAAGGGTTTCCTTTCCCACTTCTCCTCCATTTATCTCCCTCATTTTTATGACGCCACATGGATCATTTTTGACACAATTTGGGCTTTGTCTCATCTCCTAACAGTTCCACACCCCTCTGGTAAATCTCTGTGTACGCCAATTTAACTACTTAACCCAAAAGAATTTTTGAATTTTTGAACATATTTCATAGGAATGGGTTGGAAGACTACTTAAAATGATTGTTAACTTGAGTTAACTAAAAATTAACAATTAACAATTATTCAGCCAATTAATTCCATTTGAAATTGCCGAAAATTAAATATTTTGTTGGAGTAAAGTTGGAGTAAAACTTGTTTTTTTATTAACTGAAAGGGAAGTGGGTAAGAAGGGGAGAAAACAGGAAAGGGAGTTGAGGTAAAATTTCCACTTAGCATTGTTTGTCGGAATTACATTATCTTTTCCCTCCATACAAAATTTCATCCTTAAATTTAATTTTACAAAAAAAGGTTGAAGAACAAATAGCAATCCTCAAGAAATTGGTTAAAAAAGAGGAAGGCCTTGTTGTACCCGAAGGTAGGTCAAAATTGGAAAGCAGAGGTGGATTCTTAAAAAAAAACTTTTTGGCTCATAGCCTCACTAAAATCAGTGAGGCTCACTAAAAGTTTTTATTCAATTTTTGTAGATTTTTTATGCGATTTTGGAGGATTTTTCACAAAAGTTTTTAGCGAGCCTCGCTGATTTTAGTGAGGCACTGAGCCAAAACGTTTTTTTAAGAATTCACCTCTGCTCTATAACTATGGTAAGTCCGACTTAAAATACTGAACAAGGACACTCTTTCCATATCAATTTAAATAAGAATTACAATATACATAAGTTAGTACATAATCAATGATTAAAGATCGAATCATTTGTTTTAAAAACTTAGCTTAAACATATTTTCCTTATTGAACAACAAATCTATAGTATAGATGTATATACAGACAACTACCTCCCTTCCTTTTTCAAATACCTTCTTCGTCTGTATCTAAAATTATTTTCTGCTACTTGGCTGTATTAATATAAGAGACACCATTAGTTGATTTTCAATGACCCAATAGAAAGGTTGCACAAGGTGGTTGCGACGGGGAGAGACAGTTATTTAACCCTTTCTTCCTCTAGTGTTTTACTCTAGATATATTAATTATATAACAACCTTAATTATCGTAGCATTTTTATAAATGATCTGTAAAATTATGCATGGTCTTTATCGCTTGTTCAAACCATGCAATATAAAATTCTGTTTCCAGTATGGCTTTTAAACCAATTAATTTCCGTTGAGATTAGAACCGGTTCTTAGCCAAACTTAAAATTATGTATAGCATCGTATTATATCCATTTTTTACGAATTTAAAAATGTACAATCACAAGATTAAAAACAGTTTTTTTTATATCTGTGGAAAGCTGTTTATGATACGATGGGATAAATAACTATTCCAGAATGGCTTTAAAACCGATTGATATCCGTTTGATTAGAACCGATTCTCTATATATTGAATTAATACAAGTTTGTCTTGTTAGCCCTAGCCTTCAGCCCCTTGTTTAACCTTACAATTTTTCATTTGATATCCGCGGAAAGCTCTCTATAATACGATGCGATAAATAACTATATCCTGTGAATTTTTGGTCCATCTATGAACTTTCTTAAACTATAAAATCCTTATAATAAAGTAAAAGGATGTTTGTTTGTACCAAAGGATCTCGGTAACCGCAGAACCGATGGGGTTCTTCTTGACAGGGTAGCTTCTTCTAGGTTTATAACTATTTTGGGGAGGGTAACACTTCCCAAAATTATTGCTATAAAATTATTTACACAACATAAAAGTGCATTTTATGACAAAAATATAAAAATCTTAACTTAATTACCTAATTACTAAATAGTATGTAAAGCACAGTTACCTTATCACTGTAAAACAATAAAAAATGCTTAAAGTAAACAAAATTAAAATGCTAAAATTCGACACCTGATCAATTAAAATT
Organism: Acartia tonsa; assembly: GCF_053477335.1. Classification (NCBI taxonomy): domain Eukaryota; kingdom Metazoa; phylum Arthropoda; class Copepoda; order Calanoida; family Acartiidae; genus Acartia; species Acartia tonsa. Next base: position 5,650,246 of record NC_137269.1, read on the forward strand.
TCGGTGGAAATTTATCAACAAAACAAGGATGACAACATCCATAAAAGCAAAGCTCTAAACTCAGAAGGAAGAAGAAATGAACAATAACTCTTGTAGAGTGCCAGATTTTTAAAAGCTTGACATTAAATTTTGGTCATTGTATACCTGGATGACCCAGCAAGGTTTGCTGGGATCATATGTGGCTGCGAGGATTGTGATATTTAAATGATTCCATTTCCCAGTTGGGTGTAATTACCAGGGCTCGGCAGCCGCGACTAAGTCACAAATTTTAACCCGTTTGGATGCTTTGAAAAGAGGGATTGACATATTTGGGTCAAGTTTTGACGTGTAGCTTATTTTTAAAATTTTAAAAGGCGGCTGACGCGCGGCTCCTGAGCCGTGGTAATTTCTACACTAAAAATGTATTTTTTTTTATAGAATGAGACAGAAAAAAATATAAAAATATCTGACAGAGCCCACCCAAAGCCGAAGCAACTCTCAGTTGTAAATTGATTAGAGTAAAACACTAGAGGGAGAAAGGGTAAAATAACTGTATCTCATCATCGCAATAATCTTGTGCAACCTTTCTATTGGGTCATTGAAAATCAACCAATTGTGTCGCTTATATTAACACAGCCAAGTAGCAGAAAATAATTTTAAAGCAGACGAAAAAGGTCATTGAAAAAAGGAAGGGTGGTAGTTGTCTATCTATAATATAGGTCTGTTGTAAATTGCAAGGAAACCTCTAGAGGATGGTTTCTACAAAATGTTTATTTTCTAGAGGATGGATTCTACAAAATGTTTTTTTCTAGAGGATGGTTTCTACAAAAAAAAATTTTCTAGAGGATGGTTTCTACAAAAAAAAATTTTTCTAGAGGATGGTTTCTACAAAAAAAAATTTTCTAGAGGATGGTTTCTACAAAAAAATTTCTAGATGGTTTCTACAAAAAAAAAATTTCTAGAGGATGGTTTCTACAAATTGTTTATTTTCTAGAGGATGGTTTCTAAAAAATGTTAATTTTCTAGAGGATGGTTTCTACAAAATGTTTTTTTCTAGAGGATGGTTTCTACAAAAAAAAAATTTCTAGAGGATGGTTTCTACAAAATGTTTATTTTCTAGAGGATGGATTCTACAAAATGTTTTTTTTTCTAGAGGATGGATTCTACAGAATGTTTCTGCGGGGTGGCAAATGGAATCCTGATACAGCTCTAGGTAAAGTTTTTTTAGAATTATCAATGTATAAAAGTAATATAATGTCTGTGAGTCTGTCTGTCTGTACTAAAGGTTGTTGCAAACCACTTAACCGAAATTGTTCTCCTTATATGATACTGGGAAGGTCGATAACTATTTTGGGGGAGGTTAAAGCATCTCCCAAGAGATATCGCCACTTGAAATACCACCACCCCCACCCCCCCCCTCCAAAAAAAATTCAAATTGGTGGTCGACCCTATCCCCCCTTAAGTGCCTCTGGAGATCTCTATTAAAGTCCCTTTTAACAAAGTATATTTTATCTAAATAATAACAAAAATCGGATGTAGTCCCTTTCGTGGCAACACCACTTAAAGGGCATTTCTTCTTATTTTCACAGTAGCTTTTCTCCTATTTCTAGCTCTAACCCTGCGGGGCAATCACCTAACATTATATAACCTAAAATAATCTATCAAAGCCATTGTGAAAATACGACGAAACTCCCCTTGCCACGAAAGGTACTATTCCCCAAAAATCTTATGAATTCGATTTTAAGGTCAAAGTAAATTTTTGTAGGACAAGCAATCAACAAAGTTTGAAATTTCAAAAAGTTAATGATTTGAAACACTCTAATGTTGAAACACTCTAGTTTTGAAACACTCTAATGTTGAAACACACCCATTTTGAAACATTCTAAATGTTGAAACACTCAAATGTTGAAACACACCTATTTTGAAACACTCTAATGTTAAACCACTCAAATGTTGAAACACTCTAATGTTGAAACATTCTAATATCGAAACACTCTAATGTTGAAACCCTCTAACGTGAAACACTCTAATGATGAAACACTCTAATGTTGAAAAAATCAAGTGTTGAACAACACCTATTTTGAAACACTCTAATGTTAAAACACTCTAATGTTGAAACACTCTAATGTTGAAACACTCTAATGTTGAAACATTCTAATGTCGAAACACTCTAATGTTGAAACACTCTAATATTGAAACACTACAATGTTGAAACTCTCTAATTTTGAAACACTACAATATTGAAACACTCTAATTTAGAAACACTTTTATGTTGAAACACTCTAATGTACATATATTAAATTTAGAGATTATAAGAGCCTACTTCACAATGAGAAAAGACAACTCCAGATTATTTCAGGTTAGAAGAAATATTTAAATATATTCATCTTTCTTTCTTTTTAAAAATGAAACTTTTCTATAATTAGGGTCGGTCCGTCCGTACGTACGTATCCGTAACGGATAGCTTTTTTCGTTAATTTATGTATGTTAGAATTGCCCTATCGATTTCAAACTTTGCTTTGTGATTCCTGTAGTAGTTAGGTACGATTTAGAAAGCGTAGCAACTCATGATCCTTAGCAGAATGTCCGTACGTCCGTTTTAAACATGTTGATTTTTAACTTTTTTAACAACAAATTTTAATGTGATACAATTATCCGATTAGTCTTTTTTTTGGTAAACTGATTCATAGGGCAACAAAGTACATTATTATAAGCGAAACATCTCTATAATCAAGTCCAAAAAATGTAAGTATGTCCATAAAAATTACCCGTATTTATGATTATGTATAAAAATCAGTATCTTTCTGAAGATTGCGAAAGTATGAAACTTTAAATTAAAGATAAATAAAATTGAAGTAAAAATTGTTGTTTTACTATAAAATAATGATATACTTATATATTATACTGTTTTTTTTTATCATATTTAATATTATTTGAGAGTACTTAACTTTTTTATTAAAAATTAATCCATATATTAAAAATTATTTTCCTAAGCTAGAAAGATTACCATTAAAAAAATGACATTTAATGGATTTGTTGAAAAAAAACATTTATACGGCCTAAATATTTTGGTAGAGTTATTTGTAAAACCAATTCAACATGTTTACTGTTTAGCGCAAGTAACTACAAAATCCAATGTTTAAAAAGAATGACAACATCCACAAAAAGCGTAGCTAAAAAAATAAGATGGTAGGACAAACGAACATGACAATGTAGAATGTCAGCACTTAATAAGCAGAATATTAAATTATAAGTCTAAACAAAATTGTAAAATTTATGCAAAATTGCCTAATTAAAGGATATTGTTTACGGCATACTTACATTTTTAGGCATTGAATTTAAAAGTTAAAAATAAAGCATGTTTTAAATGTAAGGTCTTTCATGATACCAATTATAGAGTTGCAACGCTTTCTAAAGTACCAAACTTTTACACGAATAGATTGATATCGACAGGACAATTCTAAACTGTCTAAATTGACGATAAGAGTTATCTTGATTTAGTATTTAATAATTTTTAAAAGCGAGGCTTTTCTATAATTAGGATCGGTCCGTCCGTCCGTACGTAACAAATAGCTTTTTTTTGTTAATTTAGGCATGTTAGAATTGTCCTATCGATTTCAAACTTTGCATGATGATTCCTTTAGTAGTTAGTACGATTTAGAAAGCGTAGCAACTCTATAATCATTACCATTCGATTGATCTGATTTTTGGAATATTAATTACTGGGAGAACAAAGTATAATATTATAAGCGAAGCAACTCTATAATCAAGTCTTAAAAATGTAAGTATGTCCATAAACATTATCCTGTATCAAGCAGTTTTTCAACAAATTTACTTACAATTTTGCTTCGACTTTTATACATTTATATTCTGATTATTCAGTTCTGACACTATATAAATGTCCTACCGTTTCAGTGCTTCGCTTTTATGGATGTTGTCATCCTTGTTTATAACCTTGAATCAAATTTGATTAGATCCTATAAATTTCGGTTATAGGTCTGCAACTTTACTTACTCGTATGTCCCGAGCTGGATCTTTAAATCATTTTAGTGGTGAGCCAGATCGGGGCGAGCCAACTTTCCACCAATGAGAGCACAGCATTGTATGAAATGCCGCGCTGTGATTGGCTGAAATTCGGCTCACCCCGAATCTGGCTCACCACTAAAATGATCCAGCTCCGAACCGTCACTGAGATAGAATTTTTTATTAAATCCCATTATTGTCAGGTATGTAAAGGGATAAGACAATGGCAAATAAATTGGTGTACATATTTAATGTTAATACACATAATTACCCTTTTGTAGATTAGAATTAGTTGTTGAAACGTTTGGACACTCAACTTAACAAAGCAACCAATCAGTCCCCAATGTTGTTAAGCCAACGGACAAAAACGATATTATAAAACTTTGGGGACCAGTGAAATAAACAGCCAATGTTAACCTCTCTCTCTCTCTCTCTGGAGAGAGGGTGGGGACAATGGGCGGTTCATTACACTAGTCCCCAAAGTTTTATGATAAAGTATTATTATTTGAATTTTGATGAATTGGTTCACTAAGTATCAAACCGGTCAACCAGTAGTTGTTATCATCTTTGGGGATGCACACTAATTTAACAGCCATTATCTTATCCCTTTAAGTCCCTGCTATAATGCTGAAAGCATAAGCGAGGAATATTATTTCATATTTTAACTTTTCAAGAATTAACTTTCTCTTTAACAAGGATAACAAAATCCATAAGATACAGATCTACTTTGATGAAGTTGTATTTACTTGTTTGATCAAATAGTAGTTATTTATAGCATCGTAATAAAGACAGCTTTCCGCGGATAATAAAATTTATTTCAGGTTTATCAAAACTGGTGTAAATTTTATGATTTTTGAAAGTTAAAATACGAAACGATTTATGATTTTTCAGTATGTCTCAGTACCGGTTCCAATCCATCACATATGAATAGGTTTCAAAGCCATACTGGAAAAGTTAATTATCACTTAATTATAGGGTAGCTTCGCTATTAAAAATAAATTGTAATTTTTTTTGCAGGGTTTTAAAGAAATGGAGAATTTGATTGCAACAACTTTTACACAGAAGATTCACGGCATGTTGGCACACAGGTTTTAGACTCTTAGCAGAATATAAAAGTAACAGGATGTTTGTAGCTTTGGATCTCGTTAACCGGTACATAAAAAAAAAAACTCTTATAGGTCCAGATTTGGTTTGACACTTTTTAGGGGGAGGGTACCTCCACACTCGTGGATATATTGACAGGGGAAAATTTGCTAAAATGGACCTCATTTATTGGTCAGTTTGTTCATCCATTAGAAGGGGAGGGGATGGGGTAAAAGGGTTTGATGGGGGTTATCGTTAATTTAGGCCAGCTGTGACTTTCTCAGAGTACATGAAAATCTGGTGCAACATCCAAGTAATAATATATCTATTGCTATATAGATGCTATTTATTTTGCAGAGATGGAGAGGGGAGAAGGATTTATGTGTTTCGTCCTGGTCGATGGAATCCTGATAAGGTCATATTTCTATTTTCCAGTATGGCCTAGAAACCTATAAATATCCGCTGGATTAGAAACAGTTGTCAGCATTACTACATAATCATGTATAGCATCATATTACACAAATTTTCTACGAATATTAAAATAAAATTCATGAAATTCAACCGTCACGTTAATTGTTTTTAAAATTGTTGTAAAATTGAATATACTGAAATAATTATAGAGTTGCTACGCTTTCTAAATAGGGCCTAAACTGATACAGGAATCACCATGCAAAGTTTTAAATTGATAAGACAATTATAACATGTCTAGATTAAAGATAAGATCTATCTGTTATACCGACGTACAGACGGATCGACCCTAATCATAAAAAAGCATCGCTTTGAAAAGAATATCATCGAAGTATAAACTTAAAACAAGATCCGTTTAAAAAATTTACAGCCCCGCATATAATAAACTTTTTTTGATACATTTTATAAACTTTTTGTTTTTAATTTATTGTTATTTAAATTTGCAGGTTCCATTTGCCAGCCTGTTTTGTGCTGGAGTTATGCTCTGTGAAATGGTGGCTAGGTAAGGTTATTTCTTCAATATTAATATTAATCCAGTGAATTAGAACCGGTTCTCAGCCATGCAAAAATATTATGTCTAGCATCGTATTATAACCAGTTTTCTACTAATAAAAAAATATACAATCATAAGATTAAAACCAGTTTTTTTTAGCCGGTGCCTTCGGCATCTCGGGGCTTAAAAACTTATTTCAATCATATAATTGTACATTTTTATATCCGCGGAAAGCTGTTTATAATACGATGCGATAAATAACTATTATTTTATTCGAGTCAGATTTAGAGGAATGTGATTTTTTAGGGATAAAGGGATGAGACAATGATCTAAACTTTAATTGTTTGTTAATTTGTTCTTTGGGCATTAGAACCCATACAAAATGTTCATGGTGTACCTTAAAAGCCTTAGGCATTAGAATGCCGAGAAAAAGTTATTCTCCTTGTAGACGAAGCCTTCTTAATTTACACAAATGCTAGCAAGCAAAAAAATTAGAGGGGATAAGGGGCTTTTTGTAGGGGTGATTTCTCTTTGGAGGTTAGTGGTAACCTCCCCAAAAATAGTTATAAACCTTCCCAGGACCTATGAGAAGCTACACTGTAAAGAAGAAACATATCGGATCAGTAGTTGGCGAGATCATTTGGTACACTCAAACAAACAAAAAGAAATCCTGTTATTTTATTTATCAACTAGCGGCTTCGCCCCCAGCCTCTAGGGTTTTGCCTAAAGAGGTTTGATCAAACTAATTTTTCGTATTTTAGATTTTAAAGAAAATTTGTTTTTTTAATTTTTTTGGGGGGGATTTTTGTTTGGTGGGGTTTGGGTATTCGAACCACTATTTTAATTTTAGTTTTAAAAAGACTTTTTTTTGGGGGGGGGGGGTATTTTCATTTTTTTGGGGGTTAGGGGTGTCCCACCCCCCAAGAAAATAGTTATAAACCTTCCTGGGACCTATGAGAAGCTACCCTGTAAAGGAGAACCCGATCGGTTCAGCGGTTAGCGATATCCTTCGCTACAAACAAACAAACAGACAGACAAACAAACAAACAAACAGACAGACAGACATCGTTCTACTTTGTATTATAGATATGAAATTTTCATTTTTGTTTAATAAAAATTTTGAACTAGGGAGGAGAGAACCCAAATATCTGGGCTCACAGCGATTGTTGATACACAGAACTTTGGTTGGAAACAGGTTAGAATAGTTATTTATCACATCATATTATAGACAGTTTTCTGCGCATAGTAAAATTAAAAATTGTAAGATTAATTTAGATTTGTTGGCCTCAAGGCCCAGGCTAAAAATTTTTTTTCATATTATTTACTTTATTATTCACAGAAAATTGTCTACATTACATTGTATTACAAAAAAAATTTTTGTTAGAGATTTTTTATTTTTTTTTTTGGGGGGGGGGGTATTTAGTATTTACCCCCCCAAAATTGTTTGGGGGTGTAAATACCCCCTCCTAAATGGTTGGGAGTGCCTACGGCACCCCCAGGGTAGGGTTAAATTTTAAATGGGGGGGGGGGGGGGTAACTCCCACTTTACCCCCCCCTTGGACGTCTATGATAAACACCCCTTTATCCCCCAACCTTGGATGTCTATTATGTGAAATGTTTTGTTTAAGTCTTTAGCAGTCACAGCAAACAAAGTTAAAATAAGTAGGTCTTTATAATAAGTAAATAGTAGTAAATCCTTATACTAAAGTAACAGGATGTCTGTGTGTTTGTACCGAAGGATCTCGCTAACCGCTGAAGCGCTAAACCAATCGGGTTCTCCTTAACAGGGTAGATTCTTATAGGTCCCGGGAAGGTTTATAACTATTTTGGGGGAGGGTACCACTACCCTCCAAAAAGAAATAATAATAAATCTAAATTTTTATTTTAAGTATAGAGACTCCTACGTAACATTGCAAGGTATCGTACAAAGAGACTTTTACGCAACATATCGTAGGAACTTGAACGCAACAAAACACCAAACATTTAAAGTGCCACTAGAGGCTTCTAGGGGCGAAGCCGCTATTAATAAGTAAATAGTAGTAAATAAATTAAATAAAGACTTAAAATAATGATATTTTTTAGTTGCGAGCAATCAGCATGGATGAGGGAAGGACAATTGCCACCTTTTTCAACATATCCTTCCCTGTCTGGCTTCACAACAGCCATATCCTAAATGCTCCCAGGTATATTATAACCATCTCTTTTTTAGGGCTTTTCTTTCCCACTTCTCCTCTCATCTCACTCATTTTTATGACGTCACATGGCTGATTTTTAACACACTTTGGTCTTTGTCATAAAAATACATATAAAAAGGAGGAATGAGACGAGAAGTGGAAAAGGAAACCCCTAAAAAAGAGATTGATAATTGACGCATTATGGCGTCACACATGACACTTTCTAACGATTCTCAGTTTTTTTTTTTGATAAATGTTACTAGTTTGTTGTTTTATAATGTCAACTAGCGGCTTCGCCCCTAGCCTCTAGAGGCTTTGCCCCAAGAGGTGATACGGAAAGACAGACAGACATCGTTCTACTTTGTATTATAGATAGGCCATATCCTATAAATGGGGTTGGGGTTTCCTTCGCTTTACATTGATATAAAATAAGATGTAAGATCTCAGAAAACCCTAACACCTATGCTTGCTTAATAAGTTTTCTCGTATTCATTCGAATCCGGTGGATAGGAACCGGTTCTCATCCATACGAAAGAACTATGTCTAGCATGGTATTATATCCAGCTTTCTACGAATATAAAAATGTACAATCATAAGATATAATTGTACATTCTATATCCACGGAAAGCTGTTTATAATACGATGCGAGAAATAACTATTATAGGATTTGGTTTAATGTTATCACTTTTATAACTCTATGTTTCATGATTGTTTATTTTAAAAAGCGAAGCTTTTCTATAATTAGGGTCGGTCCGTCCGTAACGGATAGCTTTTTTCGTTAATGTAGGCATGTTAGAGTTGTCCTATCGATTTCAAACTTTGCATGGTAATTTCTTTAGTAGTTGGGTATGATTTAGGAAGCGTAGCAACTCTATAATCATTACCAAAATGTCCGTACGTCCATTTCAAACATGTTGATTTTGTAACTTTTTTAACATCAAATTTTTATGTAATCTAATTCTCCGATTGATCTGAATTTTGGTATATTGATTCCTGGGGCAACAAAATATAATGTTATAAGCGAAGCAACTCTATAATCAAGTCCTAAAAATGTAAGTATGTACATAAACATTATCCTGTATCAAGCAGTTTTTCAACAATTTACTTACAATTTTGCTTTGACTCTTATACATTTATATTTTGATTTTTCAGTTCTGACACTACCGTTTCAGTGCTTCGCTTTTATGGATATTGTCATCCTTGTTCTATTTAATACAAATCAATCTTTTAATATGCTTTAACAATGGGTATTTTTTCCACTTTACAATTCAAAATATAAAGAAAAATTACCCTATCCTATTGCTATTGTCTTCATAAAGAACGTGTTCCAACTTTTGTGAATTTTCTTTAATCCATCTTTTACCCAAAGGTCAACACAGTGCGTTTGAAGGTGCTTTGACTTTTGTGTCAGAACCTAAATTAGGACATAGTGCATTTCATTACCCTAGGTTAGGTAACTTCATTTCACTTTTCAATAAAATCTAAAATGCAGCCGTTTTTGAGAAAATTAGATTTAAAAATTTCAAGTTCAATTTTCATCCACTAGGAGTAACCGCATAATCATGACAAGAAAAGCAAAGATTATTTATTTAAAATTTTGAACAAGTTTGCTTTTATAAAGTTCTTCGTAAAACATCTCCTTAAGTGAGTTGATTTATGGCCATTTTTATCAGTTGCTTTGCTAAGGTCACGGAAATTCATATACAGGGTGGGGCAAATAAGACCGGACAAATTCTAACTTCTAAACAAATGACCATAAAATCGTCAATTTTAAAGATTTTATTGAATTTTAAAATCTGGCAAGCAAAATAGGTATATGACTATTAGATTATTCAATAAAATCGCCGCCAGCCTCAATCACCGCCTTCACCCGCCCCCTGAACCGCCCGCAGGCTCTGGTCACCATGTCCCTGTCCAAGTTGGCGAATTTCTCCTTGATGGTGGCAATGAGGGAGGTCTTTGTTGTATAGGCACGTCTATTGGTGCATGCTTCAAAGTAGCCCCAGGCCCAAAAGTCCATTGAATTAAGATCGGGCTGCTGGGAGGCCCCATTTCCTTAGGAACGTGAGTAACCGCAGGATTAAAATTCACGCAACTTTAACGCTACCCTTTGACACGGAGGCTCTTATTTGGACCACAGTTGAGCTTGAATGACGTTCTATACCTTTTCGGAAATGGCATGAAGATTCAGCTAGGGTTGTCAGCGCAATTCATTGTCTAAAATGAGTTTTTAAGTTCCATATGGGTCTCTAACGTCGAGAACCGAGAAATTTTCACGATTTCACACAATTTTTGACATCTTAAAATCTGCCACGTTTCACTTTGCCGGAGTACTACAGCCAAGCCACTTTAGATATAGAGCTCTAGTCTTTTCTAGTGTCTTATTTATGTATCTAACAGTATCCCCAGCAAGTTGCATAACTTTACCTCATCTACAGATGGGCTGAGATCCGATTTAGTGGGCCCTAGTCGAGAATCCAGATTATTCCACCGGCGCATTTCGAATCTGCCTTGTTGAACATAAGCGCGGCCAGCTCGGAGAACAAGCCCATCTTTGTCCAAAGATTTTTTTGTGCTAAAAGGTAATTACCTAAGCTTTTTATAGTGGGGTCAAACGTCCTGATTGGTCAAGTAGTTTTGGCGCTATGGCTGTTTAAAGTTTGTCCGGTCTTATTTGCCCCACCCTGTATAAATAAATCTTATATAGAGAAGTTTTATGACAGACTTTATAAAAGCAAAGTTGTTCAAAATTTTAAATAAATAATCTTTGCTTTTCTTGTCATGATTTTGCGGCAACTCCTAGTGGATGAAAAGTGAAATGAAGTTACCTAACCTATGGTAATGAAATGCACTATGTCCCATTTAGGTTCTGACACAAAAGTCAAAGCACCTTCATACGCACTGTGTCAAAGTTTTGATCCACAAAATAGATTTTTTTAATAATTACTCAACAGAATTAAAAAAGCAAGGTATCAAATTATAGATCTAACTATTTTCTTATTTTTTGTTGCATTTTAGTACCTTAACTACCAACCATATTTTTTTTGAAAAACTTAAATTACTTCCAAAAAAAGAGGTCTACAAAAAAACGTTTGCATATCTAAATTCTATTGATCATTTTACATCTACTACTTACTAAAAACATCGACTAGCTATTTAAAAAAAAGTTAGGACACGTTCTTTTCAACAGTACTGAAAAAGTATGATCATTAATTCCATACTTTTCTATTTTTAAACATATTCCTATATATAAACTTATTTTTAGAATATTCCATCTCTTCTTTGGTATGCTGAGACCATTTTTGAGTGAAGATACCAAGAATGGCGTCGTGTTTCATTCAGGTAGTTTTTACAAGAGAAGCTTCTCTATAATTAGGTTCAGTCCTTACGTCCTTAACTGTTAGCTTTTTTTGTCAATTTATTCATGTTAGAATTGTCCTATAGATTTCAAACTTTGAGTGGTGATTCCTGAAGTAGTTGGGTATGATTTTAGAAAGCGTAGCAGCTCTATAATCGTTATCAGAATAGCTGAACGTCTATTTTAAACAAGTTGATTTTAACTTTTTTAAATATCAAATTTGTATGTGATATAATCATTCGATTCATCTAATTTTTAGAGTACTGTTTCATATAACAATGAGGTACCATATTATAAGCGAAGCATCTCTTTAAATACCCCCTAAAAATGTAAGTATGTCCTTAAACAGTATCCTGTATTTAAGCAGTTTTGCATCAAATTTAGTTAAAATTTTGTTTGGACTAATGCATTAATATTCTGCTTTTCAGTTCCGATTCTCTACAAGTGTTAATGTTCGTTTGTCTTTCCGTTAGGAGCAAAATTTAAATGTAATAGGATGTCTGTCTATCTTTAGCTAAAGATCTCTTCAATTGTTGAACCTATATGGTTCTCATTTACAGTGTAGCTTTTAATAGTGATGTCCAGGGAAGGTTTATAACCTTTTTTTTGGGGTAGGGTACCATCACCCTCCAAGGAGAAAACGCCCCTAAAACAATGACCATCCCTTCCTTTTGTTTTTACTTTCTCTTTTAAAACTAAAATTGAAAACGGGCAGTGATCTCTCTTCAAAACCATGTAATAGACATAGATCTCCTTTACAGTCAAGCTTCTTTTTACTTTTCCTCTGAAAACTAAAATGGAAATTGGAGGCTCGACATTACCTCAAGTTGCCATAAAAGTTACTAGGGACGTAACCGCTAGATTCATATAGAGATTAAAGTCCTACTTTTATAATACCTTTTCAAACGTTTGAAAACATTTTCTTTCTTCTGATTCATTAAACTAAGTTTTAATTCTAGGAAATTTGAGTGATTCCATGAAGAACTACTTCAGGTAATTTTATCATCTTTTCTCGTATTCATTCGAATCCGGTGGATAGGAACCGGTTCTCATCAATACGAAAAAACTATGTCTTGCATCGTATTATATCCAGCTTTCTACGAATATATCCGCGGAAAGCTGTTTATAATAAGATGCGAAAAATAACTATTCTTTTAAAAACAAATGTGTTTTCCAGTATGGCTTCGGAACCGATTGATATCCGCTGGTATAGAACCGGTTCTCAGGCATACTGAAAAACCATCTTTCTGACAAATTTCAACAAATATAAATAGAAAATTTTTTAAAAGGTGTCTTCTGCCCTTAGAGGCTAACAAAAATGGTTTGCGACAAATAAATATTATAACATAATTACATAACTATTGTAATTATTTTCCATTTTATAACAGATCTATAGAATAGATGTATATAAAGACAACTACCTCCCTTCTTTTTTCAAAGACCTCTTCCGTCTGCTTCTAAATTGTTTCTGCTACTTGGCTGTGTACATAAAGCGACACCATTGGTTGAATTTTAATGGCCCAATAGAAGGGTTGCACAAGGTGGTGGCGATGGGGAGATACAGTTATTTAACCCTTTCTCCCTCTAGTATTTTACTCGAATCATTTTATTACCTTGTTTTTTTAAAAATCACTTAACATTAGGATTTTCTATAAATTCAACAATAACTGTTATTGTTGAATTTGTATTGCTACGCTGATGGACTTAATAGTCCTTTATAATATACTGATTGCTCCGACCCTAGCTTCTCTAGAGGTCAGGAAAATAGCCTAAAACCACCCCAGGATATTTATAAATCTACTCTGAAAAGTAGGGAGGGGGTAATTTATCTTAGGAGGTTATTGGTACCCTACCCCAAAATAGATATAAACCTTCCTGGAACCTGTTGAGAAGCTACCATGACAGACAAACAAACAAACATCCTTTTACTTTATTATAGGACATAGATATTTAGCATTTATTTAATTTAGTGAAAAAATGTTATAATCCATATTATTTGTGTTCAACTATGGAGCAAGTTTTTATGACAAATGGAGTTCAATAACAAAACCTATATAAATACTCAAAAATATTTAAAGATTAATTCAGTTTTTCAACAAGCACAGTATAAACTTTGGTGGTATTATCACACTCTACCCTCTAGAACATTAAAAATAAGGGGTAAAGGGGGGTAGTTTTTTCCTTTGTTTGTTTATTGTGTTAGGTTAGGTTATATTGGGCACTGGGTAGCCCTGCAGGGTTAGGGCACCGCAGGTTCGGGCTCCCATCAGGGATTAGACATAAAAAAATTCACCCCCCACCATTATTTACAATTTATTTCAAAAATAAATGAATGGGGAGGGGCGATGTTAAAAGCCTACTTTACTGAAAGCACCTATTTAGGAAAAATGGTCGTAGATATATGTAGGTTTTGTGAACCATCAAATTTTCCAATAAATTTCCTTTTGTCAGATAAGATAAAGGATGTTTTACTATTAGGTTACAAATTTATAAAATATATGTATAATAATAGTAATAGAATTTAAAACTTTTTCCAGTATGGCTTCCAAACCGAGTAATATCCCCTGGATTAGAACCGGTTACTAGCCATACTTAAAAATCATGTATAGCATAGTATTACATACAATTTTCTACGAATAATGAAATAAAAATCTCAAAATTATTAATTTCGTCCTTTTTGTAAATTGCTACCATAGTTCTCATTTATTTATGTACTATTAAGAGATTAAAATTAAATTTAAAAAAATTAAAAATTAAAAGTTCTTATTTATTGGTCAGTACATTCCTCCATTAAGAATTAAAATTTTGAATGTATACCTAATGTATAATAAGTCGTCTTATTATTTATTTTTAAATTAATGATGACGTAGCTGAAAATAGCTTTTGCAATAGTTGGGTTATCTGTCGTACAACTTCGGAAAAGAGGAACAAATTGTAAATCAATTTTCAGTTGATCCAAAATGAGGTAAAGGGTATAATTTGCAACCTTCCTTTACAATTCCTTGGTTAGAATCAGTTTCTAGAAGTCACTAGATCAAATTCTTTTACATTTTCCCAAAAAATTAATGTGAGCAACGATATTGTACGACAATAATCATAATAAAGTAACAGAATGTGTGTCTGTATGTTTGTACCGAAGGATATCGCTAACCGCTGAACCGATATGATTCTCCTTTATAGGGTAGCTTCTCCTAGGTCCTTGGCAGATTTTTAACTATTTTGGGGGAGGGTACCACCACCCTTCAAAGAGGAATCGCCCTAAGAAAAAAATCTCCCCCTCCACCCGCAAAAAATGAAAGCTAGATAAAATTGTTTACATTTCCCTAATTATTTCATTTGAGCCACGTTTTTGTTCCACAATGGACGATAAATTGGTGTTCATCTCAAATAATAAATTATTGGTATAAAAGTTTGAACACTTCTAGTTTGTAACAACCAATCAAAGTTTAATAAAAGTTCCAAAATTTGTTTAGCCAGCAAACTAGAAAATATGTTTATAAAACTTTGGGTACCAGTATAATATTAATTAATACTCAAATATGCTTTTGAAAAGCAGCTGGAAAAGTCTAAATCTATCCCAAAATATGGCAATCCTTTTTAAAAATTTAAAATCATTCAAACGTGTCTTTGACTTGAAGCTTAGTAGCGGCTGGCGAGCCCTGTCTAACAATCAATAGCTGCCACGTCCTGCCGTTTCATAAAGGAATAAATTGCTAAAAGAATGGATATTATTGTCAGAACTAAATTAGAAAAAATAGTAGCAATTAGTTTGACAATTAATTCTATTGTTTTACAGACAAACTAATCTTTTTCTGTTATAAAAAAGTTTTTCTTTTTTATATTATTGATGTAAAAGCAATGCTACTCTAATACTCGGCTATAGTCGTCTGAAGTTACTTGTTTTACTTCAACGGTTCAAGATTTAACTTACTTTTGAGTTATCTTCATTTATAAAAGTTTTCAACAAACACTCTAATATAACTCTGTTCTTATTTATTCCCATAGGCGGGCAAATCAAGGGGGGTGGATACACCCCCCTTAACAAAGGACTACATCCAAGGGTGGTGTAAAGTTTAAAATTCACAATCACCTTAAATTTAAACTTCCCTGGGAACTAAAGAGATTAGACAATGCCTGATAAATCTATGTAACATCCCATAGATGGTACACGCAATCACACCTTCTGAGGTGATTAAAACGTTAGGACAACCAACTTAATGAACCAAACAGTCATAAAAAATGTTAATACATTGTTAACGAATAAGAAAACGTTATTATAAACTTTAGGAACTAGTGGAATTAACCCATTAGTGACAACCGGCTTTTAACGCCCGGTTGTAGAAAATGCCGAAAAAAACCGGTTCTCAGTTTTAGGATTGCATCATTCTCAGTATGAATCCCCCCTCTACTACCCTGGTTTTCATTTCCCCCTGGAGCAGGCAGATTTGCTTACTTCCGTTTGCCGGTATAGCTCAACAAAATTTGAAAACCAAGAAAAACAAGGTGATTGGAATTCCGTTTTTACCATTATAAAGCTTCCCTGAGATTTTCAGCTCGAACGGTCCATAAAAGTGGCGCTCGGCACTAATGGGTTAACAACCAAATGTTCCCTTACTCTCTTGCTTGCACTTTTTGAAAGCGAAGCTTTTCT
This sequence comes from Acartia tonsa, assembly GCF_053477335.1. NCBI lineage: Eukaryota > Metazoa > Arthropoda > Copepoda > Calanoida > Acartiidae > Acartia > Acartia tonsa. Next base: position 5,666,475 of record NC_137269.1, read on the forward strand.
ATAAGTGAGTCGATCCGTCCGTCCGTCCGTACGTAACGGAAAGCTTTTTTCGTTAATTTAGGCATGTTAGAATTGTCCTATCGATTTCAAATTTTGCATGGTGATTCCTTTAGTAGTTAGGTACGATTTGGAAAGCATAGCAACTCTATAATCATCACCAAAATGTCAGTACGTCCATTTTAAACATGTTGATTTTTTACTTTTTTAACAACAAATTTTTATGTGATCTAATCATCTGATTGATACGATTTTTGGTATATTGATTCCTAGGACAACAAAGTATAATGTAATAAGCGAAGAAACTCTATAATCAAGTTCTAAAAATGTAAGTATGTCCATAAACATTATCTTGAATCAAGCAGTTTATCAACAAATTTACTTACAATTTTGCTTCGACTCTTATACATTTATATTATGTTTATTCAGTTCTGACACTATACAAGTGTTCATGTCCGTTTGTCCTACCGTTTCAGTGCTTCGCTTTTATGGATGTTGTCATCCTTGTTTTACTTCAACGGGCCTACAATTACAAATTACTTTTGAATTATCTTTATTTATAAAAGTTTTCAACAAACATTCTAATATAACTCTGTTCTTATTATCAATTCCCATAGGCGGGCAAATCAAGGGGGGTGTATACAGCCCCCTTGACAAAGGACTACATCCAAGGGTGGTGTAAAGTTTAAAATTCACAATCCCCTTCAATTTAAACTTCCATGGGATCTAAAGAGATAAGACAATGGCTGATAAATTTATGTAACACCCCATAGATGATACACGAAATCACCCCTTCTGAGGTGGTTAAAACGTTAGGACACTCAACTTAATGAACCAAACAATTCTATCAATATATTTTATTTTTTTTAGGTTGGATTTGATACCAAAAGATCTGGGGGGAACCGGACCATTGTTTGACAACCAAAACAATATGCCTGAAATCAGGAAAAAATCCACAAATTTAATTTTCAGTAGCAAATCTACTTTACAAGTCATATGCGTCGGTCTGTATAGATATTTCCTATTTATTTTCTTTCCCTTTTCTATTTTGATCTCTTTCTGAACAGGGAAACACTTTCCATTTTATAAAAAATTATAAAATTGATAAACATACCCTATGAGAATAAACAAAATTACACTACAAGTTTAGTACAAACCAATAAAAAATTATATATAACTACTCAAAGTTTGAAACTTACTAATAAGGTAACGTGTTTCGGAACGCATGCCTTGCCGTTCACGAATTCTTAATCTCCAAGCCCTCCGAATGACCAACATGTGAATGTTTACAAATGTGTATTTATTACCATGAAAACAGTGAATCTAAAACAAAATATAAAAATTAATTACATAATATTAATGGTTTATTATTTTTGTAGATCGAGGTTGCGTGATTTCAATTTAATTAAAAATATAAAATTTCTAAAAAACTTTAAATTGGCACGAAACATATTAAATAGCATCAGAAATTGATAATTTTAGATTCAAATGATCAATAAAATTAAGGAAAATATTCGTATGTCAAAAGTTAGCAGTTAAATGGTCTATTTGTTGAAAAATTAATGTTTTAAATTTCTTCGTAAAAATATACCATACTACACTTATTATTAAGAATTAAAGATAAATTCTTACCACATTATGATGTCAAACTAAGCAGAAGGCTTATTTGAGATATTCCACACATCAGAGCACATGTATATTCAAGCAATACATTATTTTCAATCACGTAGCTCTTCACGTGGGACTAATCAAAGGATAAGTGCGCGTTTCTTTTGTCCGTTTACAAGCCACGCGCCGCGCGGAGATAGTTAGGAATGCCGCGTAACACACTCATTCTCTAGGAAATTTGGTGTAAGGAAACAGGGATTAATGGGTTCGAACTTGCCAGGGAATACAAGAAAACATACCGAAACACACCCGTCTATTCACTGGGAATCGAACACAATACCTCATCTTTGCAATATGCGTGCAGACAGTGTCCACGAAATCACAATCTCACAACACATAAACCACAAGAGTTTAAAATGTTATGGCCATCAGGCCTAAAATTAATTAGGGTAACTCGCGAATACCACAATAACTCAAACCGAGTCCACTACCACATAAGGATAGGAATAAGGAATGGGAAAAGCATTCAATATACATGAATTGCACATTTACCACTCACACATCTCATTATATCATGGCCTCATAATCTCAATAAAATTAGAATTACAGACCATGTAATTGCGAATACATGAATTAATAATCAATAGTACCTAAACTTCAATTAGGCACCTACATAATAAAACAGGTAAATGATTTTTATACTAAAAATCGCATCAATAATTAAATAATCAACTCAAACTTTTAAATTAAAAGAAAGAAAGATTAAATAATGACATTTTTTCTACTAAATCTTTTTGCTAGAAAAGAAAAGTAAAATTTCATAAAAAACTTCTCAATAATTAGCATTTTCCAGCGGAAAAATACTCGGGCTTACATCTAAACATTTTTAAGATAAGATAGGTAAGATCCTTAAATCTAACATGTTTAATAAAATAGATACTTAAGTCTAAATAAAATATGACTGTAAAATCATCAAACATCGGAAAATTAAAATTTCATGATTTTAAATCTTCGTGAATCAAAATTGCGCAAAATAAAATTGCAATTGAAATATGCAAATTAAATTACCAAAATAAAACAAAAGCTCAATATAAGAAAAGAACTTCTCTAAATGCTGAGTTTGCAATTTCTCTCTGTTTTGAGAAGAAAGCAACTTGTACATATTCATACAGTCAAAATTAAGGCAATTTGGGGCCTCAGTTAGAATGAACCCCTCAAGATACAAACTAACCAATCTTTAAAATATTAATAATGCCATGTTCCAGCTATCCTGACGGACGTTATGTCTTTCCATCACAATTTTTTGATACTGCATAATTTCCGACAGGATTTCTGGCGCAGGGCTCCATCAACTGAAAATAAACATAATTAGTGATGTTTAAATCAAATCAAAAATTAAAAGAATCATGAATAATTCAAGAAACTTTAAATCATCAATCAAAGCAATCGAAATAAAATTATCTTATGCTTTAGTTTTGCCGTTCTGTAGTATGTCTGGCCGAGGTAACAGAGCTAAGATACACTATAGAGCGGTCTTATTAAGCTTAAATCTTCGAACTCAAAGAATCTACTTAATTCAAGGTGAAAAAAATCTGCATTTTTTTTTAGGTACATCGGTTAAAAGGTAAATAGAAATAATTTTAATATATATGTAATATTAAATTATTTATGTGATTATAATAAATCATAAAGAAATATTTAAATGATGTAAAACTCTCATTTTGTTAATTTCTTATCATATCAAATTTCAATCCAACAAGGATAAAAATGTTTATATCTGTGCAGGTACCTAGGAAATTTTCCGCGAAAAAATCCCTGGTCCCGGAAAGACTTAAATTATTGAAAGAACTTGCGTAAACGTATAAAAAACTTAAGTTTGCATTTCAATGAAAAAATCTTGCATCGATTTGAAAGTTTAAACGAAATTGTATCAAAATTTGCGTTACTTATAAATCTTAAGAAATGTTACCCATTTCTTTTAAAAAATACTACTTCAATTTTAATAAATGCGATAAAAATGAAGGTAGAGTTAATTTAAAATATGCATAGTTTATCTTAAATTAATTCTGTGACATTCAGATAAAATAATAATCAATATTTTAATAATACCATACATCGTGTTCATTATTATAAATGCTTAAACATGAACGAAAAATATATATACCTAGGAAAATAATTGCTAAAGTATTTTCTCAAGGTTTAAAATTGTCCGAAATCGCTAGGTACGTATATTACTACGAATCTCTGCTCTCGGAATGAAGAAAAAAAATCTTTACACGTGGATTAATAGGAATCCCAGCTCCCGGAGTGAAAGAAAACTTTTGTACATGAATTGTTAAAAATCTCTGCCTCCGGAATGAAAGAAAATCTTTGATTTGCTTACAAATTTAAACAAATATCTTGATTTTTTGCGATAATCTTTTAAAATAATAACGAGGAATATCTTAAACATTATCATAATAATATTACATGTTGTGTTCTTTACTTTAATGCATTATTTCATATGAGAATCTGAGAAATAACATTTTTTAAGTAGACGTGAACCATAAAAAAATACATTTTTCGAGGTATTTTAATTCTGCAAAATCATTTGGTAGTTATTACACACGAACTTTTGCTTTTCAAAATCATACTTAAAGAGACAAAATCTTTTTAAAATCTGCTTTAAAAGTCTAAACAGTTTTGTAGAATTTTTGTGCTTAGGTATGAACAATAAAAATTAGTTGAATAATGAATACTTATTCTTTACAGAACCCATTTGGTTCCCTTCACAAGCCTAATATATAACTTGTGATATTTTTTCTTTAAAGATCATTGTCACATAAATAGTTTATGTTGTGGATTAGATATGTGTGGTTTGAAAAATTTCAATGACTTTCTGGCGGCAACACCCGCCATATTTCCACCCGCCATTGGCAGGCCTCTTACCCTGCGTCGGGCGGCCAGCTTGGCAGCAACCAAGTCGATTCTTGATTCATAACACCACCAGGGCATGTAATAAAAGTGTGGCTGTCATAAAACTTAGAATCATCTACTGGCTTTTGTCCGGCCGGAACCGAAACTCCCGTCGGCTCTTGTCCGGCCGAAACCGAATTTCTTATCGGCTCTTGCCCAGCTGGAACCGAAACTCCCGTCGGCTCTTGTCCAGCTGGAACCAAAACTCTGATCGGCTCTTGTCCAGCCGGAACCGAAACTCTGATCGGCTCTTGTCCAGCCGGAACCGAAACTCCCGTCGGCTCTTGTCCGGCTGGAACCGAATCATTCAGCGGCTCAACACCCGCCGTAACAAAGTTATCAACGACTACAGTATCGTTACCAATATCATCAGGAATAACTGCAGCACAACTAACATCATTATCAATATTAGCCACGGCAACACCCGCCGTAGCCATGTTGTCAACGGCTGCGGCACTAGCAGAACCAAAAGGTTCATCAGCCGCGTTACAAGCAGAACCAACAGGTTCAATAATAGCATCACAAGCAGCACCAACAGTCGGCTGCGGCTGAACATCTGAGCAGACAACATACCTACTCTTTGCTAAACCATTAGCACTAACAGCAAAATATCCAGATCCAAACAGGCTGGAGTAAAGCATGGTTTCTCCTACTGAACGTTCAGAGTAGGGAAACATCGATGGGTGCAGGTGCCCTACGAGCAAATCAACCTGCCCATCAACCAAAGTAAAATCTTCAGGTTTCATATCAAACAAAACAGCTGCCTCCACAGGATTTATGGAGCAGATCGCCTCTTTTGGACCAATGAGAGGCACTACCACAGGTTCTAATATGTGATAACTTTTGTGTCGATCAACTAAACATAACTTGACCGTCGGGAGACGTTTAACTTCACCGTCAGCTAGAGAAATTCTTGCTGAACGTCCAGTAAAAGGTAACTGAAGTTTATTAACAAGTGACTGGGTTACCATTGTGGTAGTTAAACCAGTGTCCCACATAGCGTTCACTGGGACCTTCTGGCGATTAATGTCAACGACGTCTAATTGTTGTAACATTAACATTAGGTTCGCCTCAGGGGAAGTATGTACTTCATAGACGGCGGCAGCCATATCAACACTCTCATGCAAAAGGTTGTTATGGGCCTGACCACAATTGTCCACTTTGCAGCCGCCTATTACATCTGCCTTCGGGCAATCCACAGATTTATGCCCTTTTTGCAAACAAATCCAACAGCATCCAGCACTCTCCACAATACTCTTCCTGTCTGACACTGACAGGTCATGAAATTTTGGGCACTTGTAAAGTAAGTGCATGTCATCACAGCCATTAACAAAACATGACTGCTTCATCTTAGATTTACCAGGTTTACCTACGGCGGTAGCGGCTGTCGCAGGGTTACCTTTCTTCTTAGAGGGGGTGTCCATATCAGTCGAACACCTCATTAAAATGGCGCCACGCTGTTCTTCAATAATCTTTAACAGCTTTGGGACGTTTGGGACATCCATCGAGCCCAATGATAAATTGAGCTTATCTTGAAAATCACGTGGCAACTTCTTGGATAACATCTCAAGAAGTATCACAGTCAACCACTGGCTAGTGGTAACTTCATCATCTTCATCATCTTTAGTCAGCTGCTCCAGCTGGCTAACTGCTCCGCCAAACTCTGCTAACACAGTCACAATCTGGTTGGAGTCCGACGGTTTAGACTTCTTCTCCCATTGGTTGAAAAGGCAGAGCATCTGACGTGTTTTGGACTTAAAACGTGCGTCAAGGTAGGCCCACTGAGATTCATGCGATTGAATCTGAATTAACTGGAGTCTCAGCTCTTTATTTTTACAGACCTTTTCACTGCTTAACAATAACTGTAAATACGACGGGTCTTGTCCTACAGTAAGCTTTTTAAAAGTGTCTTTAAAACTTACATAGGAAGCTTCCAGGCCGTCGAAAGATGGAAGAAGACGTTCGTCGACACGATTCATATATCCTGGCGTGAACATAGAACCGGCGACGAACTGTGGTGTGCCAAACGGTGACACAAATGGCGATGCTGTCGAGGCACCCGCCGTCATCGTGGGTGGCTTCACAGGTTCAAGCTTAACCTCAGCCAGACGATTCATCAAAGCAGACAAAGTGTTTATAATTGCATCAGGCAAGGGAAAGTATGGCCCTTTAATAACTTTCACAATCTTCAAACATCGATCATAAAGTTCAGCCTGATGGTTAGGCAAATTATCACCAACAACATCAACAACACTTTGAATGTCACTAAGCTCTTCTATAGCATCAAGAGCATCTTTCAAAGAACTATAGTCTTTTTGTACAGTAACTATATCATCAGAGCACATGTATATTCAAGCAATACATTATTTTCAATCACGTAGCTCTTCACGTGGGACTAATCAAAGGATAAGTGCGCGTTTCTTTTGTCCGTTTACAAGCCACGCGCCGCGCGGAGATAGTTAGGAATGCCGCGTAACACACTCATTCTCTAGGAAATTTGGTGTAAGGAAACAGGGATTAATGGGTTCGAACTTGCCAGGGAATACAAGAAAACATACCGAAACATAACGTATCTATAAAACTTTACAGTACAATGTTCTCTTCATCCCTGTCTTTACATTTCCTTTATTTGGTAACTAGAGGCCTCTGGGGGCACTTGAGTAGTGGAGAGTCGAATTTGATAATCAAATTTTTTATGTTAGAGAAAAAGTAAAAAAATTGGGGAGGGGAATTTTTTTTGGAATTTACAAAATTAGAAAAAAAATTCTTTTTGGGAGGGGGGATTTTTTTCTTGGGGTGATTTCTCTTGTGACGGTGGTGGTAACCTCCCCCAAAATAGTTATAAACGTTCCGGGACCTATGCGAAGCTACCCTGTTAAGGAGAAACCGATCGGTTCAGCGGTTAGCGAGATCTATCAGTACAAACAAACAGAGGTCATAGTACCAAATTAAAAATCTCGGGTTAAGTCCCTTTCGTGACAACGCCTCTTAAGGGCGTTTAGTCGTATTTTCAGAGTAGATTTTCTCCTATTTCTAGCCCCTGCTGGTTGATCTAACCCTGCGGGGTAAACTACTAACCTAGCCTAAAAATAGCCTATCAAAAGCTACTGTAAAAAGACGACGAAACGCCCTTTAAGAGGCGTTGTCACGAAATGGACTATACCCAAAAACGTTAAACATATTTAAGGGATATTAAGTATCAAACATAAATATTTTCAATTTTATCAGGATATAATCTACCTAACCCTTCTGAGAATATGAAATTGGAGAAAAGTTTGAAGAAACGTAAATTTTAAACTTGTAATATTCAAGATAAAATTTGTAAAAATTTCCGGAACTAAAGCTGAGGGCAAGGAAATGAAAAAATATATTCTCCTGGTCAAAAAAGTGTTTTAACTAAGAAGCTTGCAGTTTCAGAGATATTAAATTTTATTAACCCCTGCCTATCAATTACCTCATACTTTTTTGTCTAAACTTCCGGGTAATAAGGTTATGTAACACCCAACAGTCAACCAACTCTTTGATTGCACAACCTGTGTCTGGCAGTCCCAACTGTGCATGGTCATGAGTTGCGCCTGTTTTGGGCCAAGGCATTCCCCTACTTTATTAAAGTCGAAAAGCGAATGTGGTACGGGGAGGTGAAAGGTTCAAATCTCGGCTTAACACCGCGCCATAACTAAAAACGTTAAAAATGGGCCTTCCCTCTCGTAAATCGCTGTGTGGGCTACTGATTTAAACATAACACGCCATGTTACCTTTAAGCCAGTAATGTTGGCTAATAACAAAATTATGTAGTTTGATTGTCACACTCTTAAAAATCCTTTTCTAAAACGGGTTATGAAATGGTTTCCAACTGAGGAATCACATATGATTTGCAGAATTATGCTAACCTGCCACTTGAATGAAATAATATAGTTCCAAATCGTCCCTGGAATCCATTCTTTAATCTTGTCTCTACCACTTTGCTTCAAAAGGCTTTCTATTATAGAAAATTCTTCAAAGGATGAATTTTCAGAAAATTGTATTTTAGCTTCTAGCAGCGCAGCAATATGTATCAATGAATCGTTTTAAAGATAATTTAGTTAATGCTCAAAAAACTGCCTTGTTTTTAATGTAGACTTGATTTAATTATGAATTTACATATATTGATGAAAAATGGCTTCGAAGCCGATTAATATCCACTGGATATTAGAACCAGTTCTCATCCAAACTGGAAAATCATGTAAAGCATTGAAAAACAGAAAATTTTCCACGAAGAAAAAAATAAAAACACAAGATTGATAGAAGTATTGTGATCCTGGACCATCGGGGCTAACGATACAGGTCTTAAAGGAATCTAATAAAATGAAATTTTAATATCCGCGAAAAGCTGTTTATAGTACTATGCAATAAACAACTATTTCAACTGCCTTTTCTTTAAAATAAATAAATATTGATGTGGATTCTTATTTGTCCAGAGCGTTAGAGAAACATTTCCGAGACCAGGACAATTATGGATATCAAGAGGTGGATAAACAAGAACAAGATTAACTATTTGTAGGCGGTGCAGAATAATACCTATATAAATATATTATGGAAAATCTATATCATATTTTTATCAAAAGCAAGGCTTTTCTATAATTAGGGTCGGTCCGTAACGGTTAGCTCTTTTATTTAATCTAGGCATGTTAGAATTGTCCTATCGATTTTAAACTTTGCATAGTAATTCCTGTAGAATTTAAGTAGGATTTAGAAAGTGTAGCAACTCTATAATAGTTACCAGAATGTCCGTACATCCATTTTAAACATGTTGATTTTTATTTTTTAACAGAAAATTTTATTGTGTTGTAATCATTCGATTGTTCTGATTTTTGGAATACTGATTCCGAAGACAATAAAGTACAATGTTATAGGCGAAGCATATCTATTATAAAGTCCTAAAAATCTAAGTATATTCTTTAACATTATCCTTTATTTAAGCAGTTTTTCAATAAATAAACTTAAAAAATAATGGGTATGTAAATTTATTTTGATAACTATTAAATATCGGTACATTATAACGTTACTTTATTTTTACAATTTTGTCTACAGCTAATAATATCTAAACACAAATTTGAAACATAGAAAAAAGAAAACACTTGAATAATTATCGTATTATAGACAGCTTTTCGCGGTAAGTAAAATGAATTGTAAGGTTAATTTTAGTTTTGTTGGCCCGGAACGGCTTAAGGCCCGGGCAATCAAAACGGATATTCATTGTATGATTTTTATTTAATTATCTGTAGTATTTATCTGTTTAGAGGCTCAGAAACTCCTCCCTATCTACGCCTATGGATTCCCCCCTCTGGCTAGAGGCGAAGACTCGAACCTGCTACTTTCTTCAATGAGAAACAAAGAAACCTAGTTGTAGTTTATATTATTAAATTGGCTTAATTTTCCTTTGAAATTTGTTTCTTCTTAAATTTAAAAGACCAATTTATTTAAGTATCAGACTAGAAAATTGTTATTTATGTATTTGGCCACGTTAAAAATAATTTAAGATATTTAAAGCAAAACTCCATCTTTTTTACACTGCGTGGTCAATCCTTAAAAAGGTAGATTCAATAAAAAGATTTGTTTGTTAACAATTTATATGTAAGAATCTTGTAATGTTAAATTGTAAATCCATTTGAATTTTAACAGTGAAAATGAAAGGCATATTATAATTTCAGAAGTCAAGCAAACCTATTAAAATGAAACTCCAAGTACTATGAGCTTATTGCAAGGTAAAAAACATTTAAAATTCTACAATTAGATGAGAGAAAGACAGCCCATAAAATAATGAAAAGAAAACGGGGATAGGTATAAATAGAAATTTGAAATTCAGATGTTAACAAATTTCCAATCTCATGTGAGCTAATTTAAGGATTGACGGGAAACGGTTCTGTTGATATTGCAACCTGGGACGGCCGGGAAGCTGGACTTGTGGACTTGGACCTTCGTGGGCCTCAACTAGCCATTGAGGAGCTGCTTTAACCCACAGAATACTAGGTAACTAATTTGTTGTTGGAACAAATAAGAAAAATTAATAATCATGAAGAAAAGAAACTTGTACAAGGCATATTTCTCCTCCATGCTAATGATACTTTCCTTTTTAAGGATTGGACCCAGTATTCAAGACAAACTGGTGTAGCTAGAAACGGCTCCTGCTACAATTAAAGGTACGGTTCTTCAATATAACAACATATAAGTCTAAACAAAATTGCTCCAAGAAAGATTTGAAATTCACATATGCCCAATCCTTAAATAATTTTCCACTAAATTATTATCTGCTAGTCATCTTATGAAAGCCAATTTTTAGAACACTCTGTGGTGAAGAAAACTTGAACGCCGGCTTTGTTTGAAGAGGCTGGTTGAGGATCTCTGGTGTAACATCTGGGCCAAGTTGAACGTGGAGATAAAAACCTTGCGAAGTAAGTTATATTTAAATAAGCTCAATTCTTAAAAAGTACTTGTTGACAATTTAAAATGACTCTTATATTCAAGTGATAAATGCCTAAGAATTTCAAAGTAGAAAGCCCAAACCTTAAGAAATTAAACATATTTATTGTAACTTTTAAAAATAAAGAAACTGTTGTGTTTTTTACTTATTGGTTTATTTTTCTTTCAGGTTTGTTTTAAACCGTTGTAAACGTGTATCAACAACTTCAGACTAAATCTAAAATGGGTCTGCCAGTTTTGGGCCAACAGAACAGACCCCACTGCCTACAATAACCTGGGTAGGACAGTTTAAAACAAAACTATCGTCCACCCAGAACGATAGATGCCTTCGGATATCGACAGTGACTCATCAATCCCTAAGTCACCTTCACCGTCACCCATCCATGGTTACCGGTCGAGTTCCGTAGACCACCCCGAAGGTATACACCAGAGAGTTCAGGCCAACATAGAATCAGGGCTGAACGATTTCCGAACAGTTTCAAGTTCTTCTACACCACGCGTCACTAGAAACTTGGACAGAAATTTAACATTTAGTTATAGTGACATATCCCTGGCGGGAATAAACAAATTACGTGAATCACCCAGTGACGAGCCACATCAACGTTTAGACAGCTTGAGAACTGTTTTTAGCCAGGCTGATAATTTGCACAATATAACTACTTATTTTGTGCCCGAGTGTTCCGCCGAAACCGGCGAAAATACTAGTGCTGACAACACTCAGAGTGATAGTGATCGGCCAGGGTCGGCCCTTAGTGTTGAAACAGTAAGACAGCGGCCGCCAAATCCGCCGCCGCCGCCAAATCCGCCGCGCCGCCGCAGCATGGCGCCGACTAGTGTACAAAAACATTTGAGTTACTGTGAAAAAAGTGTTTTTATTTGGAACAATAATTATAGTTTGTTAAACCCAAAGACAGTGCCGTTAAACCAAATTGACCGGCTAAGTGATGAAATCCAGTCCGTCGTCGCAGACTTAACGTCGGCAATCTTGTATTTCCAAGCAAACGATTTGCCAGAAATCTTCACAGATGAAATGCAAGAATCGGCTAGAGGTTGCTTGTCTGATTTCAACACCTTCCGAAAGACAATGTGGGATGAAGGTGATATCAGGAGGGTAGCCGCCGTCACGGCAGCTGCCGCCGCCGCGCCGCCGCCGCCGCCGCCGCAGACCACCGCCTCGGTACCCAACCCAGCTGCTGCAGTTGCAGCCCAGAGAGTTGTTGACAACAAGGAAAGTGTGAAAGCAACTGCCTTCTCAATCATTGGTGGATACAGGGAGTTGGCGCGGGCCAGAACCAGTTCTACTCAAGTCCTAAAATCTTATGATGTACGTTTTAAGCAGCTGAGTGAGCAGAACCGTGATTGTCAGAAAATGATTGATGACCTTGTTAAGTGTGGGACCCAGTGTGGCGATATAACGTCTGTAACTGACCTGGATACATTCACCCGTGATTTGTGTACAGCCCAGAGGTTGTGTAGAGAAAACATAGCGGCTTTGCATGACGAACTTGGACTCTTGGCCGGGGTTCAGGATGCTGGAATAAACCGTGTAAAGCTGACGCCGCCAAAATTCTCTGGCGAATATTCGGCGGGCAGCCTTGATTTCTACTCGTTCAAGACACAATTGGACCAGTACTTTGACCTCACTGGAGGCTTTAGTGATGCTGAAAAGTGTATGAAACTCAAACTGGAATGTGCGCAGGGCTATGCAAAGGAATGTATTATGGTGTAAGAGTCGTATAAGGACGCTATGGACCAGCTGAAAGTCGTATTTGGCAAACCAGAGCTGTTGTTCTCATCTAAAGTACAAGAAATCAAGTCATTTGGAAATTGTCCTGACGGCCTTGTGGATAAGAGAAATTGGGTTTTGAAGTTAGAACAGAAGTTAAAGGCTTTAAAGGCGTTGGCAGTCACCCATAAAATCAACGACCTGTTTGAGAGTTCTAACATTCTGGCGGTCATCTTAAGTGCACTCCAGAAGGATGACAACCAAAAATTTGAAAAAGTTCTGATTAAGCAGAAGAAACTGGACCCGTTGAGCCGCCAAACAAAAAGTGTTATTATTGATAAGTTGCTAACCTTTTTAAGTGACTTGTCATGGGAGGTGACGGCCAAAGTCGATATTGCCATAACCTCCGGCGGAAAAGGTTTTTATGACGTCACCAAGGCAATGAAGATGGGCGGGAAAACGGTACACAAATACAGCGCCATCCCGGGCGGGGAGCCCGCCGATCCTGTTGATGAACCTGACTATGAAACAGCTGCGGGCCTGCCCCAGCTGCCAGCCACCAGCCACGCCTGTTCCACACCTGCCGCCAGTACTCCAACCGCCGCAGCTGCGGCCCATATTGCTGCCGACAAGAAAAAGGTTCCCAAAGGGAAGGGAGGTAAACAAAGGACAAATCAAGTTAGTGATAAGCCTGCTATAATGATGAACAAGTCTACCTACCCTAAAGAAGTAAGGTGTTCTCTCTGTGATAAGAAACATGTGTCCCTCGCCTACTGTGAAAAGTTCCAAAAGATGTTGGTAAAAAGAAGATTTGGTGCCTTGATAAAATCAAAGTGCTGTTATAAATGTTTACGGTTGGATGCTGCTTTTGACTACGACAACCGTGAAGAATGGTTTAAGGAACATGCTGAGTTTTGTGACAACACCTGGGTCTGCAAGGTTGGCCAATGTGAAAGCAAAGACGAGATGTATAAGAACCACATACTGGTCTGCTCGAGGCACATAAATGAAAACATGGAACGTGAAACAGAGTTTAAGGCCAGCTTGGATCAAGGAAAGTTGGGCACTGACGCAAGATTTTTCTTTGCTACCTATCATTCTGCTGGAACCAAGCCAAGTTGTGATGAGGCTGCGTTTGCGTCTGTTCATGATGGTGCAGGAGATGTTCACATTGAGCCTGATGTAAATGATTGTCCTGTTTATCTTCTCCAATATGTTGCTGGTAAACATAATGAAAAACTGTTATGTTTCTATGATAGTGGATGCTACAATGCCTGCTTGTCAGAGCGGGCATATGCTGCGCTGGACACTGTTACTGTCAGCCCCGGCCCGACAACCCTGGAAGTAGCCGGCGGCACACGAGTAACGTTACCCTATGGAAACGAGAAGTTTTGGCTGGAGTTAAATACACAGAAGGATAAAAAATCTGTTGCAACGTTACAAGGGCTGAGAATGGTGGAAGTTAGTTGTAAGTTTCCTGTGTGGCCGCTGGCAGATGCCTGGCAAGAGATAGCTACTGCGTACCAGAAAGTACATCCTGGAGCTGCCCCGCCAGCCGTTGAGCCTGATATTGGCGGCCAACAGGTTGATATCATGGTGGGTATTCGTTATTCACGTTATTATCCTGTTTTAAAGTTCACCCTTCCTAGTGGATTATCCTTGTATGAAGCTAAAATACGAGGATATGGCGGCCTCCAAGGAGTGTTGGGCGGCCCCCATTCTGTGTGGAAAAGTGTCATGGCCAATTCCAACTTTTTGGGAGCCAAGGCATATCTTAGTTCTGAGTTTAAAGCTTTTGATTTCCAGTGTAAAGCTCTATGGTGTGATATGGGAGTCTTACATGCAGACCAGCCCCAGATAGTTAGCCCGACCGGTGTCTGTTATCACCCCCAACCTCACCCCCACCCCTTTTTGGATGAAGATAGCAATTTTGTCCAATGTATTTACGCAGCTGGGCCTGGAAAGATGTTGCGTGAATACCAGCTGATTGACGAAATCGGTTCCCAGCTTGGCTATCGGTGTGTAAAGTGCCGCAACTGTTCTGTCTGTAAAAAAGGTGACTTTTTGGAGGAAACCTCGCTTAAAGAAGAGGCTGAGCAGCACCAGATTGAAAACAGCCTTGTGTATGACGAGAACCAGAAGAGACTGTTTGCCCACCTGCCGTTTACGGAGGACCCAGAGACGGCTTTGGCCGACAACACTTATATTGCAGAACGCATTTTAAGTTCCCAACTGAAAATTGCCAACAAAAGTGAGGAAGCAAAGAGTGAAATCCTTCAAAGTTTTAATAAACTTAAAGACAAAGGTTTTGTTGCGCCAATTTCTTCATTGTCACCAGCAGAGCAAGTCATGGCCAACAAGAGTGGCTTCACCATCCCCTGGAGAGTGGTCCATAACAGCAGCAGCCTGTCAACGCCAACGAGGATCGTGTTTGATGGGTCCAGCCGGACTAAAACGGGCAAGTCCTTAAACGATATATTGTGTAAGGGCACCAATCAGCTAGGTAACTTGCTTCATCTGTTAATTAGCTTCCAGTGCGGAGCCGCAGCCCTGACCGGAGACATAAAAATGGCCTACAACTCGATAAGATTGTTTCCTCAGTATTACAGGTACCAGAAATTTTTATGGGTTGATAACCTGGATCTCATGGGTGCTGTCTGTGTTTATGTCGTCCTGACTCTTATATATGGAATAAAAAGCAGTGGAAACCAGACTATCCATGGGTTGACAGTGGTTGCAGATGTTGCAGAGGCAGATAAACCAGATTTGGCCATTGGGGCTGATACTGTACGCAACAAGGCTTATATGGACGATTTGGTGGCGGCCTATGCTGATAATGATACACGGGACAAGGCAGCAGAGGCTGTGGTTGAGGTCTTGAGTTATGGCAATCAAGAGGTAAAGGCTATTACTAAAAGTGGCGAAGCCCCGTCTGAAGCTGTATCAACTGATGGTGAATCTGTTGGAGTTCTTGGATATATTTGGAGGCCTCTGGATGATACTATGGCCCTGGATATTAAACCCCTGTATTTGGACAAAGTAAAGAGAGGAAAGCTCCCGGAGGTGGTGACAGGTGACATTAAGGAGGCTCTGAGAGGTAAATTTACAACAAGAGTTGCGCTCAGTAAAACGATGGGCGTTTTTGACCCGCTGGGGTTAGCTGTCCCCAAGACGTCAAAATTGAAGGTTGACCTGAATTATGTCTGTTCGTTACGGTACGAGTGGGATGTTTTGTTACCTGAATCTTTGCTGGACACCTGGGTTGAAAACTTAGAGATGATACAGGAGCTGAAAGGCCTGAGATTTCAAAGGAGTATCTTCAACAATCATGTGAATTTGGCAGCTGGTGTTGTCTTAATAGTCTCAACAGATGCAAGCAGCAGTCTGGCGGCAGCTTGTGTTCATGCCCGAATGGAGCTTCTTGGAGGAGGATATATATGCAGGTTGGTAACGGCCAAAGCAAAGCTTGTAGGCAAGTCTACTATCCCCAGGGCTGAAATGATAGCATGCTCCATGGGCGGAGCCCTCGGACACCTGGTGAAGCGCAACTTTGGAGACCATGTAAAACAGGTTATATATGTCACTGATTCATTGGTTGCATTGTATTGGTTGCATAGCGACTCCAGACCCCTCCAGACGGGAGTAAGGAACCTGTCCATCCAGATCCGGCGGTTCTCCGACCCGACTGACTGGCACCATATTGAATCTGCTGGAAATGTTGCTGATATAGCCACCCGTCCAGACGCATTACCTGACATTGGTGAGGATTCTGACTGGCAAAAGGGACGACCGTGGATGGTTTTGAGCCGTGAAGAAATGCCAATAAAAAATATTGAGGAGGTAACAATGGATCAGCTGACTAAAAATGAGGCCAGGAAGGAGATAAAACTAAAAATGAGCAAGGAGATGGTTATGGCTAATTTTGGAGGTAAAATGACAGAAAGGTATGCTTTCAGTAAATATCTTGTCAACCCATGTAAAGTCTCGTGGCCTAAGTACATCCGTTTAAATGCTACATGTACAAAGTTGATAAATATCTGGCGTGGAAAGGCTGATAAACTTCCAAGTGTTGCTGGTACACTGGTTGTTAATCTGACAGAGGAGGAAATTGAATTGGCAGAGAGGAAACTGTTTTTAAAAACAACGTTGGAGGTGGAAAAGTTCAATTGTGCAGACAAATTGAAGAAAATAGGCAAGAAGAAAGATGGAGTCCTCCTACACACTAGCCGAATACTGCCTGGAGGAGAAGGAGAGCTAGCCGATGCTATGCTGGATCTTGAAAAACTTGCCTTTGCCAAACCTGTTCTTGACCGCTATTCCCCAGTTGCTTATTCAATAATGAAGTATTGTCATGAAAAATTGACACATCATGGAGGGTCAATTTCATCTGTCAGAAAAAGTTATGAGATTGCATTCATTCTTCAAGCAACGTCATTGGCCACTGAAATCAGGAATAATTGTGTCTTTTGTAAGCGTTACAGAGCTAAAACAGTTGAAGTAGAGTTTGGAGCTGTCGACCCGAGCCGGTATAAGGTTGCGCCAGCATTCACAACAACTGTTATTGATATATTTGGGCCTGTAGACGCGCGCTGTGGGTATGGAAACCATAAGTCACCTCTGAAGATGTGGGCTGTCGTGTACAAGTGCCCAACAACTCTAGCTGTTGCTGCTTACTGTATGCAGGGGTATGATACAGAGTCGTTCCTTTCTACGTTTACAAGACATGTGTCCAGGTATGGAATTCCAGCTAAGGTAAAAATTGACGCAGGCCCCCAGCTGATAAAAGCCTTCAAAGAAATGGATGTTTGTGTTGCAGACATACAGAAGTTATTGAACCAAGAGAAAGGTTGCAGTGTTGAGTTTGATGTATGTCCTGTGAAGGCCAAGAACTATCATGGAATTGTTGAGAGAAGTATCCAGAGTGTCAAGAATGTATTAAATGTTGTGTTCAAGGGGAGAAAATTCACACCAATTGAATTTGAAACTGCTTTAAGTTACTGCACAAATGAACTCAATTCTATGCCAATCTGCTTAGGTTCCAGGTATACCAATCTTGAAAACCTTGATCTGATCACCCCCTCAAGATTATTGTTGGGACGCAATAATCAACGTGCGCCTGGTGGCCAGCTGACAGTCCAGGATCCAGGTAAAATGTTGGAAAGCATGGAGGAGATTGAACGGGCATGGTGGAATGCATGGAAGGAGCTAAAAGTGGGTGAGTTTGTCCCCAGACCCAGTAAATGGACAAAAACATCAGATCCTGTCAAAGTTGGAGACATTGTGATCTTCAGGCGTGAGACAGAAAACGCTATAGGCACGTGTATTTGGAGGATTGGTAGAATAAAGGAGGCTGACAAATCACGTGATGGAAATGTTAGAAAGGTAACAATAGAATACAGAATTTATAAGGAGAAAACCATGAGAACCACTACGAGATCTGTTAGGGATGTTGCCGTGATTTGGAAGGAGAGTGAGGTGGATTTTGTTGGAGATCTTGCCGCCGCCGATTTTGAAGCCGCCGCCCTACTTATGGTCCGTAAGTAAACAAAAACTCTATCTTTCTAACCTCTTTCCTATAAACATTATTATTCCACTTTCTTAGTGATATGAACCTTTGTTTTATAAACATTTTAAACAATTTTAAACATTTTATCTGATTATATTTGAATGTAAAAAGATCTCGTGATGTAAAAGTCTGAAAGTCTGAAAGTAAAATATGTGATACAAGTATACAAAAGATCTCGTGATAGTCTGTTGAAAATATATGTGATAAAATTAGGATAAAAAATATGCAAAGTTAAGAAACCACTCAAACCAAAGTAACCCAAAGCTCAAAGTTAGAAACAGCAGGGAGTCGTTCCTGAACCTTTTTTCCTTGGGGGAGTGTAGTATTTATCTGTTTAGAGGCTCAGAAACTCCTCCCTATCTACGCCTATGGATTCCCCCCTCTGGCTAGAGGCGAAGACTCGAACCTGCTACTTTCTTCAATGAGAAACAAAGAAACCTAGTTGTAGTTTATATTATTAAATTGGCTTAATTTTCCTTTGAAATTTGTTTCTTCTTAAATTTAAAAGACCAATTTATTTAAGTATCAGACTAGAAAATTGTTATTTATGTATTTGGCCACGTTAAAAATAATTTAAGATATTTAAAGCAAAACTCCATCTTTTTTACACTGCGTGGTCAATCCTTAAAAAGGTAGATTCAATAAAAAGATTTGTTTGTTAACAATTTATATGTAAGAATCTTGTAATGTTAAATTGTAAATCCATTTGAATTTTAACAGTGAAAATGAAAGGCATATTATAATTTCAGAAGTCAAGCAAACCTATTAAAATGAAACTCCAAGTACTATGAGCTTATTGCAAGGTAAAAAACATTTAAAATTCTACAATTAGATGAGAGAAAGACAGCCCATAAAATAATGAAAAGAAAACGGGGATAGGTATAAATAGAAATTTGAAATTCAGATGTTAACAAATTTCCAATCTCATGTGAGCTAATTTAAGGATTGACGGGAAACGGTTCTGTTGATATTGCAACCTGGGACGGCCGGGAAGCTGGACTTGTGGACTTGGACCTTCGTGGGCCTCAACTAGCCATTGAGGAGCTGCTTTAACCCACAGAATACTAGGTAACTAATTTGTTGTTGGAACAAATAAGAAAAATTAATAATCATGAAGAAAAGAAACTTGTACAAGGCATATTTCTCCTCCATGCTAATGATACTTTCCTTTTTAAGGATTGGACCCAGTATTCAAGACAAACTGGTGTAGCTAGAAACGGCTCCTGCTACAATTAAAGGTACGGTTCTTCAATATAACAACATATAAGTCTAAACAAAATTGCTCCAAGAAAGATTTGAAATTCACATATGCCCAATCCTTAAATAATTTTCCACTAAATTATTATCTGCTAGTCATCTTATGAAAGCCAATTTTTAGAACACTCTGTGGTGAAGAAAACTTGAACGCCGGCTTTGTTTGAAGAGGCTGGTTGAGGATCTCTGGTGTAACATCTGGGCCAAGTTGAACGTGGAGATAAAAACCTTGCGAAGTAAGTTATATTTAAATAAGCTCAATTCTTAAAAAGTACTTGTTGACAATTTAAAATGACTCTTATATTCAAGTGATAAATGCCTAAGAATTTCAAAGTAGAAAGCCCAAACCTTAAGAAATTAAACATATTTATTGTAACTTTTAAAAATAAAGAAACTGTTGTGTTTTTTACTTATTGGTTTATTTTTCTTTCAGGTTTGTTTTAAACCGTTGTAAACGTGTATCAACAACTTCAGACTAAATCTAAAATGGGTCTGCCAGTTTTGGGCCAACAGAACAGACCCCACTGCCTACAATAACCTGGGTAGGACATTATCATTCATAGAAAATTGTCCATAATACGATACTATACAGTATGGCTCAGAACCGGTTCTAATCCAGCGGATACTGAACGGTTTCGTAGCCATACGGATAATAACATTAAATTTTCAGTTAATCTAATAAAAAATGCAAAATTGAAATATTTAACATTTGTTTATTTTGTATTTAGTTTAAGAAGAAATCTATAATTGAAAAGCCTCAAATGTTTGTATCTATTTATATACATTTTTAAATATTTAAAGTTTGGTTATACTTTTTTTATAGAAACCTTTAATTACAAACAAAAATTTTTAAACGTCTTAAATCGTAGACTTAGACAACATTTTTTATTAATTTTTAAAAAGAATAATATATACTTTTCAAGTATGGTTTTATAGTCAGTTGCTCACGGAAACAGAAATAGTACTAAAAATTAATTAAACATATCATAAAAACATACAATACATTGCAGTTCTAAAAAGTCCATAAATTTAAATACAGCAGTAACAGGACTTTAAGCAGTTTAGTGAACATTACTATTTGATTTTTGGTTTTGATTGATTTATAACCTACTATTATTAATTTTTTTAAAATAGAATATTTTGTATATTTTTTTCTTGGAGTAGGAGTAGCTTTTACATCTTGCCGTCTTTGTACATGTCAGAATTCAGAAAGCTCTGAAAAAATAACTACAATTAAAAGTTTTTTTATCGCATCGTATTATGGACAGCTTTCCGCGGTTATTAAAATAACAACAGTCCGGGCTAAAAAAACTGGTATTAATCTTGTGATTTATAATTTAATATTCGTGGAAAATTGTCTGTAATACGATGTTATGCATGATTTTTCAGTATGGCCTAGAACCGACTCTAATCCAGCGGATATTTATTGGTTTTAAAGACATACTGGAAAAGAAATTAAAAGACCTGAAACCAACCTATATACATGTGTAATATGAAGTTGGAATTCTTAAAAACCCTACCTAATTTTTCAAGGGACTTAAAAACTCAAGCTTATTATTCTAAAGCTAAGATATGGGTAACTACAAAGATGTGTATACATTAGGATCTTTTCCATTTGTGGGGCTAAAAATATGTATTATAGAATTAATACAGTATGGCAGGTGTCCCATGGTATAATTTACCTGGAGCCCGTCTGGTATATGGTTTCCATCCAACTATAATTTACCTGGAGCACTTCTGGTATCTGGTTTCCATCCAACTATAATTTACCTGGAGCACTTCTGGTATCTGTTTTCAATCCAACTATAATTTACCTGGAGCCCATCTGGTATCTGGTTTCCATCCAACTATAATTCACCTGGAGCCCGTCTGGTATCTGGTTTCCATCCAACTATAATTTACCTGGAGCCCATCTGGTATCCGGTTTCCATCCAACTATAATTTACCTGAAGCACTTCTGGTATCTGTTTTCAATCCAACTATAATTTACCTGGAGCCCATCTGGTATCTGGTTTCCATCCAACTATAATTCACCTGGAGCCCGTCTGGTATCTGGTTTCCATCCAACTATAATTTACCTGGAGCCCGTCTGGTATCTGGTTTCCATCCAACTATAATTTACCTGGAGCCCATCTGGTATCCGGTTTCCATCCAACTATAATTTACCTGGAGCACTTCTGGTATCTGTTTTCAATCCAACTATAATTTACCTGGAGCCCATCTGGTATCTGGTTTCCATCCAACTATAATTCACCTGGAGCCCGTCTGGTATCTGGTTTCCATCCAACTATAATTTACCTGGAGCCCATCTGGTATCCGGTTTCCATCCAACTATAATTTACCTGGAGTCCGTCTGGTATCTGGTTTCAATCCAACTATAATTTACCTGGGGCCCATCTGGTATCTGGTTTCCATCCAACTGTAATTTATCTGGAGCCCATCCGGTATCTGGTTTCCATCCAACTATAATTTACCTGAAGTCCGTCTGGTATCTGGTTTCAAACCAACTATAATTTACCTGGAGCCCATCTGGTATCTGGTTTCCATCCAACTATAATTTACCTGGAGTCCGTCTGGTATCTGGTTTCCATCCAACTATAATTTACCTGGAGTCCTTCTGGTATCTAGTTTCTATCCAACTATAATTTACCTGGAGCCCGTCTGGTATCTGGTTTCCATCCAACTGTTGGCACCAACTCACATACCTAAACCAAACAAAACAAACATGAAAAATATGCAAAAAATGCAACTAATTAAAAATAAGGGTTCAGCAGCCGCTTCAATGATTAGTGGTAAATACCTTTCGTTCATAAAAAACTGCTGGTTTTTCGCTAAAAGCATCTAAACGAGCAAACCCTCACTTTGTATTTTAAAATAAACGGATAATTAGAGGGGGGGGGGGGTTATGTAGTTTTTGTTTGTTTATTACTAGCGGCTACGCCCCTAGAGGCCTTTAGTGGCACTTTAAATGTTTTTTTTTTAAATAATACGTTAACTATCTATGTTGCGTACAAATCTCTATTCGTAATTTTTTTGTTAATTTTTTTGTGAATTCTCTTTGGAGGGTGGTGGTACCCTCCCCCAAAATAGTTATAAACCTTCCCGGGACCTATGAGAAACTACCCTGTTAAGGAGAACCCGATCGGTTCAGCGGTTAGCGAGATCCTTCGGTACAAACATACAAACACACAGACAAACATCCTGTTACTTTAGGATTTTAGGCAAGAACACCGCATTTATTGGCCACGCAGCGATTGGGAGGAAAGGCCAAAAAAGACTTTAATCGCAGTAAAGCGGCTTAGAATCCCTCATTTGAATTTAAAAGTTGGTGAAACTTTGTTTGAAACTATTTAGAATTACACAAAATTAAAGTTTGATGAATTTAGAATATCTAATGTGGACACATAGTTCAGTAAGACATTTAAATTGAGTTGATTATCAGGGATCTAAAGGGATAAGACAATGGCCAATAAATTGATGCACAACTCCAATGGTAATATACAAAATTACCCCTTATATTGATTACCATTAGTAGTGGAAACGTATGAACATATCAATCAAAATTTGATTAAAGTCAACAAACATGATTATTGTAAAACTTTGGGGACTAGTGTAATAAAACAGCCCAATATCCTCTCCCTCCCTCGGTATATTATAAAGATCTATAAATTGGCACTAACAATGAGGGTGGAGTAATAAAGAAGAGACTCCCCCCCATAATACAGAAATTCATAGGTGCTTAAGTACCTTAGCCATAATGGTTATAAAAAAATCAGTTTACATGACTTAAAATGTAAAAATACATAGAATAGGGTAGTGCGGGGTAATTCCGGTCAATTTTTTGCTTCAACTTAAAAAAAAACATACTTCCCAAAAACTTTTTCCGGTTTTTAAGAGTGCAAATGAACGATATGGCAATAACGAAGAAGCCTGTCTTGGTCCCATTAAGATCTCGCAACTAGAAGTCAGTCAAAAATCGGTTTAAAGGGCGGCGGTTGGCCTATACCGGAATAACCCCATCGGTGGGGCTATTTCGGTCAGTTGACTTTGGGGGGGGGGGGGGGGGTGGAACACCCCCTTAAAATATTTTTTTTTAACAATTTAAACTATGAGTAGAAAGCTGAGGTCATTAGCTTTCTAACAGTACTAGTCGCATGCAGATCAGACAATTTTTTGACCACATTTTCCCCATTATAAAAAAGTTTTCATGCAAACTTTAAAAAAAAAAATTATACTTTTTATTATATGATTAGGTTTTTTTAAGCTTTATACATAAATTAGAGGCAATTTCTGATTCGCAGGTCTTGGAATTTCTTGAAAAAAGTGATTTTTTCCCAAAAAAATTTTAGTTTTAAAAATCCTGCCAGTTTTGACAGCAGTTTTTGATACATTTTTTCTTGTCTCAAATTGGCTAGGATTGACCTACAAGGGTGGTTAAGGTGTCTAAAGATGCAAAATTACATGCCTGACAATTAACTCGAAATGATATGGGGTCTAACTCTAATATTTCAACACATTTTATGCAACAGGAATTTTGAAAATGCAAAATCTTGAATATGTACTCTAAATCTTGGAGATGGAACCCATATTCTGGGGAGTTTTTGTTAGGACATGCAAAGAGCTTTCTATAGACACCTTAAACACCTTTCTAGCTTAATCCTAGCCGATTTGACATAAAAAAACCAAACGGCGCAAAAATCTCGAACACCCTCTTATACGAAAAAGATGCAAGGGTTTCATATGGAATTTTAAATCTTCTAGCAGTCTTTCTAAAAGACATACCCCTTCTTACATGAGCCAATGCAGCTGATACATCTTCAGGAAAATATTTAAGGCGTTCCTTTGGGTGATATACTCTTCCCGTTACTATAAAAATGTGTCTGAAAATTTTTTAATGTCTTTACAAATTGAAAAGCTTAGGCAACAAAACATGACATAATACAAGCAGTAAAATGACTAGTAATGTACATCACACAACAGGCAAGGCAATGATTAAAGCTTAGGTCATGCATTTAGGTTGTTTATGCTTCCAGATCACCTAAATAAAACATTAGGGTATTATACAGTTATAAATACAGTAATAAAAAAAAAGTAAAGAAAGTGACCGGAATAGACCATTTTTTTAGACGAAAAAAAATTATGAAAAAATCAAGTTAGAACAACGCCTCCAATTGCAAACGATAAATGAATGCCATATCTTTCATTTTACAAAAACCCAGGGGTCGATAGGACTTACCATTTTTTCACAATTTTAAATTGAACATGGCCTATTTTGAAATTTTTTTTTGCAAATTTTTTGCAACTTTTTGAGGGCAAAAAAATCATAGAAGGAGTGATCTGACAAAAATTTGCTGAAGTAGGTAAGAAATGAAAGTATAGGCAATAAACTACAACTTTGCTTTTCTGAAGATCTCTCGCAAACGTTTAGAACACCGTTAAAAAACGGTTTTAAAAAAGTTGGTCGTTTGACCGGAATTGACCCGATGACCGCATTAACCCCGCACTACCCTATAAAGCAAATAATTTTAGAATCATATCATTTCTCAGAAAGATTGATACCAATACTTGTAATTTGATTATAATGCTCGAGCATAATTAGATGAATATTCATATTTGAGTTCTTCATAAGCTTAATTAGAATTAGTTTTAAACATAGTTTAGTAATTCTACAACAGAAGTTTAATAGAAATATTTATAACAATTATAGTTTAATTATGCTTGTTTCAACTGGCAGTGGGGAGAAATTAGAGTTGGGCCGCATACCGGATATCCGGCTGATTTCTAATGCCGGATATCCAGTTTAGGCCAAATATCTAACCAACGTTCGATACCCGACAAATTACCGGATATCCGGCATTATAATCAGCCGGATATCTAGATAGTTTCAATATCAGGTATCCGGCCGGATATTGAAAATGAGCGGATGTCCGGCCCAACCCTAGTAGAAATATCAGTGACGAAACTCTTTTTCTGGCCACGTTTCTCATCCCTGCGTAAAAGTAACAGGAAGATTTTCTGACGGTCAGTTTGTCTGTACCAAGATCTCACAAACATGTCCACCTTCCAGAAAGGAATAATCGTCACTTGATAAAATTGCCCCCCCCCCCTTTTATCCTTAAATCAAGGAGTTTTTTTGGTGGCTCAACTGTCCCCCTCCCCCTATTTCATAAGTCGCTAGTTCTTAATATATAAAAGCGAAGCTTTTCTATAATTAGGGTAGGTCCGTCCGTCCGTCCGTCCGTCCGTCACAGAGAGTTAGCTCTTTTTGTTAATTTAAACAGGTTAGAATTGTCCTATCGATTCCAAACTATGCATGATGATTCCTATAGTAGTTAGGTACAATTTAGAAAGCGTAGCAACTCTAAAAACAATACCAGAATGTCCGTACGTCCATTTTAAACATGTCGATTTTTAACTTTTTTGACAACAAGGTACAATGTTATAAGCAAAGCATCTCTATAAACAAGACCCAAAAATGTAAGTATGTCCTTAAACAGTATCATCTATTTATGCAGTTTTGCAACAAATTTTCTTAAAATATTGTTTGTACTGATACATTAGGTAATATTCTGCTAATTCAGTTCTGACAATCTGCAAGTGTTAATGTTCGTTTGTCCTTCCATTTCAGAGCTTCGCTTTTATGGATGTTGTCATCCTTGTTTAATTAACGATAGACCTTTTACTCTTTTCTCATGGAAAATTAAAACTTTTAATGGGAAGGGTAATTGGTCTTTAAACACTGAATTAAAGTTGTTAGAAAAAGTTTAAATATTTGAGTGTAATGTTGTGTGCAGAATCAGATATCGAAGACAGGATAGGTAATTACAGAAAAAAGTTCGCAATTTAAAAATGAAGTTAACTGGATAATTCAAACAAAAAAATCATAACACGTAAGAACTTTTTGGTAATAATTCGAGTCGATACACTTACAAAAATTACAACTCATATTTACAGGACTCCATTTTTATGAAAATTTTGAAAACTGTTTAAAATGTCCTAGCATGCAATTTTTTCCAGGGGTGGGTGGAGATACCCTTCCTCTATATACAGGGTGCACCACATAAATCCGGACTTATTCTTATTTTTAAACAAATAAACATATAATCGTCAATTTTAAAGATTTTATTGAATTTTAAAAACTGGGAAGCAACCTAGGTATATGACTATTAGATTATTTAATAAAATCGCTGCCAGCCTCAATCACCGCCTCTACCCGCCCCCTGAACCGCCCGCCGACCCTGGTCACCATGTCCCTGTTCAAGCAGGCGAAGTTCTCCATGATAGGAGCAATGCGAGAGGTCTCCTTGGTATGGGCACGTCTATTTCATGCTTTAATGGCGCTCCAGGCCCAAAAGTCCATGGAATTAAGATCGGGCCTGCTGGGAGGCCACATCTCCTTAAGGACGTGATTAACCGCAGGATCCAAATTAAGCCATCTTTAAAGCTACCCTTTGACACGGCGTCTCTTATTTGGGCCACAGGTAAGCTAGAACAACGTTTTATACCTTTTTAAAAATGGCATGAAGTTTAAGATAGGGTTATCAGCGCAATATATAGTCTAAAACGAGTTTCAAGGTTCCATATGAGCCCCTAAAGTCAAGAACCGAGAAATTTTTAAAAATTTTTGACGTTTTGGACATCTTAAAATCTACCACGATCCACTTTGTCGGAGTACTTCAGCCAAGTAAGCTGGGACAGAGAGCTCTAGTCTTTTCTAGTATTTTCACTAGGTATCTGATAGTATCTTCAGCAAGTTTCATTAGTCCATTTCACCTACAGATGGGGTGAGGTCAGATTTAGTAGGCCCAAGTCATAAATCCACAGTAAACTATCTTCGCAATTCTAATCTGCCTTGTTGAACATATGCGCGGCCAGCTTGGCGTACACGTCCTCCATCGTCCAAAGGTTTTCATATGCAAAAGGGTCATTACCTTAATACCTAAGCTTTTTATAGTGGGGTCAAACGTCCTGATTGGTCAAGTAGTTTGGCGCTATGGCCGTTTTAAAAAAGTCCGGATTTATGTGGCGCACCCTGTAATTTTAAACTTTCCATAGACCTATCAGAAGCTTCACTTCAAACGAAAACCATATCGGTCCAGCGTTTGCAAAAATATTAACTTCACAAATACATACACTCAACTTACTATAATATACAAGAGTACATAGAATATATTTAGACTTACTTTTGTAATTCCTCCTTCAGATAAAGATTAGCCCTCTCTCTCTCAGCTATCATATCGTCCAGATACTGATACCTTAAATAATACAAATACTTATAGAAATGCTACGCTCCTTAGAAAAGTAAATATACTTGAATGAAGATCGTACATTGCAATGGATTGAACTGCTCATTTCTTCAATCAATTGCCATCATTACAAATAGTTTTCAAACTTGCATCTATTCAGTTTCAATCAAGCAGGTTTTCCGAGTTGCTGCCACTTATACGACTAGCAAAAGACAAGTACCTGTATTTTTGTCAATTTGGTTTTATACTTTTTTTTGGCAATAGTTTTACCCACTGTCAAAACTACACCTTTAACGCAGTCATAAACACAGTACTATTGTAATTTTTACACCCCTGAAATTCCATGAGGCTGTCAAAATCACAGTTCTCGCTCAGAGAATATGCTGTAAACTTACAATCCCAGCAATCATATTGAAATTACGAGAAATAAGCAAAACGACAACCATTTCTGTTTAAAAACTAGATATTTTATGTATATAGGTAACAACTTACTAGACAGGTAAAAAAGTAACTTTTATATTTTTACCTCAATTTTTTCCTGGCTCTACACTCTCTAGCACTCTGTCGACTTTTCTCTAGTTTTGCTATCATGGACTGATCATCTAAATAATAACCTTTATGAATTATGCTGTTACCAACAATGAAATCACGAAACCTATTAGTGTTTTCAGCTGTCGTTGGAGGGAGGGGCACATTGTAGAATTGAAAACCTCTCCATTTGCCCCCCATATAGTAATTTAGATCTATTTCTCTTGTTGGTTATACCTTATTCCTTTTTTAAATTATGCTTATAAGGGACAATGACAGACGTAGTGACAAAACCAAGGTTATAATAGATGCAGACTGGCCAGCCAATTTTGAAAATAAAAAACGTACAAAACGTACACAAAAAAAATACGTTACGTACATAAAAAAAGTAAAAAAACGTACAAAAAAACGTACATTCCTAATAAAAATAAGTTAAATAATTTCCTAGTTACCTATTATCAATACATTTAAGTCTACTAGCAGCTACCTGTAAAGGAGAACCATAGCGAACTGACAGACACAAGATATCCTATTACTCTATTCAAAAGAACTAGCGTCTACGCTCCTAAAGGCCTCTAGGGGCACTTGAGGAGGGGAGAGTTGAATTCAATAAAAAAAACATGGATGACAACATACATAAGTAGCGAAGCTCAAAAGTTATTTATAGACATCTGGAAAAAAATTAACTTAAAATCGCAATTAAAATTCATTTTTGGGGGGAGGAGGTAGTTTTTTATTCTAAAGTCAATTTCTCTTGGGAGGGTGGATGGTGATACTCTTCCCCAAAATAGTTATAAAACTTCCAAAAACCTATGAGAAGCTATCCTGTTAAGGAGAACCATATCGGTTCCGTGGTTAGCAAGATTCTTTGGTTCAAACAAACAGACATTCTGTTATTATGTACAAAGTATATTCTATTATAAGGACCAGCGAGTACGCCCTTAGAGGCCTCTAGAGGAACTTGATTAAGGGGGGGGGGGGAGTTGAATTCAAAAACCCATTTTTTTATTTAAAAATAAAAAGTAAAAAACAAGGATGACAACATCCTTAAGTAGCGAAGCTCAAAAGTTATGGATGGATATCTGGGAACTATATAAACTATAGAGTAGTGTCGTAAAAAATAAGCATTTAACTTATTTAAATAAATCACAAAACCTTTTAAAAATATATAATAACGTGAAAATCTAGGAATAAATTCAGCCCCCCAACCAATAAGCAAATCTCAATGAAATTTAGTGGAAGTATTAAGAATGAAAACTAATACAATCCCTGAAAATTACAACCGTCTATCAGGAATATGAGTTGTGAAAATCACAAAAACCTATACATCTAGGAATCGATCTAGCACTGCAACAAATAGACAAACCTTAAAGAAACTTTTTGAAAATATGTAGAATGTGAATTTATTTATTCCCTGAAAATTTCAGCTGTCTATCTTGAATAGAAGTCGAGAAAACCATGAAAAAAAGAAAATCTAGGAATAGATCTAGCACCCAACCAAAAGGCAAATCTCAATGAAAATATGTAGAATGTGAACTTATTCAATCAAAAAACAGGAGCCGAGAAAATCACGTTTCTCCGATAGCATAACGGACTGACAAAGTGATTATAGAGTAGCTTCGCTAATAATTTTTTTAGTGAGGGAAGGGGGAGTAGACCACCCCCATTTCTGATTTCAATTTTAAAAAGAAAGAAAAAATAGGGGAAGGGTTGTGATTTTTTTCTAAGAGTAGTTTCTCTTGGGAGGGTGATTGTACCCTCTCCCAGGACCTATGAGAAGCTACCCTGTAAAAGAGAACCATATCGGTTTAGCGGTTAGCGAGAACCTTTGGTACAAATAAACTGACAGAAAGACATAAATTCTTTTATTACGTACTAAGTATATTCTATTAAATAAAGTAGTAAGTTTTTTGTCTGATGCTTAAGATTTTCATAACTACTTCACACAGTTACCGAGATAGTTTTAGGCTATTTTTCTACCATTTTGAATACAGGTTCTTGAAGGGATATGGAAGGACAGAGAAAATAGCCTACAACCTCACAAAGATCATGTCAGTTCAGCAGTTAGCGAGATTCTTTGTTACAGAAAAAAAAGGATTTATAGGATAAACATATCCTTATACTAAAGTAACAGGATGTTAGTCTGTCTGTGTGTCTGTCTGTACCGAAGGATCTCGCTAACCGCTGAACCGATCGGGTTCTCCTTAACAGGGTAGATTCTCATATGTCCCGGGAAGGTTTATAACTATTTTGGGGGAGGGTACCACCACCCTCCCTGGAGAAATTTAATTTTTTTTAAATTTCTCAATTTTAGAAAGAGAGTTCAACGAAAAACAAACATCAAACGTAAATTTTTTTAAATTTTTTCTTTTAAAATCTAAAATAAGAAATTGAATTATTAAATTCGACTCTCTCCTCCTCAAATGCCCCTAGAGGCCTCTAGGGGCGTAGCCGCTAGTAATAGGATATAGGGTTATTTTGTCTATTGCTAAAGATCTCAGAAAATACTAGTCTTTAATACAAAGTAAATCAATGCCTGTCTGTCTAAAGCTTAAGATCTTGCTAACCGCTGAACAGATTGGGTTCTAAATTCTAATCTTCAGGGAATATATCTACTAGTCCTGTGGTAGTTTTAGGCTATTTTCTTAGAGTGTGGGAAACCCACCCCCACCCAAAAAAAAAATCAACCACCCCTCAATTTATTTTTGTAAACTAATGCAAATCAGCGGGGTGGGGGAACCCCCACCACACCCTGGGGTGAAGCCTAAATGAAAAAAATTATCACAATCTTTTTTTTATATTTTTTTTTGACAAATTTCCAACAAACGATTCTATAAAAGAGGGATACGAAGCCTCTAATCCTAGTAGAAAGTAAAAAGCTTTAAGTGTCCCTCCCCCAAAGAAAATAGCAAAAACCATCACAGGACTATTAGGTATATTCCATGAAGAGTAGAACACAATAGGTTCAGTGGTTACTGAGATATTAAGCTTCTGATATACAGACGGACAAAGCAGACGGACAGACATCATTCAACTTTGCATTATAGATAATATACTATTTTTGTAATACTTTTTGTACAAATACAAATAAATATACAAATACTTTTATACTTATATTTGATTCTTATTCTTTAAAAACTGAAGATACCAAAAAATAAGACTTCTTAATCCTACACTGTGCACCATATGATATCTCGGAAAATTTACCCAAGTATATAAAGAATTTGAAAAAAATTATCGTAAAATCTAATAAAGGGGTAGTAGCATGAAATGCATTTAAACTTGAATTTAGTCAACTGCATATCTCTTTCTGTTCAATAGTTTAAACTATATCTATAGGACATATATTTCAAATCCATAAATTTAAACTGTAAGTTCTAATAACATATATGCATAATTTACATACATATTTTTGTTCTATGAAAATTGAAGATATTGTTGAATTTATTTAAATAATACACCTATTGTTTTGGCAAAAATTTTCGTACAAAACATACAAATTACTTTTCTGCTAATATTTGATTCTTATTATTTTTAAAAAAAAAACGTAAAACGTACAAAAATACAAATTTCAAAATACGTTACGTACACATATCAAAATAACGTCCAGAACGTACACAGATTCGATGCGTAACGTACAAAACGTACAAAACGTACACTCTGGCCAGTCTGTAGATGTACTACTAACAAGGTTAAGCTATACACTGTTGCATGGCCAGATGAAAAAAGTTTATTTAAGTGTTAGGCAAAAATGACTTTGCAATTGTATCAGTAAATAGGTATGATAAAACCCTTTGCTTATTTTAAAATCCAACTAAATTTAATTTTTGAGAAAATTAGATTTGAAAATTTTAAGTTCAATTTTTAACCCCTAGGAGTTACCGAACAAGGGGGGGGGGAAGTTCTGACACTTTTGCGTAAACAGTGATTATAGGCTTTGTCTTTGGAGATAATGGATAGGTTATTTGGCAAAAAAGTTTCCTTTTGGGATGTAGTTTTCCTATTTTTAAAAAAAATTTGGATTCGGCCTCCAGGTTCCGGTACTCCAGGCCTCCAGGTGGATTCTGGACAGGTAAAAATTGAAAATTCAAGATAGAACAAAACTTATTTAACAAAAGTTTGTACTTTATGGATGATATGAACTAATTTGAAGAAATTTTTGAAATCGGGCTCCAGGTTCTGGTACTGCAGGCCTCCAGGTGGATCCTGGACAGGTAAAAATTAAAAATTTTTAATTTTAAAGTTAGAACAAAACTTATTTAACAAAAATGGCTTCTTTATAGATGGTATTAACTAATCTGAAGAAAATTTTGAAATCAGGCTCCAGGTTCAGATGCTGCAGGCCTCCAGGTGGATCCTGGACAGGTAAAAATTGAAAATTTTTACTTTAAAAGTTAGAACAAAACTTATTTAACAAAAGTGGCTTCTTTATGGATGGTATGAACTAATTTGAAGAAAATTTTGAAATCAGGCTCCAGGTTCAGGTGCTGCAGGCCTCTAGGTGGATCCTGGACAGGTAAAAATTGAAAATTTTTACTTTAAAAGTTAGAACAAAACTTATTTAACAAAAGTTGCTACTTTATGGATGGTATGATCTAATTTGAAGAAATTTTTGAAATCGGGCTCAGGTTCTGGTACTGCAGGCCTCCAGGTGGATCCTGGACAGGTAAAAATTGAAAATTTTTAATTTAAAAGTTAGAACAAAACTTATTTAACAAAAGTGGCTTCTTTATGGATGGTATGAACTAATTTGAAGAAAATTTTGAAATCGGGCTCCATGTTCAGGTACTGCAGGTCTCCAGGTGGATCCTGGACGGGTAAAAATTGATAATTTTTACTTTAAAAGTTAGAACAAAACTTATTTTTACAAAAGTGGCTTTTTTATAGATGGTATTAACTAATCTGAAGAAAATTTTGATATCGGGCTCCAGGTTCAGGTGCTGCAGGCCTCCAGGTGGATCATGGACAGGTAAAAGTAAAAAATTTTTACTTTAAAGTTAAAACAAAACTTATTTTTACAAAAGTGGCTTCTTTATAGATGGTTTTAAATAATCTGAAGAAAATTTTGAAATCGAGCTTCAGGTTCAGGTACTGCAGGCCTCCAGGTGGATCCTGGACAGATAAACAGTAATTTTTTACTTTAAAAGTTAGAAAAAAACTTATTTAAAAAAAGTGGCTTCTTTATAGATGGTATGAACTATTTAGAAGAAAATTTTGAAATCGGGCTTCAGGTTCAGGTACTGCAGGCCTCCAGGTAGATCCCGGACAGGTAAAAATTGAAATTCTTTACTTTAAAAGTTAGAACAAAACTTATTTAACAAAAGTAGCTTCTTTATGGATGGTAGGAAGTAATTTGAAGAAAATTTTGAAATCGGGCTCCAGGTTCAGGTACTGCAGGCCTCCAGGTAGATCCTGGACAGGTAAAAACTAAAATTTTTTTCTATTATAGTTAGAACAAAACTTATTGAACAAAAGTTGATACTTTATGGATGGTACTAAATACTTTAAAGAAAAATTTGAAATTGGGCTCCAGGTTCAGGTACTGCAGGCCTCCAGGTAGATCCTGGACATGTAAAAATTGAATTTTTTCACTTTAAAAGTTAGATCAAAACTTATTTTACAAAAGTTGATACTTTATGGATGGTATTAACTAATTTGAAGAAAATTTTGAAATTTCAAAATTTTCTTCAAATTAAAGAAGCCACTTTTGTCAAATAAGTTTTGTTTTAACTTTTTAAGTAAAAATTTTTAATTTTTACCTGTCCAGGATCCACCTGGAGGCCTGCAGTACCTAAACCTGGCGCCTGATTTCAAAATTTTCTTCAAATTACTTCCTACCATCTTTAAAGAAGCCACTTTTGTCAAATAAGTTTTGTTTTAACTTTTAAAGTAAAAATTTTCAATTTTTACCTGTCCAGGATCCACCTGGAGGTCTGCAGTACCTGAACCTGGCGCCTGATTTCAAAATTTTCTTCAAATTACTTCCTACCATCTATAAAGAAGCCACTTTTGTTAAATAAGTTTTGTTCTAACTTTTAAAGTAAAAATTGAAATTTTTACCTGAACCTGGAGCCCGATTTCAAAATTTTTTTCAAATTAGTTAATACCATCTATAAAGAAGCCACTTTTGTTAAATAAGTTTTGTTTTAACTTTTAAAGTAAAAATTTCAGTTTTTACCTGTCCAGGATCCACCTGAAGGCCTGCAGTAGCTAAACCTGGAGCCCGATTTCAAAAATTTTCCTTCAAATTAGTTAATACTATCTATAAAGAAGCCACTTTTGTCAAATAAGTTTTGTTCTAACTTTTAAAGTAAAAAAATTCAGTTTTTACCTGTCCAGGATCCACCTGGAGGCCTACAGTACCTGAACCTGGAGCCCGATTTCAAAATTTTCTTCAAATTAGTTCAAACCATCTATAAAGAAGCCACTTTTGTTAAGTAAGTTTTGTTCTAACTTTTAAATTAAAAATTTTCAATTTTTACCTGTCCAGGATCCACCTGGAGGCCTGCAGTACCAGAACCTGAGCCCGATTTCAAAAATTTCTTCAAATTAGATCATACCATCCATAAAGTAGCAACTTTTGTTAAATAAGTTTTGTTATAACTTTTAAATTAAAAAGGAGGATGTGCTTAAGGACCATTTGGGCAGGGGGGGGGGGTTTACTCGAGAACCCTTAGAGCTAGAGGGAGCTAATTTTGGGTTTAAGCTTCTATGGGGCCAAAGTTACTTTTAAAATTATCGTCGAACCCCCACCCCCCCCCCAAAATTTTTTTTTTTGGGGGGGGGGGTAAAAAATTTTTTTATTGCATTTCTCGCCGAATTAGGCAATTTGGAATCATTTGAGACCATGTTATTTTTTTCAAAAATTTTTCGCCTTCAAATTCTCGTTTATGAAGGTATATCTTAAATACAGTATGCTACTCTCTTAGTTTTAAAGATAATTGGATGAAATCTTTTTGATTGTGTCACTAATTACCCCAAGTTTTGGTATCTTTAAAAAAAAAAACGGCGGCGGGACCGCCGCTCCCGCCGTTTTCCGCCGCCACCAAAAAAGAATTTTTTTATTGCATTTCTCGCCGAATTAGGCAATTTGGAATCATTTGAGACAATGTTATTTTTTCAAAAATTTTTCCCCTAACAAGCAACCCTGCGGGGGGGACTTGGTTATTTTTTTCAAATTCTCGTTTATAAAGGTATATCTTAAATACAGTATGCTACTCCCTTAGTTTTAGAGATAATTGGATGAAATCTTTTGGGCTGGGTCACTAATTACCCCAACTATTGGTATCTTTAAAAAAAACGGCGGCGGGACCGCCGCTCCCGCCGCCTTTTCCGCCGCCACCAAAAAAGAATTTTTTTATTGCATTTCTCGCCGAATTAGGCAATTTGAAATCATTTGAGACAATGTTATTTTTTCAAAAATTTTTCCCCTAACAAGCAACCCTGCGGGGGGGACTTGGTTATTTTTTTCAAATTCTCGTTTATAAAGGTATATCTTAAATACAGTATGCTACTCCCTTAGTTTTAGAGATAATTGGATGAAATCTTTTTGATTGTGTCACTTATTACCCCAAGTTTTGGTATCTTTAAAAAAAAACGGCGGCGTGACCGCCGCGTCCGCCGTCCGCCGCCGTTTTCCGTTTTGAAAAAAATAACATGGTCTCAAATGATTCCAAATTGCCCAATTCGGCAAGAAATGCAATAAAAAAAAATTTTTGGTGGCGGACGGCGGGAGCGGCGGTCCCGCCGCCGTTTTTTTTTTTTTTAAAGATACCAAAACTTGAAGTAATTAGTGACACAATCAAAAAGATTTCATCCAAGGGGGGGGGGGAAGTTTGTACAGTTATAGGAAATGAAATTCAGTATATAAGTTTGGGAGGGCCGTGTGGGCTTATTTTTATAGTTATCAACCTAATTCTTTTTGTAGGCTCTCTTATATGACTGGATGTATACATAAAACTTTGAAAATTGAATTTCGGCACTTTCCTTCTTGGGGCTTGTGGAGCACAAAAACCCCCCAAACGCTAAAAATATGAGTTCTGAGCTTATCTTTAAAGATATCAACCTGATTTTTTAAAATAATACTTTGTTAACATAACTGAATCAACAAACCATTACAGATTTCATTTTAGGACTTTCCTTCTAGGGGCTTGTGGAGCAAAAGACCCCCAAAAACTAAAAATATGCGTTCTGAGCTTATTTTTAAAGATATCAACCTGATTTTTTAAAAATAATACTTTTTTAACATAACTGAATCAACGAACCATTACAGTTTTCATTTTGGGACTTTCCTTCCAGGGGCTTGTGGAGCAAAACACCCCAAAAACACTAAAAATATGCGTTCTGAGCTTATTTTTAAAGATACCAACCTGATTTTTTTTTTAAATAATACTTTTTTAACATAACTGAATCAACAAACCATTACAGATTTCATATTGGGACTTTCCTTCTAGTGGCGTGTGGAGCAAAAGACCCCCAAAAACACTAAGAATATGGGTTCTGATCTTATTTTTAAAGATATCAACCTGATTTTTTTTATGGAAACTTTTTTAACATAGCCGATCTAAGGAACCATTACAGATTTAATTTTAGGACTTTCCCTCTAAGGGCTTGTGAAGCAAAAGACCCCCAAAAACACTAAAAATATGAGTTCTGAGCTTATTTTAAAGATATCAGCCTGATTTTTTTAGGGAAACTTTTAACATAACCAAACTAGGGAACCATTGCATATTTCATTTTGGGACTTTCCTTCTAGGGGCTTTTGGAGCAAAAGAACCACAAAACACTAAAAATATTAGTTCTGATCTTATTTTTAAAGACATCAACCTGATTTTTTAAAATAATACTTCTTTAACATAACCAAACTAAGAAACCATTACAGATTTAATTTTTGGACTTTCCTTCTAGGGTCTACTGGAGCAAAAGACCCCCAAAACGCTAAAAATATTGGGACTTTCCTTGTAGGGGCTTGTGGAGCAAAAGAACCACAAAACACTAAAAATATTAGTTCTGACCTTATGTTTAAAGATATTAACCTGATTTTTTTAAGAACACTTTTTTAACATAACCGAACTTGGTAACTTTTACAGATTACATTTAGGGACTATCCTTCTAGAAGCTAGTGAGTAAAAAGACCCCCAAAAAGTTTTAAGTAAAAAAAGTATTATTTTTAAAAAATCAGGTTGATATATTTAAAAATAAGCTCAGAACTCATACTTTCAGTGTTTTTGGGGGTCTTTTGCTCCACAAATCACAAGAATAGTCCCAAAATAAAATCTGTAATAGTTCATTGATTCGGTTATGTTATAAAAGTATTATTTTTAAAAAATCAGGTTGATATCTTTAAAAATAAGCTC
Source organism: Acartia tonsa (assembly GCF_053477335.1). Lineage (NCBI taxonomy): Eukaryota > Metazoa > Arthropoda > Copepoda > Calanoida > Acartiidae > Acartia > Acartia tonsa. The sequence goes on from NC_137269.1 coordinate 5,704,170, forward strand.
AGAACTCATATTTTTAGTGTTTTTAGGGGTCTTTTGCTCCACTAGACTCTAAAAGGAAAGTACAAAATGAAATCTGTAATGGTTCCTTAATTCAGGTATGTTAAGAAAGTTTTTTTTTAAAATCAGGTTGACATCTTTAAAATAAGCTCAGAACTCATATTTTTAGTGGTTTAAGGGTTGTTTGCTCCACAAGCCCCTAGAAGGAAAGTCCCAAAATGAAATCTGTAATGGTTTGTTGATTCAGTTATGTTAAAAAAGTATTATTAAAAAAAATCAGGTTGATATCTTTAAAAATAAGCTTATAACTCTTATTTTTAGTGTTTTGGGGGTCTTTTGCTCCACAAGCCCCTAGAAGGAAAGTCCCAAATGAAATCTGTAATGGTTCGTTGATTCGGTTATGTTAAAAAAGTATTATTTTAAAAAATCAGGTTGATATCTTTTAAAATAAGCTTAGAACTCATATTTTTAGTGTTTTGAGGGGATCTTTTGATCCACAAGCCCCTAGAAGGGAAGTCCCAATATGAAATCTGTCATGGTTTGTTGATTCGGTTATGTTAAAAAAGTATTATTTAAAAAAAATCAGGTTGATATCTTTAAAAATAAGCTCAGAACTCATATTTTTAGTGTTTGGGGGGTTTTTGTGCTCCACAAGCCCCAAGAAGGAAAGTCCCAAAATGAAAACTGTAATAGTTCGTTGATTCAGTTATGTTAACAAAGTATTATTTTGAAAAAGCAGGTTGATATCTTTAAAAATAAGCTCAGAACTCATATTTTTATCGTTTGGGGGGTTTTTGTGCTCCACAAGCCCCAAGAAGGAAAGTGCCGAAATTCAATTTTCAAAGTTTTATTTATGTTAAAAAAGTATTATTTTAAAAAATCAGGTTGATATCTTTTAAAATAAGCTTAGAACTCATATTTTTAGTGTTTTGGGGGGATCTTTTGCTCCACAAGCCCCTAGAAGGAAAGTCCCAATATGAAATCTGTAATGGTTCGTTGATTTGGTTATGTTAAAAAAGTATTATTTAAAAAAAATCAGGTTGATATCATTAAAAATAAGCTCAGAACTCATATTTTTAGTGTTTGGGGGGTTTTTGTGCTCCACAAGCCCCAAGAAGGAAAGTTCCAAAATGAAAACTGTAATAGTTCGTTGATTCAGTTATTTTAAAAAAGTATTATTTAAAAAAAATCAGGTTGATATCTTTAAAAATAAGCTCAGAACTCATATTTTTAGCGCTTGGGGGGTTTTTGTGCTCCACAAGCCCTAAGAAGGAAAGTCCCAAAATGAAATCTGTAATGGCTCGTTGATTCAGTTATGTTAAAAAAGTATTATTTAAAAAAAAATCAGGTTGATATCTTTAAAAATAAGCTCAGAACTCATATTTTTAGCGTTTGGGGTTTTTTTGTGCTCCACAAGCCCCAAGAAGGAAAGTGCCGAAATTCAATTTTCAAAGTTTTATGTGTAGATCCAGTCATATAAGAGAGCCTACAAAAAGAATTAAGATGATAATTTTAAAAACAAGCCGACACGGCCCTCCCAAACTTTTATACTGAATTTCATTTCCTATAACTGTACAAACTCCCCCCCCCCCCCCTTGTTAATTTTTGCCTCACAATATAATATAAGTTTGGGAGGGCCGTGTGGGCTTGTTTTTATAGTTATCAACCTAATTCTTTTTGTAGGCTCTCTTATATGACTGGATCTACACATAAAACTTTGAAAATTTAATTTCGGCACTTTCCTTCTTGGGGCTTGTGGAGCACAAAAAAACCCCAAAACGCTTAAAATATGAGTTCTGAGCTTATTTTTAAAGATATCAACCTGATTTTTTAAATTAATACTTTTTTAACATAACTGAATCAACGAACCAATACAGGTTTCATTTTGGGACTTTCCTTTTTGGGGCTTGTGGAGCAAAAGACCCCCAAAAACTAAAAATATGCGTTCTGAGCTTATTTTTAAAGATATCAACCTGATTTTTTTAAAATAATACTTTTTTAACATAACTGAATCAACAAACCATTACAGATTTCATATTGGGACTTTCCTTCTAGGGGCTTGTGGAGCAAAAGACCCCCAAAAACACAAAAAATATGAGTTCTAATCTTATTTTTAAAGATATCAACCTGATTTTTTATAGAAACTTTTTTAACATAGCCGAACTAAGGAACCATTACAGATTTAATTTTAAGACTTTCCTTCTAAGGGCTTGTGAAGCAAAAGACCCCCAAAAACACTAAAAATATTAGATCTGAGCTTATTTTTAAAGATATCAACCTGATTTTTTATAGAAACTTTTTGGAACATAACCAAACTAGGGAACCATTACAGATTTCATTTTGGGACTTTCCTTCTAGGGGCTTTTGGAGCAAAAGAACCACAAAATACTAAAAATATTAGTTCTGAGCTTATTTTTAAAGACATCAACCTGATTTTTAAAAATAATACTTCTTTAGCATAGCCAAACTAAGAAACCATTACAGATTTCATTTTCGGACTTTCCTTCTAGGGTCTACTGGAGCAAAAGACCCCCAAAACACTAAAAATATTGGGACTTTCCTTCTAGGGGCTTGTGGAGCAAAAGAACCACAAAACACTAAAAATATTAGTTCTGACCTTATTTTTAAAGATATCAACTTAATTTTTTTAAGAACACTTTTTTAACATAACCGAACTTGGTAACTTTTACAGATTTCATTTAGGGACTATCCTTCTAGAAGCTAGTGGGGCATAAGACCCTCAAAAAGTATTATGTAAAAAAAGTATTATTTTAAAAAAATCAGGTTGATATATTTAAAAATAAGCTCAGAACTCACTTTTAGTGTTTTTGGGGGTCTTTTGCTCCACAAATCACAAGAATGAAAGTCCCAAAATGAAATCTGTAATGGTTCGTTGATTCAGTTATATTTGATTCAGTTATGTTAAAAAAGTATTATTTTTAAAAAATCAGGTTGATATCTTTAAAAATAAGCTCAGAACTCTTATTTTTAGTGTTTTGGGGGTCTTTTGCTCCACAAGCCCCTAGAAGGAAAGTCCCAAATGAAATCTGTAATGGTTCGTTGATTCGGTTATGTTAAAAAAGTATTATTTAAAAAAAATCAGGTTGATATCTTTTAAAATAAGCTTAGAACTCATATTTTTAGTGTTTTGGGAGGATCTTTTGCTCCACAAGCCCCTAGAAGGAAAGTCCCAATATGAAATCTGTAATGGTTCGTTGATTTGGTTATGTTAAAAAAGTATTATTTAAAAAAAATCAGGTTGATATCTTTAAAAATAAGCTCAGAACTCATATTTTTAGTGTTTGGGGGGTTTTTGTGCTCCACAAGCCCCAAGAAGGAAAGTCTTAAAATGAAAACTGTAATAGTTTGTTGATTCAGTTATTTTAAAAAAGTATTATTTAAAAAAATCAGGTTGATATCTTTAAAAATAAGCTCAGAACTCATATTTTTAGCGTTTGGGGGGTTTTTGTGCTCCACAAGCCCTAAGAAGGAAAGTCCCAAAATGAAATCTGTAATGGCTCGTTGATTCAGTTATGTTAAAAAAGTATTATTTAAAAAAAAATCAGGTTGATATCTTTAAAAATAAGCTCAGAACTCATATTTTTAGCGTTTGGGGTTTTTTTGTGCTCCACAAGCCCCAAGAAGGAAAGTGCCGAAATTCAATTTTCAAAGTTTTATGTGTAGATCCAGTCATATAAGAGAGCCTACAAAAAGAATTAAGTTGATAATTTTAAAAACAAGCCGACGCGGCCCTCCCAAACTTTTATACTGAATTTCATTTCCTATAACTGTACAAACTTCCCCCCCCCCCCCTTGTTAATTTTTGCCTCACAATATAATATAAGTTTGGGAGGGCCGTGTGGGCTTGTTTTTATAGTTATCAACCTAATTCTTTTTGTTGGCTCTCTTATATGACTGGATCTACACATAAAACTTTGAAAATTTAATTTCGGCACTTTCCTTCTTGGGGCTTGTGGAGCACAAAAAAACCCCAAAACGCTAAAAATATGAGTTCTGAGCTTATTTTTAAAGATATCAACTTGATTTTTTAAATTAATACTTTTTTAACATAACTGAATCAACGAACCAATACAGGTTTCATTTTGGGACTTTCCTTTTTGGGGCTTGTGGAGCAAAAGACCCCCAAAACCTAAAAATTTGCGTTCTGAGCTTATTTTTAAAGATATCAACCTGATTTTTTTTAAATAATACTTTTTTAACATAACTGAATCAAAAAACCATTACAGATTTCATATTGGGACTTTCCTTCTAGGGGCTTGTGGAGCAAAAGACCCCCAAAAACACAAAAAATATGAGTTCTAATCTTATTTTTAAAGATATCAACCTGATTTTTTATAGAAACTTTTTTACATAGCCGAACTAAGGAACCATTACAGATTTAATTTTAAGACTTTCCTTCTAGGGGCTTTTGGAGCAAAAGAACCACAAAATACTAAAAATATTAGTTCTGAGCTTATTTTTAAAGACATCAACCTGATTTTTAAAAATAATACTTCTTTAGCATAGCCAAACTAAGAAACCATTACAGATTTCATTTTCGGACTTTCCTTCTAGGGTCTACTGGAGCAAAAGACCCCCAAAACACTAAAAATATTGGGACTTTCCTTCTAGGGGCTTGTGGAGCAAAAGAACCACAAAAAACTAAAAATATTAGTTCTGACCTTATTTTTAAAGATATCAACCTAATTTTTTTAAGAACACTTTTTTAACATAACCGAACTTGGTAACTTTTACAGATTTCATTTAGGGACTATCCTTCTAGAAGCTAGTGGGGCATAAGACCCTCAAAAAGTATTATGTAAAAAAAGTATTCTTTAAAAAAAATCAGGTTGATATATTTAAAAATAAGCTCAGAACTCACTTTTAGTGTTTTTGGGGGTCTTTTGCTCCACAAATCACAAGAATGAAAGTCCCAAAATGATATCTGTAATGGTTCGTTGATTCAGTTATATTTGATTCAGTTTTGTTAAAAAAGTATTATTTTTAAAAAATCAGGTTGATATCTTTAAAAATAAGCTCAGAACTCTTATTTTTAGTGTTTTGGGGGTCTTTTGCTCCACAAGCCCCTAGAAGGAAAGTCCCAAATGAAATCTGTAATGGTTCGTTGATTCGGTTATGTTAAAAAAGTATTATTTAAAAATAATCAGGTTGATATCTTTTAAAATAAGCTTAGAACTCTTATTTTTAGTGTTTTGGGGGGATCTTTTGCTCCACAAGGCCCTAGAAGGAAAGTCCCAATATGAAATCTGTAATGGTTCGTTGATTCGGTTATGTTAAAAAAGTATTATTTAAAAAAATCAGGTTGATATCTTTAAAAATAAGCTCATAACTCATATTTTTAGTTTTTGGTGGGTTTTTATGCTCCACAAGCCCCAAGAAGGAAAGTCCCAAAATGAAATCTGTAATGGTTCGTTGATTCAGTTATGCTAAAAGAGTATTATTTTTTTTTAAAAATCAGGTTGATATCTTTAAAAATAAGTTCAGAACTCATATTTTTAGTGTTTGGGGGGTTTTTGTGCTCCACAAGCCCCAAGAAGGAAAGTGCCGAAATTCAATTTTCAAAGTTTTATGTGTACATCCAGTCATATAAGAGAGCCTACAAAAAGAATTAAGTTGATAATTTTAAAAACAAGCCGACACGGCCCTCCCAAACTTTTATACTGAATTTTATTTCCTATAACTGTACAAACTCCCCCCCCCCCCCTTATCTCTAAAACTAAGAGAGTAGCATACTGTATTTAAGATATACCTTCATAAACGAGAATTTGAAAAAAATGACTAAGTCCCCCCCGCAGGGTTGCTTGTTAGGGGAAAAATTTTTGAAAAAATAACATGGTCTCAAATGATTCCAAATTGCCTAATTCGGCGAGAAATGCAATAAAAAAATTCTTTTTTGGTGGCGGCGTAAAACGGCGGGAGCGGCGGTCCCGCCGCCGTTTTTTTTAAAGATACCAAAACTTGGGGTAATTAGTGAAACAATCAAAAAGATTTCATCCAATTATCTTTAAAACTAAGAGAGTAGCATACTGTATTTAAGATATACCTTCATAAACGAGAATTTGAAAAAAATAACTAAGTCCCCCCGCAGGGTTGCTTGTAAGTTGTAAGGCGAAAAATTTTTGAAAAAAAAAACATGGTCTCAAATGATTCCAAATTGCCTAATTCGGCGAGAAATGCAATAAAAAAATTTTTTACCCCCCCCCAAAAAAAAAAAATTTTGGGGGGGGGGTGGGGGGTCGACGATAATTTTAAAAGTAACTTTGGCCCCATAGAAGCTTAAATCCAAAATTAGCTCCCTCTAGCTCTAAGGGTTCTCGAGTAAACCCCCCCCCCCTGCCCAAATGGTCCTTAAGCACATCCTCCTTTTCAATTTTTACCTGTCCAGGATCCACCTGGAGGCCTGCAGTATCAGAACCTGAGCCCGATTTCAAAAATTTCTTCAAATTAGATCATACCATCCATAAAGTAGCAACTTTTGTTAAATAAGTTTTGTTCTAACTTTTAAAGTAAAAATTTTCAATTTTTACCTGTCCAGGATCCACCTGGAGGCCTGCAGCACCTGAACCTGGAGCCCGATTTCAAAAATTTCTTCAAATTAGTTCATACCATCCATAAAGTACAAACTTTTGTTAAATAAGTTTTGTTCTATCTTGAATTTTCAATTTTTACCTGTCCAGAATCCACCTGGAGGCCTGAAGTACCGGAACCTGGAGGCCGAATCCAAAAATTTCTTCAAATTAGTTCATACCATCCATAAAGTACAAACTTTTGTTAAATAAGTTTTGTTCTAACTTTAAAATCAAAAATTTTTAATTTTTACCTGTCCAGGATCCACCTGGAGGCCTGCAGTACCAGAACCTGGAGCCCGAATTCAAAAATTTCTTCAAATTAGTTCATACCATCCACAAAGTACCAACTTTTGGTAAATAAGTTTTGTTCTATCTTGAATTTTTTTTTCTCACCTGTCCAGAATCCACCTGGAGGCCTGGAGTACCGGAACCTGGAGGCCGAATCCAAATTTTTTTTAAAAATAGGAAAACTACATCCCAAAAGGAAACTTTTTTGCCAAATAACCTATCCATTATCTCCAAAGACAAAGCCTATAATCACTGTTTACGCAAAAGTGTCAGAACTTCCCCCCCCCCCCTTATGACAAGAAAAGCAAAGATTACCTATTAATTTAAAATTTTGAACAAGTTTGTTTTTATAAAGTACTTCATAAAACCACTCCTGAAGGGAGTTATCGATGGCCATTTTTATCAGTTGCTTTGCTTAGGTCACTGAAATTCAGCCTTAAATAAAGCATATATAGAGTGGTTTTATGAAAGACTTCATAAAAGCAAAGGTAAAGAATTGAAAAGTATGAATATTTGCTTTTCTTGTCATGATTGATCGTCCCAATTTTATTAAAATCTTACCATAAGTTTGTTGGCTAGGTTGGCCAAAATCAAAAAAGTCCAAATTATTCATTCTTTAGAAATAAGTTGATAATTTAAATAAATAGGTATTAAAATAATAAAAATTCACTATGACAAAATATTCTGGAAATATTCTAATTAGAAAAAAACCGGCATACATAAGGTATTTAACTTAAAGAGACATTTTATAAAAGAATTTAGAAATAATAATATATATTCAACTTTACCTAAATACATTTTTGAATATACTAGAATATGTGCATATTTGACAGGGGAAAATTTGTCGTAAATATGGGTTGCTAATATGGACCTCATTTATTGGCCAGTTCGTTCATCTAGTAAGGATGAGGAGATTGGGTAAAGGGGTTGGATGGGGGTTTCGTTATTTTAGCCAGCTGTGAGTATAACTTTATCAAAATCTGGTGCATTATCCAAGTATTCATGCAACCTTACAACAAATTTGCACTAAATTTTAAACTAACATTCTACTTATTAAGTTCTGAAACTCTACAAGTGTTAATGCTCGTTTGTCCTATGATTTAAGAGCTTTGCTTTTAAAAATGTTGCCATCCTTGTTAGGTATAACAGTAAACAATATAAAATTGAAACAAATGAATTAATAAAGAATGTTTATAGTATTGATTATTAATGATAACTAAACTTGAATAGTTATTAATGATCACAAAAAGATACACACACACGTACACACAAAAACACTAATTCATACACACACACACACACACAAACGAATGTACACACTAACACACATAAAATCATCTTCCATAAAACTAAATTAAATAGACATAATAATACTAGAACAATCAGAAACAATTTATTGTTATTGTCAATTAAAATATTAGGCAAAGCCAAAATCATAAAAAAAATTTCATGGGCTAGCCTAAGAGTTAGGGTTACATAAACATTTTGTTTTCCCTTTCCTATTTTCTGTATTTGAAAGGAAAGGTAATGCAAATAATAGCTTTAAACCATCCCAAGACAAATGTAAAGCTTTCATAAAATTGAGAACTAAATGAAGTTTTTCTTAGTGGTAAATGATAAAACACTCCCTCTAAAAAAGATTGTAGGTTTCCCTGGCTAGGACCCATAAAAAAATTAAACATAACTCATCAAGTGAATACTATAATCTTTTGGTTCTAACTATTTTCATTTAAGAAAGATAAATAATAGGTATGAACCTACTCTATTTAAACTCTATACAATATATTGTTTTACTAACACACAAACACACTTTTGTTAAACATAATTTAGGCGCCACAAAATAAATCTTCATAGAATTTATCTAAAATTGCTTAAGCTTAATATTATTATACCTAGGATTTATTCTTAAAGTTGATACCTAAATAAATTAAATGTTCTTAGGGTTTAAATACTAGGATAATCCTGATATAAAAGTAACAGGATCTCTAAACCGATATGGTTCTCCTTTACAGTGTAGCTTTTCATTGGCCGTGGAGAGGTTAATGACTATTTTTTGGGAGAGTACCACAAACCATCCCAAGAGATTATCGCCCCTAGAAAAAATGACCCCTCCAATTTTTTTCTTTTTAAAACTAAAATTGAAATTGTGACGGAGGGTCGATTTCCCTTCACCCCACCCACACCTCAATTGCCCCAAGAGGATTCTAGGGGCGTAGCCACAAGAGAATGATATAGTCCTGACTATATTATGATACAATAAAACGCATAAGCGTTATGAATGAATGACTAAATAAAGAATTTTATATAGGCCAATCATATGGACAGTGTTAATACAAAAACAAAAAATTTGTAGAAGTAATAGGAAGTTTGTTTGTTTGTAAATCAGTTTACGAGCAAACTCTTTTCAGAAAAGCCTTGTAACAACTACAAAAAGAGTTCCAGAACTAATATTTGGTATGGCAATTAATTTAATGAGGTATAAGACAATCTAGAATCATTTCAGACAAGCTTTTTTAATTAACCAAAGGGGTAGTTGCACGAAATGCATTTAAACTTGAATTGAGTGAACTGTATATTTTTCCTGTTCAATGGTTTAAACTACATTTATAGGGCATACATTTAAATTTTCTACTATGTAGTTTGTAAAATATCAAGACTCGAAAATCGCATTCTTTTGATAAAAGCAATTTATATAGCTGGCTTTTTATCACAAAAACAGCATGACGACTATTTTTGTGATTCTAAGAGGGGGGGAAGTTTTGACACATTTGCGTAAACAGTGAGTATAGGCTTTATCTTTGCACTGAGAGGATAGGTTATTAGGAATAAAATCATTCATATACTATGAATAAGTTTTAAGCTTTTTTGGATAGGCCTCCCGGTTCATGAGCTGCAGGCCTCCAGGTGGTCTCTGGACAGGTAAAAATCAAAATAAATTTTTTGTCGTTGAAAAGTTAGAGGTCATTTTATATAACAAAATATGCATATTTTAAAATGTTATTTACATATTTGAAGTAAAAAGATGCATTTTTTGTCAATAAGTTGACCTCTATCTCTTTAATAAAAAAAAATTCTTTTTACCTGTCCAGAGACCTACTGGAGGCCTGCAGCTCTTGTAACTAGAGGCCTGCAGCTTCTGAACCTGAAGGCCTATCCAAAAAAGCTCAAAACTTGGGAAAATTCATCATACATGAATGATTTTATCCCTAAAAACCTATCCTCTCAGTCCAAAGATAAAGCCTATACTCACTGTTTACGCAAATGTGTCAAAACTTCCCCCCCTCTTGTTAGTTATTTATTGTAATAAAATATTATATATGTTTAATGGTATATTTGTAACTTATGCTTGAAATGATTTATATTAAATGCACTTCATGCAACTATCCCTTTACAATTGTGTTATCGTTTGACAATTCAAACATGTCAAATGCCACTTCCTCACAGTTCCAAATATATATCATTAAATTAATATTCTTTTAATTGTAAAAAATACTTGATATTTAATATGAACACTCGAAAGTGAACGCATCTAATGCGTAGTACAAGTAGTAGAGTGATATCTATTTATAGTACAATACTACTGAGTGCTTCAAAAGTATCAATATCAATAATAATAGCGTCATTTTTGTGGAAATTAAAAACGATTGATGAATACTTTTTAAGTATTTTGAGAGGGGTAGGTTTCTGGTAGAATCCGTAAAGGTGTGTGTTTTAAGGCTTAAAAATAGTAGTAGAACGATAATATTCACTAAATATGTGTATTTCTTATTGAAAAGAAGTATACCTAGGCAATTTTTTTAAAAAAAAGTTAACATAAATTTTTATCGTTCTACTACTGTTTTTTACTTATAACACATAACCTTTACGGATTCTTGCTTATGTCTAACCCATTTGGGGTTCCCAAACCCTGCGGGAATACCCAGCATCCAATATAACCTTAACTAACCTAACCTAAATAGGGTGTAACTACATTAAGGGTCAAACTGAATCGAACGCGACGTAAAGAAATACTTAAATAAAACAACGAGGCTATTCTATATTTATGGTACATGACGGTTAGCCCATATTGTTAATTAGATAGAATAGTCCAATCAATTTTAAACTTTGCATTATGATTCCTGTAATAGTTAAGTATGAACTAGAAAGAGTAGAAATTCTATAATCGCTAACAACTCGCTTTTATGGATGTTGTCATCCTTGTTTCTTTATTCATAAATTTCATATCTACAACATAGTTGTATCCATTATTAACTTTATCAATAGGAAATTTCCGGAAAAATCTGATTAAGATATCTATAAATTCTCTATTTCCAAATGACACGTTTTTACATGTTATAATATGGCTTAATAAAATCATATGATAAACAAGGATGACAACATCTATAAAAGCGAAGCACTGAAACGGTAGGACAAACGGACATGAACACTTGTATAGTGTCAGAACTGAATAATCAGAATATAAATGTAGAAGAGTTGAAGCAAAATTGTGAGTAAATTTTATGAAAAACTGCTTGATACAGGATAATGTTTATGGACATACTTACATTTTTAGGACGTGATTAGGGAGTTGCTTTGCTTATAATATTGTACTTTGTTGTCTCAGGAATCAATATATCAAAAATCAGATCAATCAGATAATTAGATCAAATAAAAATTTGTTGTTAAAAAAGTAGAAAAATCAACATTTTAAAATGGACGTACGGACATTTTAGTTAGAGTTGCTTGGCTTTTAACTCTTATAGGAATCATCATGCAAAGTTTGAAATCGATAGGACAATTCTAACATACCTAAATTAACAGGGAAAGCTATCCGTACGGACTGACTCTAATTATAGAAAAGCTTCGCAAGTTCGCTTTTAAAAAATAACAGTATTTAGTGCCTAAAAAATTTAATAAAAACAAATGTTGATTAAACATGAATTTTTCAAGGCAATGTTTTCATATAATTTTCAGAAAAGGTTAGCATTATGGGTAATTTGATCATTTTGATTGGTTGGTTCATTAAGTGTCCAAACGATTCAACAACCACTAACTGTTACAACAGGAGTGGTAATATATGTATCATCATTCGGGATGTACATCAATTTAACGGCCATTTTCTTATCCCTTTAGGTACAAACGAATAATTTTTGTATGAATTTAAGTTATCATGATCGGTACAAAATATATCAAAAATAAATGTCAATACAAAAGTAAGTTGAAAATGAATAATTTACCTTCGAGTCCTTCGTTGCCACTTCTTACAGAGTCAGATCCAGGGTCATTCTAAATATTAATATTTACTAAGTAATAACATATGAATATCAAGAACGATTTTAATCAAGTTAACTGTTGAATCATTTAAAAGTATTTCTATAATTTGTTAGTTAAGCAGTGACATGTTTGAAATATTATGAACAATAATTTAGTCAAATTAGGAACGATGGTTGTCAAAAAATGATTCAAATTGTCTATGTCGAAAAATAACTAATGCAATCGGCAAAAAATGGCGGTATTCGCCGGTACACCCCTGTCCTGGATAAAATGTTTATTTAAAAAAACATGCGCATTCATTTTTTTTCATTTCCTGGTACATTATTGTCCCCCGATTCCAAAAATATCTTTCCCAAAATCCTAGCTGTTCTATAAGATCTCCAAAAATGCAAATCACTTTTGGCACTGATTTTTCAATATTTTTTCAATAAACTAATAAGAAATTTTGTTAAAAACATGTTTTAGTGAACAGTAAAAAGGGTTTATCACACCTTAGATTATATATTCCTTGAATGCCAACAAGACCGAACAGAATCAATAAGAAATACCTGCCATTTTGACCTTTATCAACTGTTAAACATAGCCATTTCTAATTTTAACCAGAAGAGACATTGAAGGAGCAGTTTTTGGGACTTGACTAAGAAAAACAAAGTTGTAGAACTCCTCTAGTAGTGAACCCTTATATAAAATATAGGTTTCAAGTCTATTTAAGGTTCCAGGTATGATCCTCCAGGTCTCCAGAAATCTTTAAAAGCCTCCTATGACCGCAATTTTTGACTTAGAGACTTCAAATTTCAGAATTAAGCTTTTCTTACATGTCTACATAACATATTAAGACCTGTTTTTCCACTGACTGCAGCGGCTGTCAGCTGCCAAGTACAGCTGCGGCCGCCAAAACTTATGTTTTAAGATTTCTAATATAAAATTTACTTAAAAATAAACATTTTCTGAAAAAAATTGTTTTTCTAGCTTCAAAAATAAGAAAATGACAGCCTTTTAAAATTTTTGAATAATAAAGGACCTAAAAACAAAGGTTGTGAAATAAAAGGATGAAGGAAGCAAAAATTGAATTTGACTTACTTATAGTAAAAAATTCATTATCAAACAGGGGACATGCACACAAAGTCCTCTAGCCCTAATAGGAGCTGATAAAATAGGGAGAAATGGGGGGGGGGGGGGGGCGTTTTTTTAGTCAAGTCTGAAAAACTGCTCCTTTAATGTCTTTTCTGGTCAAAACCAGAAATGGCTATGTTTAATAACGATAAAAATGACAGGTATTTTTTTATTGATTCTGTTAGAACTTGTTGACATTCAATGAATGTATAATTTCAGGTGTGTTGCCATTTTTTACCCTTTTTACTGTTCACTAAAACATGTTTTTAACAAAATTTTCTTATTAGTTAATTAAAAAATATTGAAAAATCAGTCCCAAAAGTAATGTGCCCTATTTTCTCAGCTCCTATTAGGGCTAGAGGACTTTGTGGCATGTCCCCTGTTTGATAATGAATTTCCAACTATAAGAAAGACAAAGTCAATTTTTGCTTCCTTTGCCCTTTTATTTAACGACCTTTGTTTTCAGGTTCTTTTTATTTAAAAATTTCAAAAGGCTGTCATTTTCTTATTTTTGAAGCTAGAAAAACAATTTTTTCAGAAAATGTTTATTTTTAAGTAAATTTTATATTAGAAATCTTAAAACATATGTTTTGGTGGCCGCAGCTGTACTTGGCAGCTGACAGTCGGTGGAAAAACAGGTCTTAATACGTTATGTAGACATGTAAGAAAAGCTTAATTCTAAAATTTGAAGTTTCTAAGTCAAAAATTGCGGTCACAGGAGGCTTTTAAAGATTTCTGGAGACCTGGAGGATCATACCTGGAACCTAAAATTGACTTGAAACCTATATTTTATATAAGGGTTTACTACTAGAGGAGTTCTACAACTTTGTTTTTCTTAGTCAAGTCCCAAAAACTGCTCCTTCAATGTCTTTTCTGGTTAAAACCAGAAATGGCTATGTTTAACAGTAAATAAAGGTCAAAATGGCAGGTATTTCTTATTGATTCTGTTAGGTCTTGTTGGCATTCAAGGAATGTATAATCTAAGGTGTGATAAACTCTTTTTACTCACTAGAACATGTTTTTAACAAAATTTCTTATTAGTTTATTGAAAAAATATTGAAAAATCAGTGCCAAAAGTAATTTGCATTTTTGGAGATCTTATAGAACAGCTAGGATTTTGGGAAAGATATTTTTGGAATCGGGAGACAATAATGTACCAGGAAATGAAAAAAACTGAATGCGCATGTTTTTTTAAATAAACATTTTATCCAGGACAGGGGTGGGTAGCAGCGGTATTTCCACGTCGGTTCCTAAAACTTTAAAATTGTATCTCTTTATATTAACTGGCATGTATAATCTTAGCGCTCTAATTCTGCTTAACATTTTCATTCTAATATCTACGGAAAGCTGTCTATAATACAATGCGATATCTAAAATACTGTCTCCATCTACCTGTAAGACATCTGGTTTGATATCTTCTAGCACAGATTCAAATTGAGAGGGACTTGATGAGGTGTTGAAAACGTCCTCAAAATCGAAACTAACTCCATTCATTTCCATCCTGATTGATTGATTGCAGTAGGCTGCTTGTTTTTATAAATATTCTTTGGTGGATAAGCTTTGTTCTGTATTTCTCCCTTTCCTCTGAAAAATTAAACAATTAAAACTTCAATTTAAGAAACAGATCTATAGTATAGATGCATATACTGACAACTACCTCCCTTCCTTTTTCAAAGACCTCTTTCGTCTGCTTCTAAATTATTTTCTGCTACTTGGCTGTGTTAATATAAACGACACCATTGGTTGATTTTCAATGAGCCAATAGAAAGGTTGCACAAGGCGGTTGCGATGGGGAGATACAGTTAATAAACCCTTTCTCTCTGTGCTGGCTTCGCCACAAGCATTCATGTTCCCTATTTTAAAATTCAACAAGAAAGAAAACGTTCATTCCCCCTGGTTAAATGTACTGTAATATCAAGAAGCCAACTATCACTCATGTAAAATTATTTTAATTTTGAAAAGATTTTTTTTATTTTTTATAAAAAAAAGATTAAATCCATTTCAGAAAGATTTAACAAAACATCAAGACTTTTTAAGCTCCGAGCCACCTCGTTTCTAAACAGCTGGCTAAACAAGGAGAATTCAAAGCAAAGTAAGATTTTGTTACAAAAATCCATTAAAACTTAAATTTTAATTCAATCCTTCACATGTAAAAAAATATTTATTTTTTTAGAATGATTGTATAAACTGTTAAGCTGCTCAAAGTGATCAAAGCCCTAATAATTAATAGGTAGGTATACTTTTGTAAAGCAGACATTTATTAAAAAAGAAATTGTTAAAAAATAGTGAAGAAAAAATAAGCCCTCAGCAATAAAGTATTATATTTAGAAAATTGTACCTACTGTTGCTGTGATAGATTGTTGGAACACTAAGAACTTTGTGTTGTTAACAAGGTAAAAAGAAACCAAAATTAATATGTTTTTGAAATATTATATTAATAAGCTTTATAACAAAGTAAAAAATTATTTAAATTTTAGATTGTGCTGTTATTCTGATTTTATCCTGAATATTGTTGGCCTAGCAGCCTTTAATACCTTTTCTGGTAATTATCTTTATAAAAAAAAAAAAAAATTTTATTTTTTCCCAAAAAATCAAAATGCAAAAGTGATTTCATTTTAGTCATAAATCGAGCGCAGTGAGAGTTTGAGTTCAAATTACCACCCCAGGCTCTATAATATACCCCCAGAGGTAAATCATGTTTATTGTAATAATGTTATTTATAAGCTCCGAGAAATTTATGTAATGAATCCAGTCATTCTTGTTTTATATATTTTTAATTTATCTTTCTAAACCTAAAATATTCCCTTTTTTTAGTTTTGTGAAAGTTCATGAAGAACATTTTTATTTCAAAGTTGAAAAATGTCAAGCTGTCCACTAAATATGGGGAAATCTGCCTGGTGACGTCCTACACCTATAGCTGCTTGCTGACCACCAACCGGCAGTAAGGCTGATACAACCCTCCAGAATCCACAGGTTGTACACTCCCTCTAGTGTTTTACTTTAATCTTCAATATGAGAATTCATTCCAGGCTATTTTATAACACACAAAGGGAGTTTCTAAACAGCTCTTTGGTCAGAAGAATCTTCATTGGAAGTACAGAATCACATTTTATAAAGCAAGCAGATAAAATTCTGAACAAAAATATTTTTGATACCTAACAATTCATTATGATTTGATTAAGAAAGGGCATATTAATCATCCATAGTGCAATTTTACAGACGGACAGACAACCATTGTAAATTCTAGAGTAGCTTTTCTAATAAAAAAATAAATATCAGATGAAAAATAAACTAAGTATTACTCACCAACTAGAAAGAAATGGTTACTGGATGCACTTTCTGCTTTGTTTTGGTAGATTTTCTGATAATCAGCTGATATTCTGTCAAAAACAGCTGATTTCAACGTAAACAAAAGCTTTCACTTGATGCAATTTTAAATTTTCAATACAATTGCATTTGTATAATTCACTATCTCATAATTGTTCTGGAAAAAAAATAGCATTATTTTTGCTGTAATTGTATGCAAGTAAATTTCAATAATACATAGATAAATAGGTTAATTAAGAATGTAATTAGGTAACAAATTAAATAAAATTCTTTTACAATTAATAAGACCCATTGAGTCTAAAAAATTCTTGTCATTCAAAACCAATAGATCGTAACAAAAATTTAGGCTTATAAAATAGAATAGATGGCACATATTTTTGATTATTTTAATATAAAATTAATTGGAAAAAAATATTTTCAAAATATATTTTTTATTGTTCAGCTTCAGTAGAATTTAGTCTTTCAGCATTCAATTCTTCCTCCTCTATTAATTCAGCTAATCTCGCCTAAAAAATTAATCTCTTAAAGGGGTAGTTGCACGAAATGCATCTAAACTTGAATTTAGTGAACTGCATAATTTATATTTTATAGGGCATATATCTGAAAGAATTTAAATTCTCTACCATGTAGTTTAAAAATTAACATGACTTGAAAATAGTATTTTTGTGATATGCAATCTAAATAGCTAGCTATTTTCATAAAAACAGCATGACGACTAATTCAGTGATGTCTAATTATTTCTTATTTAATGTAATACAAAATTATACATGTTTGATGGTATACTTACTAATTTTGCTTAAATTCATTTTTCTGAAATGCACTTCATGCAACTATCCCTTTAGGATTTTTCAGTAAAGCCTAGAACCGGTTCTAATCCAGCGGATATTAATCGGATTCGACGTCATAATGAAATTATTATTACCTTCAAATCTCTGGTGTCAAGCCCATTTTTTTCATAATGCCTAAAAATATAAATATATGTACAAAATAAATGCATGCAATAACAAAAACTGATATAATGAAATTGCCTTTTTTTAATTTCGAATACCTAAACATTTTCATAATCCTTATATAAAAGTAACAGGATGTCATGTCTGTCTGTACCTTGAGATCTCGCTAACCGTTGAAACGTTTCGATTTTCCATTAAGAAATTAGGTTGAAACTTTTTATAGGTCAAGGGAATGATTATACCTAACTATATTGAGGAAGAGCAACGTCAACCTTCCAATAGAAATAAATGAAAACCCAGGCAAAAAAATACACCCCATAAAGAATTCTAAAACTATTATTGAAAGTGGATGGTCGACTTACCCCCCCCCCCCCCTCCCCTTCCTTTAAGTGCCCTTATATACCTTCAAGTATTTATTACAGGGGGCAATGCTTGAACGAGAGCATTTAATGTTAGAACCTTACAGCAGTGATTTTAAGTCTTTTTTATGTCTGAATTCTTATTCTCTAGGGGAGGTCGAGAATTTATTCTAAACAACAATTCCAAGAAAATTATGAAGATACTCTGAAAATTTTAACAAATTCAGACCAGAATTTACCGAGATCTTTAGCATCAGACAAAAAAAAACTCTATTAACTTTATACCTAATAGAAAATGCAAATAAACATAAACATTTCAGATCAATCCCAATTTTTGATAGACAAAACCTTACAATTGTATACCTACTAAGATTTTTTTTTTTTTAAAGAAATCAAATACTCTGTTGACCATTGTTAATATTATTTTGAAAATTAGTAGGTACTTACATTATACAAGCTTCAATTTGAGCTTTCTCTAATCCTTGCACATGATCAAACAA
This sequence comes from Acartia tonsa, assembly GCF_053477335.1. Lineage (NCBI taxonomy): Eukaryota > Metazoa > Arthropoda > Copepoda > Calanoida > Acartiidae > Acartia > Acartia tonsa. The sequence goes on from NC_137269.1 coordinate 5,722,547, forward strand.
GGAGGCTCCCAAAAATTGTTGATCAATGTCGTTTTCTTCTCGTAGGATAAAGAAATATATCTAAACAGATAAATAGTTGAGGTCATGGAAAGAAAACGAAGTTGCGGGTTTCATCGTATTTTCACAGTAGCTTTTGAAAGGTTATTTTAGGTTAGGTTAAGTAAATGTTAATGATTGCCCCGCAGGGCTAAAGCCCTCCGTAGGGGCTAGAAATAGACATAATAATATCCACGTATCGTCGTAAATTCTAAATCCATTTCCTTAGAATAAATAACTAAACACAGTTATCATATTTGATCCATTACAATGTCAACTTATTAGTAGCGAAGCTACTCTATAATTCACTTTGTCCGTCCGTCAGTCAGTCAGTCAGTCAGTCAGTCAGTCAGTCAGTCAGTCAGTCAGTCAGTCAGTCAGTCAGTCAGTCAGTCAGTCCGTCAGTCCGTAACGCTATGGGGGAAATGGGATTTACTCAGCTCCTATAAAAGATAGAATGCTGAAATTTTTTGACAACATTCCCATTATTAAGGAGCACAATTGACTATAAAACATCATTTGCGGTCGGACCGATTTTTAGCAGGTTTTAGGCTATTTTTATATTTTTGACATTTTTGTCCATATCTTCAGTGTTTATGGTCTGATTTTCAAAATTTTTTCAGTTACAGATATCAAAATTAAATTTCCTCTCGATTAAAGAAACAATCATGAAGGCCAGACTGCCTTTTTAGCAGGTTTTAGGCTATTTTTATATTTTTCACATTTTTCTCCATATCTTCAGTGTATGGTCCGATTTTCAAAATTTTTTCAGTTATAGATATCAAAATTAAATTTCCCGTCTTTTAAAGAAGACAACCATGACGGCCAGACTGCCTTTTCAGCAGGTTTTAGGCTATTTTTTTATATTTTTAACATTTTTCTCCATATCTTCAGTGTTTATAGTCCGATTTTCAAAATTTTTCAGTTGTAGATATCAAAATTAAATTTCCCGTCTTTAAAGGAAATAACCATGACGGCCAGACTGCCTTTTTTTCTTGCGTATATCTATTTTTCCACAATTTTTTTTTCTTATGTGGAAGTTAGTGTACATAAAACTACTGGTGGCAGCACCAGTGGTACTTATTTTTTTTTATTTCCGCTTGGGGCACAGCCCCAAGAGGCTAGGGGCGAAGCTGCTAGTTTCATATAAAATTGTAGGAAATATCTTAAAAGATAAAATAAAAATATTTCTGACACGCTACACTTCTCATGGGTAAATAAAACTCACCATAAAACTGAACATACTGATTAGAATAACAGGATATTGATAGACTGGCTGGTCATCTTTGTTTTCTGTCATTCTAAAACATTTATCTTCATTAATAGAATAATATAAGACAATCATTATGTTGTACTCTTTGTAAAATTACTTAGGTACACTACAGAAAGATTAGGATTGAGTCTATATGCTGAACTCTTTGTAAAATTACTTATACTACAGAAATATTGATGAACTGAAATTAGTTTCCGAATGTGAACACATTTTCCTAGGTGTTTCCCAATCCTATCTCAAAATTTGCTACTACTCTTTGTAAAATTACTTACACTATAGAAAGATTAGGATTGAGTCTATATGCTGCACTCTCTGTAAAATTACTTACACTACAGAAATACTAGGATTGAGTCTATATGCTGTACTCTTTGTAAAATGACTTACACTACAGAAATATTAGGATTTAGTCTATATGCTGGACTCTTTGTAAAATTACTTACACTATAGAAAAATTAGGATTGAGTCTATATGCTGTACTCTTTGTAAAATTACTTACACTATAGAAAGATTAGGATTGAGTCTATATGCTGTACTCTTTGTAAAATTACTTACACTATAGAAAGATTAGGATTTAGTATATATGCTGTACTCTTTGTAAAATTACTTACACTATAGAAAGATTAGGATTGAGTCTTTATGCTGTACTCTTTGTAAAATTACTTACACTATAGAAAGATTAGGATTTAGTCTATATGCTGTACTCTTTGTTAAATTACTTACACTATAGAAAGATTAGGATTGAGTCTATATGCTGTACTCTTTGTAAAATTACTTACACTATAGAAAGATTAGGATTGAGTCTATATGCTGTACTCTTTGTAAAATTACTTACACTATAGAAAGATTAGGATTGAGTCTATAAGCTGCACTCTTTGTAAATTTCACTGGTTCAGAAGACTTTTCTTCTTTTTTGCCAGCTAAAAGATTGCCTAAAATTAAATATTAAACTAAGAATTATAGAAATAATGGTTTAATAATTGATTAGCTTCTCACTACTAATCTCCGTGTGCATCTGAATCCTAACTTCAGAGAATCAGGGCTACGACAACAACAACAGTCGAAATAAAAGTTTCCTTTAGAAATATTCCAAATTATTTCAAGAAAGGATGCTTAACACAGACATAGAGATGATTCGCATAAAATAACTTCTAATCTTTATTGGAATAACTAGATATTCCAAAATTCTAATCCTCATGCTGAAAATATACCGTGTGGTAGTGATCAAAGAATTTAAAATCGATAGAACATTTATAGCATGCCAAAAAACATATGAGAGTAACGGACATATAGATATATTTTAATTATAGAAAATCATTGCTTTGAGGTTACTGAGATCCTAAAAATAAAACGCTTACCTTTATTAACAGAAAAATTATAAGAATTAATCTTAAAGGTTGGAATTATTCTCAATCCCATTTTAGAATTAACAGCCTGTAAACATCTTGGAGCTCCAGTGAGGAATAACATTTTTATATCTAAAATAATTTAGTCCATCTAACATAATACATTAATAATAGTAGGTAGGTAATAATAATATGATATACAGTATGGCTTTGACACCTGTTTAATATCCGCTGTATTAGAACCAGTTCTAAGCTATACTGAAAATCATGTAAGGTATCGTTTTAGAGACACTTTTTCACGAATAATAAAAAATCTTAATATCAATACCAGTTTTGTGGACCCGGGCCTGCAGCCCCTCGAGGCATACAGTAGCAAAACTGAAATTAATCTTAAATTTTTAAATTTTACTTTCTGCGGGAAGGTGTCTAAAATATTTTTAAAAAACTATTACAGTACATGAACAGCTTTTAACAAACCATTTTTAAACATAATTGAAAATTAATGCAATTGATAACAAAATCATAAAAAAATAGTTTCTACGTGTATGACAAAAGGCTTGAAATATTTTTGAAATATTACACATATAAAATTCTTGAAATAATAATGATAATATTTTATTGTACTTAATTAGGTACCTAATTTAAACAAACTTCGTGAAATACAGTTTTAATTTAAAAATATTTGAAGTGTTGATTAAATAAAAACATATGAAACATAAAACATAATTTAACGGTTACAAATTATACCTAAACTATTACAGTACATGAACAGCTTTTAACAAACCATTTTTAAAAATAATTGAAAATTAATGCGATTGACAACAAAATCATAATAATTAGTTTCTACGAGTAGGACAAAAGGCTTGAAATATTTTAGAAATATTACACTTATAAAATTCTTGAAATAATAATGGTAATATTATATTGTACTTAAAATATTTGAAGTGTTGATCAAATAAAAAAATATGAAATACAGAACACAATTTAACGGTTACAAAAATTACAAATTATACCTAAGGTTTAAGTGTCTATACAGAAAAGTTAAATAGGTAGGTAATTAAAATGCTGATACGATTAATAAGTTCTGTTCCAATTAGCAAATGAATTTTGACATGTTTCTAACCATTAATTTCGTGGTGGAAAAAATTGCACTTGAAGATAGTTATGCCTCAAGGATATATTATTAAATATTGATACCTAGATATTGTACCTAATATTTTATATTCCTAACGAATATAAAAATATTATAGAGAAATAACTTTGCTTCAAGTGCAATATACCTGACAAAATTAATCAAAATAATCACAAATAACATTGTATTTTGTCTCTATTTTTTTGTTTTCTTTTTAATCTGTGGAACAAAGCCTGGATCCACACTGCTTGTACCTGGGTCACCCTAAATAAAATCAAAATTCATAAGCCTATAATTTTAAGGCACAATGCACCATATATTAAACTAAAAATTATACCTATTGACTTAAACATAATATATGCGATTACAAACTTGAAATTAAGGTCTTAAAACTTGCCTGTTTAAAGGGAGGAGTAGGTTGCGCTAAAAATCCGTAACGGTTGTGAGTTTTAAGTTAAAAACAGTAGTAGAACGATAAAAATTTCGTTAACTTTAAAAAAATAATTTTAGTAAATATTTAGTGAATATTACCGTTCTACAACTATTTTTAAGCCTTAAAACTCACATCTTCACGGATTTTTAGCGCCATCTACTCCTCCCTTAATTTCTTTATTATCTTAATGACACTAACTAAGCATAACTTAGGTTAAAACTAGGGAACTAAGGGGATAAGACAATGGCCGAAAAATTAGTGTACAACCCCAATGATGATAAATAAAATTACAAGTTCTGTAAATTACAATGAGTTGTTGAAACATTCGGACACTTAACAACCAATCAAAATTTAATAAGAGTTCCAAAAGTTGTTATTAAACTTTGAGGACTAGTGTTATGAACAGCCCAATACCCCCCACCCCCCTCACTAGGTTAAATAAGGACTGTTATAATTTTTGAACCAATCTATTATTTCATTATAACCTGTCTCATTTTTCTTCTTAATGAAGGCTCGGCATATGAAGTCTTTGCTGTTGCCCGTCTACTCGGCCTCCTTCCCCCACAACCCTCTCCCTCCTCTCCCATTTCATCATCGCTTTCTCCTCCACCATAGTTAGAATTAGAATCAGCTGATCCTATACTCACAAGGTCGTCTTCGTCGACACTAATGTCATCCTCTGTTTCGGCGCCATTTTGAATTTTGCTGGTGCGTTTGGTAGATTTTCTTATATCTTCTCTTGTGGATTTTCTAACCTCGTCTTTTCTGGACTTTCTTGTATCTTCTTTTGAGGATGTTTTCATATCTTCTTCAGTAGTTTTACTTGGGCCAAAGCCTTCAAAATGATCATTAGTATTGAGACCAAGTCTACTGTCTGCAGATTTACCAGCAACTCTCCTGACAGTTCTGCTTGGTTTATCCAACTCTAGGTCAGTTTCCACATTTAAACGGCTGTCGGCTGACTTACCACGAGTGGCTTTCTTACCAATGTTTTTGGATGCAGCAAGTTTTGAGCTGTCATTATTCAATGGATCATTAGTAGGTTCTTCAATCTCCTCTGACTCTGTTACCGAAAATCCAACTTTAGCAACACTGTTAACTTCATTTTCAACATCTTTGGCAATGTCATTCTCAAATGTATCAAGTTGATTTTTTGTTTTGCCACTTGTGTGTCGTTTGCGGCTAGCACGCTTAGACAGTCGACTTGTAGTGGATTTTTTCCTATTATCATCAACAGTCTGAATATCATCTGTGTCTATTTCATCATTCTTTTCAACAGGTTTAGAAAATTGTCTAGATGCCTCTCCTTGGTTGCCAGCTTGTAGTGTATGAAAATCTTCAGCAAGGGTAGTTCTACGTCTGCTAGTCCGTCTGTTTTCAACCTTTTCAGGTACTGCAGGGGAGAGCTGAAAAAAGTATATTATATTTTCGAATTATTTAAATTAATATGCTAATTAGAGCAATGATTAAACAAAAAAGAAAACTATGAGCAATTTCTTGTACCTGTAACCAACAACTTAATTAATTCGTAAAATTTTTGGTAGCTTCAGCTGATTTTTTTTCGTGTATTTAGGGGCAACGACATTTTTCTGACACCAAATATTATTTTATATTTATTTCGATTGTTGGCTATAACTTATTACTGAATTACTTGAAAAATTAAGGTTATGCTTTTTCCTACTAGTGTTATTAATACAATGAAAGAAAAGACATTATGGTATTAGAAAAATACTAAACTTTTAATTTTGATATACTTATAAGAGTTGTAGAAATATACATCCAGTTCCAATTTAAAAATAATAACCTACCTGGTCTACAACTTTTTGGATATTTTCTATATCAATCTGTTCCTCGTTTGAATGGTTGTCCTCAACTTCTTGGATTTGTGCTATATCCAAAGAGGCTCGGCTCCTACGCACTTCGTCGTTAGATACATTCACTTTTGGAGTTCGAATCTGTACTTTTCCTATAAAAAATTAAATTAACAAAATAATTCTTATGATAGATTTGATAAACAGCGACAAAAAACAAGGATAAAACACCCTTATCAGGTAGCGAGCGGAGAGTTCCTGAACAATTTACAAGACAATCTCCCAAGGGCGTCTATGCTTTTAAAAGGGGGGGGGGGGATCTTATTATCATATAGGCAAGGATGTTCAAGCTTTAAAAAATTTTTTTGGTGAGGGGGGGGGGGTGTAAAAATTCAAAATGCAAAATTTTGGGGGTGGCAACCCTAAATTAATTTAGGGGGGTAATCACCCCTCCCCCCCCCCCATTGCATGGACGTCCTTGCAATCTCCTGTGGCCACACCACTGTTCCTTGATTCTTTGAATACTAAAGGTACAAAGTTATGAAGTAAAGAAGATGAGCAAAAAGATGGATTTGTAATTTTAATGCTCAAATTAGGTGAAACACATAAGAATATTACAAAATTACCTCCATTATACGAAGATATAAGATTATCAACTTCCAGACTGATATTTTGTACCAGTAGTGTGCTTCCTTAAAAATAATAATTTTCGGCTGAGTTCTAAGGAAACTATTCAAAAATAAAGTGTTTAAAGTTCAAACAAAAATATCATAGACTACTAAATCCATTTATGTATTGCTTCCTATAAACAGTTACTAAGTTCAATTGAAATAAATATCAAAAAGATTTTCTTACTTTTAAAACCCACAGTAATCTATTGTTTTTTTTTATTTATTAACACCAAAGCATTGGGTGGTCAAAAGATTGACATTAAAACTTTGAAATGATATTCTAATACAGGAAGCTATATCTTAATTTCTATCTTTCTAAATGTTCTCTAAACAGTTCGTTTGACAGGATTTATACCATCTTTGTAATTTTCATTAGGTCAAGTGAAAAATTCAATATAGGGTATTCTTTATAAATATAAAATCATTTAAGTTTATTTGATTAATGTTTCATATGTATCTGGAAAGCCGATAAATCAATTACGCGTGACTTAAATAACCTTAATTGAAATAAATACTAATCTTAAGGAAACCTACCTAAAATATTGTCAGCGTTGTTTTGCAGATTAAGACTTTCCCTCTCATTCATCTGGTCTGCTTTGCAAAGGCTGGATCTTGTTCTTATTTCTTCACTTTGCCTTTTTAATTTATCATACAATATAACAATTCTAAGCATGTCTTATCTTATTTATTATAATAGAGGACTTAAGGTTGGAGAAAGTACTTTTAATAAAACAAGGATGACAACATCCATAAAAGCGAAGCACTGAAATGGTAGGACAAACGGAAATTAGCACATGTATAGTGTTAGAACTTAATTATCATAATATAAATTCATAAGAGTCAAAGCAAAATTGTAAGTAAATTTATTGTAAAACTGCTTGATGCAGGATAATTTTTATGGACATACTTACATTTTTAGGACTTGATTATAGAGTCGCTTATTACATTATACTTTGTTGTCCCAGGAATCAATATACCAAAAATTAGATCAATCCGATGATTTGATCACATAAAAATTTGTTGTTAAAAAGTAAAAAAAATCAACATGTTTAAAATGGACGTACGGACATTTTGGTAATGATTAAAGAGTTGCTACGCTTTCTAAATCGTACCTAACTACTAAAGGAATTACCATGCAAAATTTGAAATCGATAGGACAATTCTAACATGCCAAAATTAACGGAAAAAGCTATCCGTTACGGACGTACGGACGGACCGACCCTAATTATAGAAAAGCTTCGCTTTTAAAAAGATAATTCTGAAGAGATAATTTTTTTCTAGGGGCGATTACTCTTGGAAAGTTGGTGGTACCCTCTCCAATATTTTTTATAAACTTTCTATGGACCTAAGATAAGCTTCACTGGAAAGGAAAACTAATTTGATTATGTATTAGCGATATCATTTGGTACACACAGACATATTCATTATTCACATCCTGTTACTTTTATACGAGGATTTTCTAGTGAAAGAAAATCATAATTTTGTAGAAGGGTATATTTTGAGTGCCACTTCTATTGAGAATTTGACAAGCCCTAACCGCCTTAAACCTGCAATTTAAAAACATGAAACTTCTGTAAAAATTAGGACTACATCTTTATGATAAACGGTCATACAGCCCTTAATGCATAAATACAGTGCACATACAATACAGATAAAGACAAAAGATCCATAACAAGAAAACTAAGCTACGCAGATTTGTGATAAATTGTATGATTACCTAGTTAGTTTTCTATTGATTTGAATTTCAGGTGTGTTTCTTATATTAATCCTGGCTTCTCTGAAAATAGAAATGGGTATTTTTTATTATCTTCCTATTAGTCATAGTGATCGTAATTAAGCTTAAAGATTAAGGTTTTCAAATAATTCAATCTCCAGAATGGCTTCAAAACAGATCAATATCTGCTGGATTAAAACCGGTTCTTAGCCATGCTGAAAAATCATGTATAGCATCGCGTGTTACAGACAATATTCCACAAATATTACATAGAAATAATACCAGTTTTGTTTGCCCAGGATTCGGCCCATCATGGACCGAATCCTAACAAAATCAGTAGCATTCGCCATTATTTGAAATGAATTTGAGTGATTCTTAGCTTAATGTTTTGTAGTATGCTTGACCAAAAAGCTTTAAAAAACACCTGATATACTATCTATAAAATATCTACCTGATTCCTTGAACAACTTGTCCCGAGTCCACCCTCGGGTTGTATGTGAATACCTCCCCCTGGGGCTCCAGGGTTATTTCTCTGAGGGGTGTTCTACTCCCCGCTCCCAAGCATGAACTATCAAGGCTTAAACGTCTTGGTGCCTAAAAATCAATCAAAGTATAAAAAAATTAATAGGTAAAGGGAACTATGCATTAACAAAAGCAAGTCAGAATATTTTGCAGTATGTGAAATGTGTACTACAACTTAATCAGTTTTAAATACCTGTTGAAAGCCAGAAATATTTTCTTCATCATCAGAGTTGACAGATTTATTTTCAGGTCCAGGGCTAAAAAGGGAATTTATTTCCACTATGGCTTCAAACCCGATTATTATCCGCAGGATTAGAACCAGTTTTCAGCCATACTGAAAAGTCACGTATTGTAGATAATTTTCTACGAGTAATAAAATGAAAAATCTAAATATTAATGTTAGTTTTGTTACCCCGGGCCTTCTTGCAAAACCAGAATTAATATCGAAATGTATCGTTCTACTATCTGCGAAAAGCTGTCTATAATACGATGCTCTATATAACTATTATAAATCAGTAGAATGTTCATTGTTCATGCTTATATTTTCTTCTAATCTCAAACTTAGTAAACTCAGTATTGTGAAAACAATGATGACAACATCTATAAAAGCGAAGCTTAACAGATTATACAGAAAAACAAACATTGGCAAATATAATGTAAAACTATTTTATTATATTCAACTTAATCTAAAAGTCTAAACAAACCTTTTGTTTACACCAAAATTATTTATATATGGGATGCTTAAGATATATAAACTTCCATTTTAGGACATTGCATTTGAATATTAAGTTATCGTTCTGGAAATCATTATTATACGTTAATAACACTAAAATATCACCTTAAAGATTTAGCAGCTGAAGCTTTGAGACCAGACAAGAATTTAGAAGCATCCACTATGGACGGACTGCTTTCTGGGGTAGTTGACTTTGTACCACTAAGAAATAACAGAATTTAGATTTTTAAGAGATTGGAAATAAAACTAAATGATTTTCTATACAGCATGATTAAATGCATACAAATTTAAAAAAACACTAGCGTATCTACACAAAACATCTTGTTGGTCAATAATCCCCCCACATTTTAAGAGGGAAAGGGGACTATCCACGAACAAGAGCAAGTGATTCTAAGCACCTTCCAGCATTGATCCATAGTATTTTTTTAGTGAAGATACTAGGTTCATGTTTAATATTTGGTTTATCGACTAAAAAGTTAGGTTTCACCATGGTTTTATATGAAAAACTTTGATATGTAAAACATTTTTTATGCATCATATGTTTTGTTGAGTTCAAAGGACAAAATAGAATAAGACGGCAGAAAAGCATCAAAAGCTGTAAATTGCAAATGTACATTAATTAAACTGTTAACAATATTAAAAGTTACCAACCCTTTTTCTAATTATACATTTTTAAACAAAATAATATGCTTTTGTGTCAAAGCTTTTAAACAACAGTTTGAACTCATCAAAACATTTGATGATATTGCACCAGAAAATGCTTAACATTCCATATTTTTTCATATAAAACTATGGTGAAACCTAACTTTTTAGTCAATAAACCAAACATTAAAAATAAACCTATTATATTCACTAAAAAAATACTATAGATCAATACTGGAAGGTGCTTAGAATCACTTGCTCTTGTTCGTGGTTAGTCCCCTTTTCTTCTTTTTTATTTTTGACTTTAGGGCTTGTTAGGTTAAGTTATAATTGTTACTGGTTACTGTTAGTCCCGCAGGGTTAGGCAATTTAATTCAAAAGTAAAGGGTTTGGGGTATTAGTGTTCAACAGTCATTTTGGTGCAAGTACCAAAAGACCTTCCAAGAATTAAGATTTAATATATAAGATTTTATCTATAATGCAAAGTAGAATGATGTTTGTCTGTTTGTTTATACTGAAGGATCTCGTTAATCGCTCAACCTCGTTAACCGCTCATAGGTCCCTGGAAGGTTTATAACTATTTTGCGGGAGGCTACCATCACCCTCCCAAGAAAAATCGCCCCAAGAAAAAAGTGTAACCACCCCAATTTTAGATTTTTTAAATTTTAAAATAAAAAGAATGGGCTTTGGGAATCCCCCCCTCTTCAAGTGCCCCTAGAGGCCTCTAGGGTCTAATAGTTTACCTTAAATTAGGAGAATCAAGAATGAAAGGTGAGCTGCGTCGCGTAGCTTTTCTTCGTTTTCTGCTTCCACTACTTGAACCAGCAGATTTGCGCTTCTTGCGTTTTCTTAACGACTCGAACAACCAGCTAGGACCTAGATAAATAATTTTTTATTATGATTGGAAAGATTATACAATAAAAACTACTTAATAAACGTTTTCGTTTTACCCTTGCTTTCTGGTTTGTTTTATAAAGCAATGTGCTCGAATTCAGAGGATGGCTATTCGATACTAGACGGTCACTAAGCATTTTAAGGATGTAATAATTCCCCGTTTTACCCCCCTCAAATTAAAATAAAATACACAAGTTTACCCCTCATTGAAACCCTCATAATTATCCCCCACAAAATGAAAAGATTGAAAGTCCCTGATGCTGAGACTATGCTTTTCACAATGAAAAGCTCATACAAAAAAAACATAAATACAACCCTTTAAAAGTTTGAATTGTATCCTGACCCTGTGCATGAGAACACTACAACAATCCTATTATATAAAGTAGTAAGAGTTTTTTGTCAGTCCCGAAGGATCTTGCTAACCACTAAACCTATTTTGTTCTCCTTTACAGTGAAGCTTCTTTAGGTCCTGGGAAGGTTTTAAACTATTTTTTGGGAAGGGTGTCTTCACCACCCTCCCCCCAAAAAATATTGTTTTTACTCTTTTAAAACTCAAATTTAAAATGGGATAAAATCGACTTTTCCCCCTCCTACCTTAAGTGCACCTAGAGGCTTCTAGGGGCGTATCCGCTAGTGGATATATAATACGTGAAAATGAAAATTAGTCTTCAATTTTGGTTGCTTATATGAACCTCATTTATTGGTCAGTTCGCTTATCCAATAGGATGGGAAGGAAGTTATTTTAGCCAACTGAAAGTATCACTTTATTTGAGTACATAAAAATCTTATGCTACATCCAAGTAAAAGGGAGGGGAAGTTTTGAAACATTTGCGTAAACAGTGAGGATAGGCTTTATCTTTAAACTGAGAGGATAGGTTATTAGGGATAAAATCATTCTTATATGATGAATTTTCCCAAGTTTTAAGATTTCTTGGATAGGCCTCCAGGTTTAGAAGCTGCAGGCCCCAAGGTACAAGAGCTGCAGGCCTCCAGTTGGTCTCATTTATTAACAAAATATGCATCTTTTTTTTCTTCAAATATGTAAATAACATTTAAAAATATGCTTATTTTGTTAAATAAAATGACCTCTGACTTTAAAAAAAATATATTTTGATTTATGCCTGTCCAGTGTCCAGAGACCACCTTGAGGCCTGCAGCTCCTGAATCTGGAGGCCTGTACAAAAAATCTTAAAACTTGGGAAAATTTAACATATGTGTATGATTTTATCCCTAATAACATATCCTCTCAGTTCAAAGATAAAGCCTATTGTAATAATCAAGTATGTACCAAGCGCAGCATTCAACAATAACATCCTAAAGGCAGGTTTCTCTGAAATGAGAGTTGGTGACTGTACAGTCTTAAGAAGATAGCTTTGGAGACCTCCAACAACACCAGAACCAGCTTTGTAAGAAGATTCAGTACTCTTATATGTTATTTTATGTAAAGTACCTATAAAATATCTAAATTGTTGTTTTTTGTAAAAATCTGAGATTTTCTTTTTTTTACACAAATTTCCCCAAAATCGGGAATTTTTATGCAGAGAAATTATGTCCAAAAAAAATTCTCCTATACTCACTGTTTACGCAAATGTGTCAAAACTTCCCCCCCTCTTATATATCGATTACAACCAAATAACTACTTACCCTCCATAGGATCGTAATCTAGACTTTCAAGGAAGGAAACAGAAGAAGTATCAAAGCGTTTTTCTGGGGACATGGATCTTCTAACTTCTTGTGAATCTATGATATGTACTTTATAAAAAATACAGTGTAAAAATGTGTTTCTTATGTCTGTAAAAAGCCAAAAGGTGGGAGTTTATGTGCTACGTTTTGTAAGCAGATCTAAAACACAAAATAACTCAACCCAAAAAGATCTACAGCCCTGGGATTTGGCATGGTAGTTGCTTCTATAAGGAAGAAACGTCAGAAGAACCACAGTTAAAGCCGAATAACTGCCGTTCCCCCACCAAAAATTCACCTTCCTAAATTTACAGCTTTGAATCATTTTAGACAAACTTACTTTTTTCTTAAACAATTCCCTTGTTATTGTACTTTTAAAAATACTGCCTCTTTTTTTTATTGATTTTATGGAAAAAAATGCTTTAAAAATTGTTTTATAAAGAAATCATTCCTGGTGAATTAGAACCACTATTTTCAACTAATGACACATCACTAGGCGCTGGAGACATAGATTGAGATCCGTTATCTTTAATTGTGACAATTTATTTATATTTTATGTAATACTTAACCCTTACAGATCAGGTAGCAAAAAAAATTTGAAAAAATTCTAAATAAATCTTAATTTCTACATTATGACTTTTGTGTATAAGGTAGAAACCTAAAATTTTTTGGTGAATACTTAGATATCAATGACCTTCTGAGAAAAGTGATATTATGACCGTTTGACCGTTCCCTGACCGACTTTATGACCGATTTTTGTCCGGCTTTTACTACATACATATATTATGAATATCGTGGCTTCTATTACAGCTAGAGACCTATATTTTTTTTTGGTAAATCCTTGAGCAATAATAAACAGATAGAAATATTAATTTGCGCCGCCAACCGCCGTTTTACCGTCGTAACCGCCGAAAATGGCGGTTTCCGTTATTTGCCGTTTTTCGGCGATGCTCAGAAAAAATAATTTTTTTTTATGAAAAATAAAAGTTCGTCCTAAAATTTGGTCATCCTAGCTGCAAAATTGGCCGCTCTACAGCTGTTTTAAGATTTAGCGGCTGGCCGCTAAAAAGCGGCTAAGGAGCGGTCTGACTGCTATGACTAGAAAAAGTAATTTTCTCTAAAAATACACATGAACCACCAGAAAAAATTTTACGTCTTTATCTGTACCAGGAGCCGATCTATTAAGGTCCCGATCTGTAAGGGTTAATATAAGTAACATTTCTAGAATATAGAAGAACAGCAAAAATAAATCGAATTCCAAAATACAGATTTCGGGTATAGTCCTTTTCGTGCAAACGCCTCTTAAGGGGCGTTTCTTCGTATTTTCATAGTAGCTTTTCTCCTATTTCTAGCCTATTGCCTAACCCTTCGGGGCAAACACCTAACCTAAAATAACCTATTAAAAGCCATCGTGAAAATTCGACGGAACGCCCCTTAAGCTTGAGGCGTTGTCACGAAAGGGGGTTATATCCCAAATTTCATTCTTAAAAGTCCAAAATATTGTTATTTTTATGTATCCTTCAATGTCTTTTTTTTATGCAATATAAAAACACTAGCGCCAACGCCCCTAGAGGCCTCTAGGTTTACATAAACTGTTTTTTTTCTCAATAAATGTTGAGATCAGTTGTTTACCAAAAATTGATTTTTGTCGCTAGATGGGGTTATTAATATCTCTTTTAGGGGGGTGGTGGTACTCCAACCAAAATAGCTATAATCCTTCACAGGACCTATGAGAAGCTACTCTTTGAAAGAAAACCATATGTCGGTTCAGCAGCGAGGTCCTTCGGTACAAACACACAGATAGAGATCCTGTTACTTTATTATAAGGACTAGCGGCTGTGCCCCTAGCATCTAGGGGCTCTATATTCGAAAGGCAGAAAAATAGCCTAAAACCATACCAAGACTAATTTTGAAAAAAATAAATAGCCTAAAACCATCTCAGAGCCTATAAGAGGCTTCACTGTAAAGAAGAACCATATCGGTTCAGCAGTTAGCGAGATCCTTTGCTACAGACAAAAAAAGCTTATTACTTTATATTATAGGATATAGAAAATATATAAATAAAAAGTCTAATATATTCCTTGTTGAACTAAAGTTGGAGTGAGAGTGGTGTTAAATCCAACTGTCATATTGTGACCTTAAAATAAAGGGGACATTTTATTGAAAATAGGTGAATAATAGACCCATGGAACCACCCTAGTAAATAACAACATAGTTATCAAGCAAAACATTTTTAAATACATTCGAGTTAAAAATAAAATTTAAATAGTTATTTATTGCATCATATTTATACCTAGAAAGCTTTCTGCTGTGAGTAAAATTTAAAAAAAAATTACAATTTCGTTGGCCAAGGCTTGGTCCAACAAACAGGCATAAACTTTATGATTTAATTTTATTATTCGTAGAAAACTGTCTTTATTAAGATATGATACATGATTTCTAGTAAAGCTCAGAACCGGTTTGAATCCAGTGGATTTTAATCGGATAAATGTAAACCAGTTATCAATGCTTTGTTTAAGTCTAAAATACCAAATATTTTCTAATGTATATTATCAGGAATTTTTAAAAAGAATAAAACTTACCAAAGTTAACAGAAGAATTAACTTTTATAGCATGGCTGATATCAAGTCTATAAATATTCATATTTTACATTAACACTATTTAAGATGTTAGAAAACTGACAAATCGTAACAAACTAAAAACACGTAACAAGGATGACAACGGGTATAAATGCGAAGCTCAACTAATCAAACGGTCATGTAAAAAAAAAACATTTACAAATAATGTAGAGTAGGACTAGGTAACACATTGCATATTCAAAATTATTTAGAAATCTAATCGATCCCAAAATTGCTTAAATACATGATTCTTAATTTGGACACTTACATTTTACAGAGATGCTTTGCTTGTAACATTATGCCTAAACTCCCTAGAAATCAATATTCCAAAATTCAAGTAATATAATAGGATACCTAAATAAATACCTAATGTACTTAAGTTTAATAAAAAAGGTTAAAATTATCATGCTTAAAATTTAAACATACTGCCTTTCTAGTAATGATCATGATGTTGCTACGCTTTCTAAATTGTACCAGACTGTTACAGAAATTGTGATGCCAAGTTTGAAATCGATAAGACAATTATAACATGCCTAAAAAAAAATCATAATAGCCATCAGTTACGGACAGACCGTGAAAAAAATCCTTCACAAGAAATTAATGCAAAACAAGGATGACAACATCCATAAAAGCGAAGCTCTGAAACGATATGACAGAAAAACATTAACTTTTGTTGAGTGTCAGAACTGAATAAACAAAATATGAAAATATAAGGTTTGACAAAATTATACGTAAATTTGTTGCAGAACTTCTTAAATACAGAATTCTGTTTAAAAGGACATAATGACATTTTAATACTTGATTATAGAGATGCTTCGCTCATAATATTATACCTTATTGTAATAGGAATCAGTAATCAAAAAATCAGATCAATCGGATGATTTTATCACATATAAAGTTGTTATTAAAAAAGTAAAAAAATCAACATGTTTAAAATGGACGTACGGACATTCTGGTAACGATTATAGAGTTGCTACGCTTTCTAAATCGTACCTAACTACTACAGGAATCACCATGCAAAGTTTGAAATCGATAGGACAATTCTAACATTCCTAAATTAAAGAATAAAAGCTAACTATCTCGGACGGAAGGACGTACGGACGGACCGACCCTAATTATAGAAAAGCTTCGCTTTTAAAAAGGCTTGTATGTTAAAAATATAAAAGTGTAATGAAAATATATTCCTGTCAGTAGTTTGATCCAGATCAGCCAACACAGGTATACTCGTGACGTCAGCAAGGCTAGATCTAGACAACAAATTATCAGGGATCTAGAGGGATAAGACAATGGACGATCAATTGATGTACATCCCCACAAAATTAGCATTTTTGTAGATTACAATTAGTGGTAAAATGTTAGGACACTTAACTTAATGAGCCTACCAATCAAAATTTAATTAAAGCCCCCAGAAATATTATGCCAACGAATAAAAACGTTACTAAAAAACTTTGGGGACTAGTGTAAAAAAACAGCCCAATGTCCTCTCTCTCCCTGGAAAATATACATTTCTTTATTAAAACATTATAACAGAGAAGAAACAAATATTTTAAAACAAAGAGGGAAGTCATTTTCTAGTAAATCCCGTAAAGGTGTGTGTTATAAGGCCTAAAAATAGTAGTAGAACGATAAGGTGCTCTATATAGTGGTATTCCCTATTGAATAGAACAATAGGGAAATTTTTTTTTTTTTTGATAACCGTACCTGGAATATCTATCATAAGAAATTTCTATCAAATGCTTTGTTTGGCTCAAACTGACAAAAATAAAAAAAAATATATAATTATAATAATAATGTTTTCTATAGGTACAAGGTAAAGGTTAAGAACAATCTATACCATTAAATAAAGGAAGAAGCTATTCTTTCAGGTTGTACGAGCAGTGAACATTAAAATGAAACTTTAACAAATCGCTAATACAATGACTTAGTGAAACAAACCAACACAACAAGTTACATACAGACAATTTTGAAAACATTCAGATATACAATCTATATAAGAAGGTAAGAGATTCAAAGTGGAGGTTGCATGTCATATTCTTTCTTTGCTTGTTGTGTAGTATGTCATTTTTAGTTTCAAATCCTATTTTAAAGCCAGAATATTTTTTTTATAATAAAGATTGACCAAAATATAGTTGAAAAACAAGTTAGTTTTTTGATAATGAAAGTTTAATTTACAGAAAAAAATGTTCTAAAATGTAGTTGTTCGCTGTAGTGAAATTGAAATGAAACAATGCACATTGAAACCTTCTACTTCAAAGCAAACAAACATGAAATTCCACAAACATAAAACTAATTTTTGTCACCTTGAATAAATCAACCTGTAAAGAATGGCTTCTTCCTTTATTTAATGGTATAGATTGTTCTTAACCTTTACCTTGTACCTATAGAAAACATTATTATTATAATTATATTTTTTTTAATTTTTATCAATTTGAGCCAAACAAAGCGTTTGATAGAAATTTCTTATTTTTTAAAGATATTCCAGGTATGGTTATCAAAAAAAAAAAAAAATTTCCCTTTTGTTCTATTCAATAGGGAATACAAATATATAGAGCACCTTATCGTTCTACTACTATTTTTAGGCCTTATAACACACACCTTTACGGGATTTACTAGAAAATGACTTCCCTCTTTTAATAATACAATTTAATTAACTAAAGTAATTTTAGTTTAATGTCAAGATAAGGGTCTCTCATATTATTTCTTTTAAAATGTTAATCCTAATAGTATTTTTCTAGAAAATGTTTTTTTAAACAAACATCTGCAATATCTAGGTATTATCTAAAGAAACCTGTTTGCAATGCTTGTTGTATCTCCAAGACTGGAACAGTTTAGGTCTATGGCAGGTACTAATGACTTTCCAACTAAAAAAGAAACAAAATCAAAAATTTTACAAAAATGATTCATAACTGATATTGGCATGGTACAATTGCCATACAGAAGTGTAAGGGTGTGTGTGTGTGCAAAATCTCAGTATTTGTCTTATTTTCAAGAACTGTACATTTATAATTATAACTCCACAGATATAAAATTATATATTTAGAAGCTTTGATATTACAAGATAGTTAATAAACGGCTCTAACAAAATGTACCTAAACTTGTATGGCTGTCGCCTCTGGAGGTAGCTGTAGTTGATCTACTTGAATTCATCCCTAGCGGAGATAAGGCTTCCAAGTTGGCTGTTTTTGACATAGCAGAGGCATCTTTTTACAATTATTTTTGTTTCATTTAGATGTTGTTATCATATTCATTATTATTTAAGTTTCTATAAGTAAGTTATTTTTAGTAGCGCAGCTAATCTATATTTCACTTTGAATGTCCATCCGTAACGCTAATGGGGAAATGTGATTTTATCAACTTCTGTTCAAGATAGATTGTACTATATGTACATTATAAATGTTCTTATTTTAGATGACCAGAGGCACACCCATGAGAAGCAAAGCAAGCCTACATAAACTATTTTCACTCCTGAGCATACCCCCCCTAATTTTTTCTCAATTACTGAAAGTCTTGTACTTTCAGATAATCAATAATGTCAGATTCCTAAAGCTCAGGATTGGAACAGTTTTTTCACCTCCTCTATTACCACTCTACTATTACCCCACTATTACTCAATTAATCAGCATTTTCTTATTATCATTAAGAACCTAACAATGGTAATATGTCGTGATTCTGCCTTATAAGAGCTTAAGAACTGTCAGTCATTTTCTCTTCCTAATGAGGTGAGACATTATCAGGAAATATACATCCCTGACATAGATGGCTGATTTTTTTCCTAACAATTCCCTAAAATCAAATGCTATTTAAATCTCTTTGTCAGTATTACAATCAATGATTTTTTTGTGTTTCGCTACTTTTGGATTTTAGTCATCCTTGTTAGATAATCTACAGATTTTTAATAATTAAAAAATATCTTCATAACAAGTACAAACTAACAGATTAATACTTGACAAATAACTTTTAAATGGAATAGGTAGGTAGGTACTTTTTTAATTTCAAAACCCCAAACAAATAATATATTTTTCCTGTAGACACATTGTTAAGCCTGACTGCAAGATGGCGTCTGGATTTCAATACATCCACTTGTGGAGATGCCCTAGAAAAGTAAAATGATTATTTCCACTACAAAATATTCAGCCTAAACTTCGGCTTCTAAAGATTATGTGATGACTTATATCATAGGTTTGAGTCTGTCTAATCAAAGAATGTTCTAATTACTGTTAAATTAAGTTTGCGCATTCCCAAAAGATTAAGCAAAAGAAACCTTGTTACCTTAATTGAGGTGATCTAATATTTTCAGGTAGACTGGTTGTTAAGCTTGAAACACTGCTTCCTAAATAAAAAAAAATATGACAACATCTACATATAAATACACAATAAAAAAAATAAAATACGAAAATAATTTTTGGATCATGGAAAGAAAACAAAGTTGCGGATTCCCCGTATTTTCACAGTAGCTATTCTCCTATTTCAAGCCCCTGCGGAGGGTTTTAGCCCTGCGGGGCAATCATTAACACTTACTTAACCAAACCTAAAATAACCTTTCAAAAGCTACTGTGAAAATAAGATGAAACCCGAAACTTCGTTTTCTTTCCATGATCCTAATTTTTTTAACCATAACTGGAGAATGTCAGATGACATTATCAATAAGAAGAGGGGTAATAACTTGGTCCAAAATAGGCGCAACTCATAACATTGCAAAGTTAGGACTTCAAGACAATACAGTCGAAGAGTTAATTGTTTGTTGAAAGTTAGTTTACCGGGTCAAAAAAAGAATATTTATATTAACTTCCTTTAATTATTGGGGAGGGCTAGATTTAATAAACAAGGATGAAATGAAGCATCTCGTCAAAGCAAAACTTACCAGAATTAGAATTAGCAAAGGCAAAGCCAGATAGAATAGGCCTAGAGCGTCGATTTGATGAAAATACAATTCGTCTTCTAAAGGAAGAATCCAAACCTAAAATAAAAGACTTTATCATAAAAACGTTCTTTTTTTAGAGTAGGAAATTGAATAAAGCCAAAAAAAGAACTGAAAAAAAACACTACCTATTATTTTTAATCTGTTTCTCTTTACAGTTTTGTTAGGATTTTTGTGAATAGTCCCTTTCGTGGCAACGCACCTTAAGGAACGATTCGTCGTATTTCTAAATTGCTCATTATAGGTTAGGTGACTGTCCCACAAGGTTAGGCAATTGGCCCCGCAGGGGCTAGAAATAGGAGAAAAGCTGCTGTGAAAAATACGAAGAATCGCCCCTTAAGGTGCGTTGCCACGAAAGTGACTATACCCGAATTTTTCAATTTTTTTTATAAATCCAAAGAAAGGGGAAATTTACGATTCAATTTCTATTTTATGGCAAACAAGCACAAAATGTTTTTTTTTATAACTTACTTTCATCCATAACCGAAGTATTTTGACCAATTTCCGTTGTTTCGTTGGGATTGCCGTTTCTGTTATCAGTTTCAATCATCATACTTTGGTTCTCCTCATCTTAATAAAACCATAGTGTAATGTTTTTAGGAGACATTGAGTTGTTTATTACAATAGTCCCCAAAGTTTTATAATAAAGCTTTCTTATTCGTTGGATTAGGGTAAAGCGGGGCGATCTCGGTTTTGAGGTGAAGTCGGTATTTTTTTGACCACCTTCATTAAATAACATTTTCTCCATGTTCTAATCGACTGACAGAAAAAAACATAAAATCAAATTTGTTCCTTATTAAATTGCCTACAAAAAAGTATAAAATGAAATTTTTGTGAGATGAATTTTTAGGGTACTTATTGGGTCTTAAAGTCGGACGACAAAAAAAATTTTTTTCGATTTTTTTGCTTCGGTCGGAAAAACTGTAAGTTGGACAAAAACTGGTAAGAGCTAGAGCTTAGACGTCTTCAGGGGACTTATTAAGAATCTAATAGGCTATCCATTTCCGTTTAAAACTTTAAAAAAGCTTGTATAGTTTTTTCTTAAATCGACTAAAAGTGAAGCGGGGCGAATTCGGTTTTTTCACTTTTTATACTAACTTTTTCAATTTATATAAAAAAGTGAACTTTTCGAGAAAAAAAGTCAAATTTCTCGTACTTGGAAAAAATTTATTTTTTTTTTGTAGAAAAAATTGTCTGATCTTCATAATTTTTTTTGTGAATGCTCTTTATTACATTTAGCAACTTTAACCTTTTGGGCATGCTGTAATTAAATCACTATGTCATAGGTTTTTTGAAGCTGGAAAATCGACCACAGATTTTGCCAAACTTTTCTCTTTTTTTCAACTTGATTTTTTTAGGAAATTTTGCTAATAGAACTAATTTTTTTTTGGCCAAATCTATTCAAAATTGCCTGAATTTTAAGGATCAGGCCATTAAAGTCATAAAAAGTTATTTTTTCTAGTAGTATTTTTATGTTTTTTATCAAAAAAATTTTCGAAAAAAAAGTCAAATTTCGCGTACTTCGGAAAAATTATTTTTTTTGGTAGAAAAAATTGACCTATCTTAATAAAATTTTTTGTGCATACTCTTTATTACATTTAGCAACTTTTACCTTTTGGGCATGCTGTAATAAAATCAATACGTCATCGATTTTTTGAAGCTTGAAAATGCCGTACCGACTTCGCCTCAAGGCGGGGCGAAGTCGGTGCCGTTTTAGAGATCAATTTTGACAAACTTCCCAATTTCCTAGGTTTACGTCCCTTTAGGACCTGATCGACTTTTCCGAGATCTTTCTACTGGTCTTGGTCCCATTTAAAAAAAATAATTTTTACGATTTGCAGGTTCAAAAAACCGAAAAAAAGACCGAGTTCGCCCCGCTTTACCCTACCAACTTTAGGGACTTTTATCTAATTCTAATTAGTTGGTTCATTAAGTTGAGTGTCCAAACGTTTCAACAGTATTTACAATCTACAGAAGGATTTTTGTTGTGTATCATAATTGGGAATGTACATAAATTTATCGGCCATTGTCCTATCCCTTTAGATCCCTGAATGTTTTGTTATTTACTGTTAATTAAGAAAGTTAAAGTAAAAAAAATTAAAAATATCCGAAACTGGAAAAAAATTTCTTATAATCTTTAGGTATAAAAGTTATAATGTGTAAAAATTTAAAAAGTAGTACAATTAAACATTAAAATTGTAAAATTATTTCTTTTAGGGTTGACAATCCGCCCAGTTTTTGAGCGGGATTCGGATTCTTACAAAAAACCGCCCCCCAAAAAAGGATCAATCCGTGGATTGCGGATTCTTGTTTATTTTTGGCTGATTTTCGGATTGTGGATTCACGGTCTTTTTATAAATATAAAATTTCTAGCACCTACAACCCTTACTTAGCCCTTTTAACCCTTACCTAACGTAACCTAAAATAAGCATGAAAATCTACAGTAAAATAAAATACAAAAATAAACTTTGGATGCTATCCACCATTTTACTTGCATTTGAGAAACAATAAAATACTGTTTTGGTTTTTGTCTGCCACATTTAAAATATTTTTTTTTTGGTGCTACAAAAGTCATTGTGGATTCGGATTCTGGGTTCAAAATTTTGGCGGATTTCGTATTCGGATTGCCAAGCCCAACCCTAATTGTTTTTCATAAAAATTCTAATTTCCGTCCATTAAAATGTGAAGAATGTTTGTACCTGAATCTTGATGGTGGTTGTCAGTAGATTGATTTGCAGCCACAACGGAATTATTCATTCTCAAAGACCTGAATACAATAAAGAATAGAATAAACAAGATTACCTAGATTTAATGAAAACTGTTGCATTTTTTAAATGAAACAAAAATATGACTGTTCTTTCGTGTATAGACAAACCAATTTTACTCTGACATCCCTGAAATACCAAGTTTGTGATTTGTGACGGACACACACACAAGGAACTCTACTCGTGCTAGCTGGAGTGTCAGGGGACTATCCCCCCCCCCCCCTTACCTGGAAAGATGAACTCTACTCGTACTGGCTGGAGTGTCAGGGGACTCTCCCCCACCCCTTACCTGGAAAGATGAACTCTACTCGTGCTGGCTGGAGTGTCAGGAGACTCTCCCCCCCCCCCCCCCCACTTACCTGGAAAGATGAACTCTGCTCGTGATGGCTGGAGTGTCAGGGGACTAACCCCCCCCCCCCCACACTTACCTGGAAAGATAAACGCTACTCGTTCTGGCTGGAGTGTCAGGGGAACCCCCTCCCCCCCCCCCCCATTACCTGGAAAGATGAACTCTACTCGTGCTGGCTGGAGAGTTAGGAGACTCTCCCCCCCCCCCTCCCCTTACCTGGATGAACGCTACTCGTGCTGGCTGGAGTGTCAGGGCCCAGGGGAACCCCCCCCCACCCATTACCTGGAAAGATGAACTCTACTCGTGCTGGCGGGAGTGTCAGGGGACGAGGCAACGTAGGATTCTTCGTTAATCACCGTCATGTCAAATGCTGTTCGTCTTGGAGGTTCTGGGCTTGCCTAGAAAATAAAAGTTATATAACTTGTGATATAAAGTAAAACTTATTACAAAAGCTGTTAAGAATAATCCATTTTTTTCCTTTAAAACCTGCTACTGAAGCAAAGCATTTCCAGAAATGAGAAGATTTAGTATTAACATCAACTGTGTCATAACCAAGACGTTCAAATAGTACATATTAGATAAAGGATCATAGACAAGTGCATCTAGTTGCCAAGCAAAAGGTAAACAATTTTTGTAGTTCAAGAATGTACTATCCCTTAAATTCTTTAGAACTATATTCGTTAGCTTGAACAAATTAGTAAAATAATCAATATTCATGTACGATGACAATATTAGAGTAAAACACTAGAGGGAGAAAGGGTTAAATAACTGTATCTCCCCATCGCATCAACCTTGTGCAACCTTTCTATTGGGTCATTGAAAATCAACCAATGGTGACGCATATATTGACACCCTACAAGAAGGAACGTGTCAGACGTGCAACTACCTGGAGATCATCACCATCAGATCATCAGCAAAGTCATTCAGCCTACTCCTCACAGAGGACATCAGATTCAATCAATCAATCATATATTAACACAGCCAAAAAGCAGAAAACAATTTAGAAGCAGACAAAAAGGCCATTGAAAAGGGAAAAGAGGTAGTTGTCTATATATATTTATACTATAGATCTGTTATGACAAAGATATTCGATATCTACCAATACCATAATACCTGGTGGTGTCTATTAGATCTTGAATGGACAAACTGTTCTTGGTTTTCATCAAACACATCATCCTCCATTATTGAGGCATTTGCGTCACCATTCTCCATTATTGAGGCATTTGCGTCACCATCCTCCATTAAACTTTCGTTTGCTTCATAGTTTATTTGAGGTTCTTCATTCTAAAAGAAATATTATATGAATAATAACATTTATAAGGTCAAAAGGGGGGGTGGGGGCGAAAGTGACACTTTTTGAAACCAAAACTAAGAGTCAACAAAGGAACTCAACTAAAAAAAGGGTTACAGGTCTGAGATTTTGCATGGCAGTTGCTTTATAGGGGTACAATATGGAACTGTGAAGAAACGGCGGCGCAACCGCCGAAAACCGCCGTTTCCCGCCGTAATTTTTGTTGCCTTTTCTCGGCGGTTTTCGGCGGTTGCGCCGCCGTTTCTTCACATTTCCATATTGTACCCCTATAAAGCAACTGCCATGCAAAATGTCAGACCTGTAACTCTTTTTTTAGTTGAGTTCCTTTGACTTTTAGTTTTGGTTTCAAAAAGTGTCACTTTCGCCCCCCCCCCCCCCCTTTTCAAATTTTATGGTTAGATGATTTTTTAGGGGCAGTCTTGGTAAATACTAAAATAGCCCTCAGAAATCAGCTAATCAGAAAACAGCTGAAATCACAAAATTTTTCTTTTCGAAGTAATTCAGTTGTTTGTTATACAACCTATATCTTCGTTAGTCTAGTGGTTTGTAAAGTAGTCTTTGGGTATTTGATTTAGTTACCATAGGAACTTTTTTTCTTAAAATCATATTAGCTAAAATACCAAAAGATAAGTTTTTATCTCAAGCCCTAGTCATTTATTGTCGTATGTAATTTGGATAAAATGATTGGGAATTAATACCATCAACCCCTACCTACCTATTTTCTTAATGTAAGTTTTGGGTATAGTCCCTTTCGTAGCAACGCCTCTTAAGGGGCGTTTCGTCATATTTTTCACAGTAGCTTTTAATAGGTTAGGTTAAGTTAGCTTAGGTGATTACCCCGTAGGGTTAGCACCCCCCGCAGGGGCTAGAAATGGGGGAAAAGTTACTGTGAAAATGCGATAAAACGCCACTTAAGAGGCGTTGCCACAAAAGTGACTATACGATAAGTTTTTTATATAAATCCAACATTTTAATATTTTTATGGAGTACCTGAACGTTATCTGGCAACACTAGGACTCTTTGTGGAGCTGCCAAACGTATAGGTAGCCTTACATTTCCGGGCCTTTCACCATGGGGCACTTCATTTTCTGATCTTTCAACTTCTGTGCTTTCTAAATTTAAATAATTTGGTGAGAAAACAGATTTTCTAAAAGGCCTCAAAAATTTCTATTATTGCAATTTGTTGCGAACCACATTTTTGAAGGTGTTGCTGCATAGATTAAGGTGGCTGAGAGGATTTCATACAGATACAAGCCATGATTTTTAACAACAAAAATATAATGTTGATCTACACAATTATTTAGGATTAGGAGGTACCCAAACATTGTTTAAACAACTAAAATATTAAAGTTTCTTATTACCTCTGTTACCATCTACATGGTTAGCAGTCATGGGCATGGTCATCCTTGTCAGCTGTATTCTGGGTCGTGTGGTTATAGGATGTCCTGCGACCATGGGTGATACCTACATACAAGAAAAAGATAAAACTTTTCAAAAAGGGAACTATGCAAGAACGAGAGGAAGTGATTCTAAGCACCTTCCAGCATTGATTCTAAATGTTTTTTTTTGGTAAATATCCAAGGCCGGTTATGTTTAATATCATTATATCAATTTTTAAAAATAAGTTCCACTATAGTTTTATAAAAAAAATTTTTTAAATTTTTGACTATAGGTATAGGTATATCATCAAATGTTTTGTTGAGTTCAAACTGCTGTGACACAAAACTTTTTTAATGAAAAATGTTAATTTAGAAAAGTGATAGTAACTTGTAATATTGTAAACAGTCACATTTGTAATTTGCAGCATTTGATTATGTTTTGGCGTGTTATTTTATTTGAACCTTTGAACTCAAAAAACATTTGATAATATTTTATTAAAAATGCTTAACATTTAAAAGTTTTATTTATATAAAACCATGGTGAAACCTAAATTTTAGTCGAAAAACCAAATATTAAACATAAACCTAGTATATTTACTAAAAAAATACTACGAATCAATGCTGGAAGGTACCTGCTCTCGTTCGTGCATAGTTCCCTTACAAAAACAAAGATTACAATAATCTACAAGTTTCACGTCAATTTGACGTTCGAGCTCTTTATATGCATTTATTAAGTTTATGTATAGTATATTCTTGGATTTTCATATTAACTAGCAATAACCCCCTAGGGGTTGTACACCTTCCTGATTGGGGCGTAAACCAATATCCTAAAGATTTTTTTAAGCTTCTCTATGAAAAGTCCCTTGAAAAATCTTTAAATCAAGACAAAATCCTTACTTCTTTGTATTATAGTCAAAATAATTTACCTTATTCTGGGGTAGTTGTTTATTAGGAGAGGATGGTTTGCTGAATTGAGATGATTCTCTTCCATTAAGGGTTAACATTCGACCTACATGAAGAATCCTATCAGATTTCTTAGAAATCTTAATTACCTTAGAAAGGGAATAGTAGCTTCCGTAAAATTGTGAGCAATCATACAGCCAAATGCGCTTATTAGGTCAAACTGTTATTAAATATGCCTTTAATTATACTATGTGTTTGGTCAACATAAAGAACAATTAGACTTCATAAGCGCATTTGACTGGAAACGTGATCACAATTTTATGGATATATTACTGGAGACGTAAAAATATAGATACTACTTCCAAGCTAGATGCATCTCATTACAAGTAAGAAGTGGAAGGGGAAAATTCATTATAAAACATAATTAAGACTTTCAGAACCCAAGTCGTGTAATCAAAGGGTTGAATATCTGTGAATCTACCAAATTAATTAGATATCAAACATTCAATTCTATCTTTTTATACCTCTCTTTCCCATGTATTCAATAACTTTTCTACCAGAGTATAAATTTCAAAGGTAAACTATATTCATAATCATACCTGAAGACCTAGATCTGGAATTTCTGGACAACCTTGCAGCCTTCAATCCATGATTTAGAACACTAAAATAAAATAAATTGTGGGTATAGTCCCTTTTAATACAACGCCGCGCCTCTTAAGGGGCATTTCGTCGTATTTTCACAGTAGCTTTTGATATGTTATTTTAGGTTAGGCAATTGTCCCCACAGACTTAATCATTATACTCTATTTATTAAGTTTCGACACTCTACAATTGTTTGTTTCAGGGCTTCGCTTATATGGATGTTGTCATCCTTGTTTAATGAAAACGTATAGTTACGCTTACCTATATGCTTTCTCAATTTCTTCATTGAAAACAGAGGCGAAGGAAGAAAAGCTATCTGAAAATTAAAATAACATTCTCTTTTCTGCTAAATTCTTAGTAAATTTCCTAACTTTTCAAAAATTCTGCAAGATTTTCTTAACATTTCAAAATCATAAATCAATGCTTATAAGACCCAAAAGCAGGTAAATAAATAGTAACATTCTTTTGATATATAAGAGTAAATGATGTTTTGCAGTGATTTTTACACTTTGACATCAAAAAAACATTTGTCGATATTTCGAGAGAGAAAAATCTTATCATTTAAAATCAATTCAACAATTTTTTTATTCATATTACTTCATTTTTTAGAACTTAGCTAGGTAGTAAGACCCCTTTTAAAGCTTCACTTATAACAATTTTTATGAAATTTTGCTAGGTGCAAGAGAATAATATGTTCCTATAGCATTATTGAGGCACATCCGGACAGCTTTCTGATTCTTCACAAATCCACCATCCTCGTTTTCATACTTCTCCAGCTCAACTCTAAAAACAAGGACAATTCTATATATTTACATTAGTAGTACAGCATTCAAAGTTTAATATTTATGTATGTAGATTCAGAATATTATACGTGGATATTATGACAGAAAAAATTCGTCAATTCAGCTTACTAACATTGAACTCGTTTATTGGCCATTTCGTTCATCCAGTAAGAAGGGATGGGATTGAGTAAAGAGGGTGAAAGGAAGGAATCGTTATTCCAACCCGCTGCAAGTTTCACATTATTAGAGAACATGAAAATCTGGTGTAAGATCCAAGTAATAATAAATCCATTAATAAATAATTAAGTGAGAGAAGAAACAGTATTTCTCTGTGTGATAATGTTACTATGTCAAATCAAAATTCAATGGAAGTCCCAAAGTTTTTAAGCCAACGAATAAGAAAAACTCATTATAAACTTTGGGGACCAGTGTAATTAACAGTCAAATGTCCCCTCCCTCCCTGGTTAATGTGAACAATACAGGGAGAAAAATCTATAATTTTTAAAGCGAAGCTTATCTATAATTAGGTTGGTCTGTCCGTCCGTCAGTCTGTCCGTAACGGTTAGCTCTTTTCGTTAATTTTGGCATGTTAAAAGTCACAGTGTCCTATCGATTTCAAACTTTGCATGATGATACCTGAAGTAGTTAGGTTCAATTTAGAAAGCATAGCAACTCTACAATCGTTACCAGAATGTTTGTACGTCCATTTTAAGCAAGTTGATTTTAAACTTTTTTAACGGCAATTGTTATGAGATACAATTATTCGATAAATCTGATTTTTGGAACACTGATTCCAAGGACAACAAAGTACAATGTTATAAGCGAAGCTTCCCTTTAATCAAGCCCTAAAAGTGTAAGTATGTCCTTATTTTCCTGTATTAGCGCAGTTTTTTTTTACAAATTTACTTTATTTTGTTATGACTCTTATACATTAATATTCTGATTATTCAGTTTGTCCTACCGCTTAGGAGCTTCGCTTTTATGGATATTGTCATCCTTGTTTCAACAGGTCGAGGGGTAAATCCAACGTATTGGTGTAAGAAATCAAATATCAAGAATAAGAAATGCACCTAATTTGTAAAAAGAAAAGAATAAATTAGAACCTTAAACCTTTTAATTTTATATGGATTTCAGAGGTTTTAGGGGTATATTTAATATGGCCTTATAGATATTATAACAAGGATGACAACATCCATAAAAGCGAAGCACTGAAACGGTAGGACAAACGGACATTAACACTTGTATAGTGTCAGAACTGAATAATCATAATATAAATGTAAAAGGGTCAAAGCAAAATTGTAAGTAAATTTGTTGAAAAAAAAACTGCTTGATTCGGGATAATGTTTATGGACATACATACATTTTTAGGACTTGATTATAGAGTTGCTTGGCTGATTAAATTATACTTTGTTGTTCCAGGAATCAAGATACCAAAAATCAGATCAATCAGATGATTAGTTCACATAAAAATTATAGAGTAGCTACGCTTTCTAAATCGTACCTAACTGCTAAAGGAATCACCATGCAAAATTTGAAATCGATAGGACAATTCTAACATGCCTAAATTAACAAAAAAGCTATCCGTTACGGACGGACGGACCCTAATTATAGAAAAGCTTCGCTTTAAAAAAGATAAATTACCTTAATATAGAAATTTCTTCATTAAGAGCCATGATTTCATTCTTGTAACCCATAATTTCTTGATTTCTACTCGCCAAAGCTTCCTAAATTAATGCTAGGATTACAACATCCATATATAGTCAATCATATTATAAAAAGTAGTAAGCGTTTTTTGTCTGTCCCGAAGGATCTCGCTAACCGCTGAACCGATAAGGTTCTCCTTTACAGTGAAGTTTCTTATAGGTCCTGGGAAAGATTTAAACTATTTTTGGGGAGGGAGTCTTCGCCCCCCTCCCCGCCCCAAAAAATATTTTTTTTACTCTTTTGAAACTCAAATTTAAAATTGGATGAGATCGACTTTTCCCCTTCTTACCTTAAGTGCCCCTAGAGGCTTCTAGGGGCGTAGCCGCTAGTAAAAATATAAACAAGGACGAATTTTACACAGAAACAATTACAAGACAATAAAAAACCGAGGAAGCAACAGAGGCAAGATTAAATAAAATAATGTGTAATATTTCATTTTTTAGGCCAATTAAAATTCATTTAAAAGGATGAAAATTATTTGATGCTAATTCTGAAGCTAAATATCAGAATTATTGTTCCAAAAATTGCGGATTTATTCCAAGTGGGTTTCTATTGCCATCCTTGGTATTTCTTTTACCTTTAGTTGGTTGACAACCTTAGCCATAATAGTATTGTTTCTTTTCAGTTGTTCATTTATTCTGATAGCTTTTTTCTCACCTAAATGATAATATTTTTCAAGGACGGGAAGATTAATATTTAAATTAGGTATATTTTTTTGATTTCCGAAGCCTAAAAACATGAATGAACGAGGAGCACTTAAACTTAAGCAAGGATATTTTATCCGAATTTTAATTTGATTCCAATTTACACCGATTAATACCTCTGGGAACGGTTGATAACAACTAGTAGGTACCCTAGCACTAACATTCTAAACTAAGCAGACAACCAACTCTTTGATAACACGACCTTGGTCTTCAAGTCTTAACTGGGCATGGTAATGAGTTAAGTTGCGCCTGGTTTTGGCCAAGTTATTCCTACTTCTCTTACTGTCAATGTCGCGCATCTGACATAGCAGCAGTAGGTAATTTTTTTTATGCGTCTTTTAGTTATGACGAGGTTTGTGCAGAAATGAACCTCCCAGGAACGTGCGGATGAAAAAAAACTTACTGTTTCTACTTCTTGACAAGGAGTTGTCACTTTTTGTTCTCAGTCTTGGCCGGGTAACTTTGCATACTTTTAAACCCTGAAAATATATAAAGAAACTTGAATTTAGTAAACTGCATATTTTTTTCAGTTTAATAGTTTAAACTACATGTATATGACGTATATTTGAAAGAATTTCAATTTTTTACCAGGTGGTTTTAAAAATTTCAAGACTTTAAAATAATATATTTTTGATACATGCAACATAAATGACTGTCCTGTTTTCACAAAAACAGAATGATAACTATTTTGGTGGTGCCCAATTGATTGCTATTTATTGAAACACAAATTATATATGTTAGATGGTATTCTTGTAACTTATGCTTGCAATCAAACTTGTCAAATGCACTTCATGCAACAATCCATTTTCGATTTTTTATTTTTATAACAACAAATTCACTTACAATTTTTTCGACTTTAATCTAACACTTTTATATTCTGATTAGTGAGTTCTGACACTCTACAAGTGTTAATGTTCGTTTGTCCTACCGTGTCAGATCTTCGCTTTTATGGATGTTGTCATCCTTTTTAAAAGCGAAGCTTTTCTATAATTAGGGTCGGTCCGTCCGTCCGTCCGTACGTCCGTCCGTATGTCCGTCCGAGATAGATAGCTTTTATTCGTTAATTTAGGCATGTTAGAATTGTCCTATCGATTTCAAACTTTGCATGATGATTCCTGTAGTAGTTGGGTACGATTTAGAAAGCGTAGCAACTCTATAATCATTACCAGAATGTCCGTACGTCCATTTTAAACATGTTGATTTTTCTACTTTTTTAACAGCAAATTTTTAAGTGTTTTAATTATCCGTTTGATCTGATTTTTGGTATATTGATTCCAACAAAGAACAATATTATAAGCAAAGCAACTCTATAATCAAGTCCCAAAATGTAAGTATGTCCATAAACATTATCCTGTTTTTAAGCAGTTTTTCAACAAATTTACCTACAATTTTGATTCGACATTTATACATTTATGTTCCGATTTTTCAGTTCAGATACTATACAAGTGTTAATGTCCGTTTGTCCTACCGTTTCAGTGCTTCGGTTTTATGGATGTTGTCATCCTTGTTAAGTTAAAATTAGATTCCCAATTTATACCTTTCTACGAGCAATAACTTTCTTCCTAGCCCTCCCTCTCTCAGGGGGCATGGCCTGGGTCTCTTCCTCCTCCCTGTCAACGGGCTGCCCCCCTCTTCCCCCAGTTTGGGGTGGGGGCGGGGCCACCCGTTCCCGCGCCATTTTATGTCTTTTTTGCTTGAATCTGAAGATAAAATAAAATGGCGGACAAAATGAAGAATGATGAAGCTCTAATTAGATAATACATCAAATTTTTGTTTTCTTTGTTAGATTAGGTTAATTAAATGAATTATATATTATAATTAAAATTAAAACAGTTATATTTATTTTCAATTTTGACTAGGTAGGTATTGTATCAGAAAAATGAGCAACATAATCAAATATATCTTGCATTGGGTAATTCAATCTGGTTTTAAATACTGTAGGATTCATAGATTTGAAATTTAGAAAGTATTTTATTTTGACATTTTTAAGTCTAAGAATTTATAATTAAAGTGTGAAAAAATACAAAATTTAAATGCACACTTGTTGATATGTTAAATCTAATTTTAAGAATCTACTAAGTAATTAAGTCACAGTTTTATTTAGAGGAAAAATCAGAATATGATCACTAGTAAAATCACAAATGTTTGGATGTTTAAAAGCATTGGCGTGCAAACCTAGAGGTGAAAAAAGGAGAAGGTAGGCCTTCCCCATATCAATAAAGGGAGGTGTTAAAGTTGCAACCCCTTTCTGCACGCTTATGTTAAAAAGCAAGCTCTTAAGACTAGTTCAAATTGCAAATAAGATCTCAAAAATAGTAGGTATTAAAGCAGTAAAAACGAAAAGAAACTTATTTTACAAGTAGAAAATTAGAAACCATTGAAAAAATTGTTTCTTTCAAAATGTAACATTCCCTTTGAAAAATAATAGAACAACCTTTTTTTCACTGTTTAGATGAAGTATTTCTACAATTTGTGCAATAAAATTAATCATATATAGTATAGGTATACCTATATTACACTGGTTAGTTAGGTAACTTGAGAATTTTTAAAATTTGGTTTCGTTGATTTTTTTGTTGAGGTAACTTTTTTTCTATAATATTATTTTTTTTTGGTTTAAATGAGATTTTATGTTAATATTTGTTAGTAAAACGACAGATCTAAAACTAATGTGATGATTAAATAACAAAAATGGAAAATGATGAAATAAAAATAGGTTTGTTAATGATTAATACACAAATAAAACATTACTAAATTTTTAACTACCGAAATAAGCTCAATCACAAATTAACATATAATTGCCCATTTAAAAATAATTTTTTATCATACTAACATGAAACTTTTAATGGGAAAATTAACCCCTTAGTTTTCTATTGATTGGTTGATTGATTGATTGGTTGTTGATTCCTTGTACTTCACAACATCTGATCTGTGATTAAGGGATGGGCATCTTTTCAATAAGCATTAAATACCACTTCTAATACTCGCGACCGTGGATCACAACGTAGCGCATCCACTCGTCGTCGGAAAGGTTATAGGTTCGAATCTCGGCTTAACACCGCGTCATATACCAAGACTTTAAAATTTATCCTTACTGCTGCCTTGTCAGGTGTATGACATAAATAGTTTGAGTAGGGATATTGCCTTAGCCAAAAACAGGCGCATTGTAGTACCATGCACAGTTATGTCTTCTATGACAAAGGTCATGCAACCAAAAGATTGGTTGTCTTCTGGGCGAATGGACACATTACACCGCAATTAAGACGTGGAGTATGTTTCAAGATGCATTTAGAGGTCAAGACTAAAACCTAAATGACACCAAGCCCCCTCGAGATCATTGCATTAAATACCACTTCTATAAAGATGCCTTTGTATGTAAACGATTGTATCCTTAAAACTAAAAGTATTTTATTTTTGAGTAACTCTATCTATAATACAAAGTAGTACGATGTCTGTCTGTATGTCTGAAGCTTAAGATCCCATTATTACCACTGAACCGATTGGGCTCTACTCTTCAGGGTATATACTATATACCTACTGGTCCTGTGATGTTTTTAGGCTATTTTCTTGGGGGTTGTGACGCCCAACCCCCCCCCCCCCAAAAAAAATGAAAAATATCTTCCCCCCCAAAAAATAAGTTTATCAAATCTTTTAGGGCAAAGCCCCTAGAGGCTAGGAGCGAAGCCGCTAACACATTAAACTGATATGATCCTATTTGTGTTTTAGTGCAACGTGTAAGACCTACAAAAGTGTAGTATTGTGCAATAAACCACACTGGTTTGGTCATAAAGACCCCCCCTCCCCCCTGTATAAAATATATAGAGAAACCTCGTCTCATTTGCCCATCCCTTTTCTCCCTTGTCAATCTGAGGATTGATTGCTCCTCTCAGAGACTTCCTCATCATCATCGAAATCATGTGACTGTCCAGGCTCCTCACCTAAACAAATATAAACAAAGATCAGCTGAATGTAAAGCATGGTACGCGATCATAATTGCCGCGTACAAATATAAATTCAAATGTCGTCTTTTGTGTCGAAATGATATTATGAATTAATTAAAACAAATATAATTTTGATACATTATATATCCTCATAATACAGTAACAGGATGTCTGTCTGTTTGTTTGTACTGAAGGATCTTGCTGACCGCTTAACCGATATGGTTCTCCTTTACAGGGTAGCTTCTTAAAGGTCCTGAGACGTTTTCAGGCTATTTTGTTTTTATTTTATAAATAAGTAAAAGGATCTCTGTCAGTGTGTAACGCTGAATCGATATCATATGTTGCTCCTTTACAGTACAGGGTAGCTTCTAATAGTAGGTCATAATAGTTATTTCTCGTATCGTATTATAAACAGCTTTCCGCAGATATATAATGTAGAATTATAAGATTAAAGACATTTTTTTTAGCCCCAAGTTGCCGAAGGCACGGGCTAAAAAACTGGTTTTAATTATGTGATTGTACATTTTTATATTCGTAAAAAACTAGATATAATACGATGCTAGACATAGTTTTTTCATATGGATGAGAACTGGTTCTAATCCACCGGATGCGAATTAATACGAGAAACAGGTTTATAACCATTTTGGGGGAGGGTATTTGGGTATGAGTTCCAAAACCTGGAAAAAGGTTTCGCCTTGATAAAGAAAATATATACGTTACTTTATACTTTATGTTTTTGTCAAAATGATATAAACCAAAAAAAGAATGTATAAAGAGAGAACCGCACAAAGTAATGAAAGCCTACCTCTATGCACCCCTTCAATGCTGGAGCCCATGTCAATGTTAGCCAGGCGCATACCCCTGCGGGGTTCCTCAGTCACTGGTCTACCATCATGCTTTACCGTAGACTCATGGGGCAACAACATAGGGGGAGCTCTGAAAAAAGAATATTTTAAAGAAAATTGTTCTTATTTTAGTGTAGGTAATTCAAACTCTGCCTAATTATGGGCAGACAACCAACCTTTAGCAGAGTCAATTTTGCTGAATATACACCCCTGCTTAGTTCATAAACCAATCTTCTTTATTACAATATTTATTGACGTTTATGATTATGACAAGGCTTGGACCGGACTCGAACTTGACACTGCCAGACAATTGGCGGACATGTTACACTAATCCCAATTACCTGAACATGTAGAAAGTGGGATAGAAAAGCAGGTTTAGAGCACTTCCAGAGTAAATATCTGCATATCTGATCATTTGACTTGAGAAAAATGTCTGTCTTGATCCAGCCCTGAAAAGTTAAGGTTAAATATTTGAAGAATACGCTTCTTGAAATATTAACTGAAAATAATATAATATTTATACAGTATAATACACTAGATAGAAACAAGAGCCCTGATGAAAAATCACGTATCATATCGTATTATAGATAACTTTCCACGAATATTAAAATAAAAATCAATCCAAACCTGAATAATGAACCAGTGGTTCCATATGACATCTCCATCCTGTGAATAGTCTCTCTGATGCATTCCTTGGCTTTCTTTACATCTGGCCTAAAAATTAATAAATAGTTACAAAAAATATAACACGATTTCTAAAAAGCCACCTATTTCCAAAAACCAAAACACAAGCAATGAAAAAAAGTTACGATAAAAGTAGGTACCTATGGAAGGGAAAAGCATCTTAAGTCAAAAGATTTTCCCTAAAAGCTGTAAAAAATAAACAATCTATAACAAAGGGGGGGGGGGGGGTTAATGCAACCATCTCGTAATCTGTGAGCAAATGGCACCTAGAATTCGAATTTCAACCTGAAATTTTACATGAGTAATCCTTAGTAGGTCTATTATCCCTGAATCGAACAAAAAGTTGGAAAAGTAACGGCTAACGGCTGGCAGCTTAGCCGTTTTGTCATTTTCTGGATATCTAAATTGCAAATTAGTCACGAAACATATCCCCACATAATATTCTTTTCCACTCCAAAACACTTTCAAACGGTTCTAGACGGTAGCTGTTGGTACTAGAAGTTTTAAAAATGGTTATTACTATCATTTAACATGAATTAAACCAAAAATATGTTTTAAAAAGTTGATTCCTACGTAATTGATGATGGATTTACCCTAAAAATAGGCAAAAAACGGCTAAACGGCTGAGCCGCCAGCTGTTATTTTTCCAACTTTTTGTTCGATTTAGAGAAAATAGACCTACCAAGGATTACTCATGCAAAAGTTCAGATCGAAATTCGAATTCTAAGTGCCATTTGCTCACTGATTACGAGATGGTTGCATTAAAAACCCCCCCTTATATTCTGTAATTTGACTTATAAAGCTTAAATTAATAGGTACGATTCTGATTTTTATGAACATTCAAATACTCTCTATTTGAGAAACAAAGCATCTTAAACACCAAGAAAGCAATAGGTAGGTATAGAACAGGGCAAACAATATCTTAAAATAAACTTACTAATCAATAATGAAAAAATAACATAGCATGCATTGTTGAAAATAAGCCCCCTAAAATCTTTCAGAAAATATATCATGTAAAAGAACGTCCAAGCTTTTTAATTTAAGGTGGAGTTAAAAATCAGGATAAGGAGGGGGAATGAAATGTTAAAATGATAAAAAAAAACTATTGGAATTAAACCATGGAGCGTTCTTTGGAAGGGGGGTAAACACATCTCTACCCCCCCCCCCCACCCCCTTGGACGTCCCTGCTTGTGTACTCTGTTCTATTATTTGAATACCAAGATATACCCATGTTTGTTTATTTAATCAAACCTCAGATGAACCAGGAGGTGTCCTGAATGTCTCATATCCTGACTATGTTCTGAAGTCTCATTACTAACTCTAAAATTTACTTTCACTTTAAACATTTGGGAGATTTATTTTGTGACAAGTAAGAGAACTGGTAATATTTTAAGGCAAATTAATAACACAAAAGGGCTAACATTTTTTAGAGGTATAAATATTTCTAGCGAATAACTTAAAAGCGACCAATTTTTACGTTCTTTTGCGTAAATCTGAAAATTTATGGAATAAAGAATGTCCAATTCCCGCAGTGGCTAGGTAAATTAAGCTTTTTAAATAGCCTAAATCAGGTAGTTACTCCCTGTACCTAAAAAAAACCTTCCCCCCCAACATCCCTTATTTAAAAATAATAGGAGGTTCTGTGGTCGTCTATGCACATTGAGGGAAACCACTAGGTGTTAACTATAATAACGTTCAGAAACCCAATTTAACTACTAACCTAACTAAGTTAAAGTACGTCCAAGCCTTTTTTTGAGGGGGTTTAAAAGGTTTTAGGGGGGTAATCAACTACATATATTTTTTTTAATTTTGAGGGGGGTAAAATAAAAGGGGACAAAGTTTGAGGGGGGTTACCATTATCCCCCTCCCCTCCACCTTGGACGTCTATGGATCTAACCGATCTAATGGCTATTGTGTTAGATGAGTGCAATTTCGTGTGGGTGCTACAAGTTGTTATACATGAAGCAAATTTAATTGATATAGAATATTCGTGGATATTATGTTAGGGAAAAAATTTACGTCAATTTAGCTTGCTAACAAGGAACTCATATATTTGCCATTTCGTTCATCCAGAAGGATGCGAGGGAATAGGAAAGAATATCATTTGAGTTTAACTTCATTAGATTAATGATAATCTTGTGTTAGATCCAAGTAATAAAATCCATTGGAAATATCATATGTATCTACCTTGTCTTATTACTGCTGTCCATGTGAAGATAAAGCTCGGCTAGTTCAACATCAAAATTCTGCAGTTTGTCAAACAAATCTTTCTATACAGACAAAGAAACCTTTACAGTAAGTTTTGACTAGGGTTGGGCAGGATATCCGGCCATTTTCAATATCCGGCCGGATATCCGGCTAATTTATAATGCCGGATATCCGGCTGATTTATAATGCCGAATATCCGGCTGATTTAAAATGCCGGATATCCGGTAATTTGCCGGATATCGAACGTTGGCCAGATATCCGGCCAAACCCTAGTTTTGGCTGAATCTTTTTAAACAAGTTTGAAATTAATAACATCTTTAAGTAGCGAAGCACAAAGAAATCATGGATGGACAAACCGGAAAAGTGAGCTTCAAAGTGAGTTTATTAGTCATAGTTTAGTCAGGCTGACGGAATAAATAAATGCTCGTTGGTGATAGCATCTTCATCGAATTAATCTACAGGTCTCTCATAAATTAAAGCCGAAAAATCACATTGTCCTCAAAGCTTTACGGACGGATCAAAAGACAGACAATGTGATTTGTAGCTTTGCTACTAAAAAGTTATATCTACGTTTTAAACGAAAACTACCTTAGTTGTCCAGACATTAAGCTCGTCTCTAAGCTCAGGAATAATCAAGAATGTTTTCCAACCTTAACAACAAAACATAATGGTATTTGATTTGTAATTTCTTGAAATAAACTTTTCTAATTGTTATTCGTCAATAGATACATATTACTTTATTCAGCGTTGTGGAGCCGCCATATTTTGCTGGAGCCGGAGCTGGAGCCGTTATTTTCGTTAAAAAACGGCTCCGGCTCCGGGTTAGCTAAAATAGGAAATTTTTTCTTCATTATGATTTGGTAACTTTATTGTGTCGTGTGCAAATGCCCCTTTTAAGTCTTTCAAGTTCATTTTATTAAAAATTTATATTTTAAAACCTCCAAAAGTCAAAAATAGTCTTGGAAAAAAAATATGAAGTTTTTCTTGATTTTAGGTCGGAGCCGGAGCCACACCAAAATCAAACGGCTCCGCAACGCTGACTTTATTGCTCGACTCGTAAGTGGACTTAATTTTTCATCAAACAAATCTTTATATTTGTTAATCAGAATCTTTTATATTATTTGATAGACTATTGTCTGCGCCTCTAGCGTGTAGGGGCTCTGTATTCAAAGGGGCAGAAAAGGGATAGAAAAATAGCTTAAAACTACGACTTAAATCTGAAAATGAAATAGTCTAGCAACATTAAAGGACCTATGTGAAGCTTACTAAAATAGAGAATCCAATCAGTTCAGTAATTATTGAGATCTTAAGCTTTAGAAAAAAAACATACATACTTTAAGTAAAGCTAATACCTATGTATTCGATTCATTAAAGAAAACTTTACCTTTCAATTTTTTAGACTTGAGAACATCCCCAAAGATATGATCTCCAACGTAAAGCACATTTCCACCCTTAAAATTTAAATTCCAATTGCAGACAAGCAAATCAATATTGAAAGGGATAGTTTCACGAAGTGCATTTTAAAAAAAATAGTGAACTGTAAGTTTTTTCTATTTTAAATAACGTAGTAGTGCATAATATAAAGTTATTGATTAATATTAGAATATTTGACCAGGGATTTTCCTTATAAAATGAGTTTTTCATTTTTATTTTCAACTTCGTTGCATGTTATATATGGCAAAAACTTTTTTGTCATAAATACAACTTTAGATAGCATTTACTAGTTAATAGAACTTCAAACTTTTTATACAACAAAATACACATAACAACAAAGAATGACCAATAAAATATTTAGTATAACTGTATAGTACTTAAGAGTAGTGATCTTTTTATATGTCTTAGTAGAATATATTGGGCATTGGATAGATATGATTGCGATAAAGAATTTTAACATTGACCTGACCGAACTTTTTTTTTTTGACAATATCTCTAAAAGTTAGTGATTTGCAACATAAATTACATGAGAATGGTCTTTTTATATATATATGTTGTATGGTTAGTTGGTATTTTTAGTAAACCTGTCCTATTATGAACCGGACGTTATTTTTTATGTTTTTTAAGTAACTTGTCCCAAGGGGAACCCCTGTTCAATTTTTTTATAACTCTTGTGAAATATGTGGAAAAAGATTCTCTGATATTGGTGTTTTGGCTATACATATTTGGAAAAAAATAGACCATTCTCATGTAATTTATGTGGCAAATCACTTTAACTTTTTTAGATATTATCAAATAAAAAAAGTTTGGTCTGGTCGATGTTAAAAATTCTTTAACATATAATCATATCTATCCAATGCCTAATATATTCTACTAAGACATATAAAAGTTCACTACTCTAAGTACCTTAACTCTTTAAATACACTTCATAGAACTATCCCTTTTGTGTTGAATTGCATTAAGAGGCTTGGTAAAGACCTTCTCCCTGAAAGATTTTAAAAAGGTCTACCTACTCTTTTTCTCAAGGCATAAAACCCATTTGCTGTTTACCTCTTCTTAAACTTCTCAATTTAACACCCTCAAAATGTTAAGAAATATATTAAACGAAACCTTTGAACCCTCTAATTTCACTCTTCTCAAAAAAAAAAGGCTAGGACGTCTGTGCCAGAGTGCAAATTCTTTGGAAATTATACCTAGATCCCAATGAATCCAGCCAAGGTGATACCGATAACTTACGCCTATCTTATTGAAAAGAAGGGAATGGTTATTTCTCGCATCGTATTATAAACATTAAACAGCTTTCCGCGGATATAAAATGTACAATTATAAGATTAAAACCAGTTTTTTTAGCTCCGAGAAGGCGCAGGCACGGGCAACAACAAATGGTTTTAATCTTTTGATTGTACATTTTTATATTGGAAGAAAACTGGATAATGGAATTTTTTCGTATGGATGAGAACCGGTTCTAATCAACTGGCTATTAATCGGTTTCGAATGAATACGAGAAAAATACTTCTACTCGGTAAACCTGACCTTTGTTCCAATAAGTTTAGAGAATACATCACAATTTCCACCAGAATAAACAGCATCAGACTCTATATTACCAATATGATGGCCAATACTATAACAGATAGATACATATTTTAGGTATAATTGCATAACAGGCAAAATTTGTAATATATAATATTTATTTGATATAGGGTAGTGCGGGGTTAATGCGGTCGGGGGGTACAATTCCGGTCAAACGACCAACTTTTTTAAAACCGTTTTTTAACGGTGTTCTAGACGTTTGCGAGAGATCTTCAGAAAAGCAAAGTTGTAGTTTATTGCCTATACTTTCATTTCTTACTTCAGCAAATTTTTTTTGCCCTCAAAAAGTTGCAAAAAATTTGCAAAAAAAATTTTTCAAAATAGGCCATGTTCAACCTAAAATTGTGAAAAAATGGTAAGTCCTAGCGACCTCCGGGTTTTTGTAAAATGAAAGATATGGCATTCACTTATCGTTTGCAATTGGAGGCCTTGTTCTAACTTGATTTTTTCATAATTTTTTTTTCGTCTAAAAAAATGGTCTATTCCGGTCACTTTTTTTACTTTTTTTTATTACTGTATTTATATCTGTATAATACCCTAATGTTTTATTTAGGTGATCTGGAAGCATAAACAACCAAATGCATGACCTAAGCTTTAATCATTGCCTTGCCTGTTGTGTGATGTACACATTACTAGTCATTTTACTGCTTGTATTATGTCATGTTTTGTTGCCTAAGCTTTTCAATTTGTAAAGACATTAAAAATTTTTCAGACACATTTTTATAGTAATGGGAAGAGTATATCACCCAAAGGAACGCCTTAAATATTTGCCTGAAGATATATCAGCTGCATTGGCTCATGTAAGAAGGGGTATGTCATTTTTTAAGTCAAATCGGCTAGGATTAAGCTAGAAAGGTGTTTAAGGTGTCTATAGACAGCTCTTTGCATGTCCTAACAAAAACTCCCCAGGATATGGGTTCTATCTCCAAGATTTAAAGTACATATTAAAGATTTTGCATTTTCAAAATTCCTGTTGCATAAAATGTGTTAGACCCCATATCATTTCGAGTTAATTGTCAGGCATGTAATTTTGCATCTTTAGACACCTTAACCACCCTTGTAGGTCAATCCTAGCTAATTTGAGACAAGAAAAAATGTATCAAAAACTGCTGTCAAAACTGGCAGGATTTTTAAAATTAAAAATTTTTGGGGAAAAATCACTTTTTTCAAGAAATTCCAAGACCTGCGAATCAGAAATTGCCTCTAATTTATGTATAAAGCTTAAAAAACCTAATCATATAGGTAATAAAAAGTATGATTTTTTAAAAAAAAGTTTGCATGAAAAAAATTGATGTTTTTTTTGCGATTTTACCGACTTTTTTAAAATGGGGAAAATGTTGTCAAAAATTGTCTGATCTGCATGCGACTAGTACCGTTAGAAAGCTAATGACCTCAGCTTTCTACTCATAGTTTAAAAAGTAAAAAAAAAATATTTTAAGGGGGTGTTCCACCCCCCCCCCCCCCCCAAAGTCAACTGACCGAAATAGCCCCACCGGTTATTCCGGTATAGGCCAACCGCCGCCCTTTAAACCGATTTTTGACCGACTTCTAGTTGCGAGATCTTAACGGGACCAAGACAGGCTTCTTCGTTATTGCCATATCTTTCATTTGCACTCTTAAAAACCGGAAAAAGTTTTTGGGAAGTATGTTTTTTTAAGTTGAAGCAAAAAATTGACCGGAATAACCCCGCACTACCCTAATAAAAACTCAATTCTCAAAGTAGAAAACAAAGATGACATAGTCTATAAGTAGTAATCACAAAAAAAATCATGGATGAAAATAAGGAGATGGAAGGATAATTTGATATAATTTGATAAAAATATATTGGAAAAAAAACAATCACGAAACCTTTCTCACATTTTACTAGGTATTTTATATTAACTATTTATATCTTAGTTTGTAGCATGACTAGTAGAACAGAAAAAAAAATAAATTACATTTTGGATGCTCATTGGGATAGGGAATTTTCACAGAAAAATTAGCTGTTTATCTTGAATAACAGCTGAGAAAATCGTATCCCCCCTAAAGCGTTACGGGCTGAAGGACAAAGTGAATTATAAGATTAGCTTCGCTAATAAAAAATATATCTTACTATGTTGGATCTGTGTAGTTGTATAGACATAAAAATCCCATGAAACGATAAAAATATAATAAAGTTCTAATAACCAGCGTATTTATTGACACCAAAAGTTTTGTTTATGGAAAAAAAAAGTGGCCAGAAAAGATATGTAAAAGTGGTTAGGAATGTTAACTACCTGAGTTTCCCAGTCTGAATATCAACCTGTCTCATAACAGTACCCTCTCCGAAGAACAAAGGCTTCCTAGAAATGTAAATGTTGTTTAGTTTTTCGATTTAATGCAGCTCTTTAACAGATCTATAGTATAGATGTATGTACAGACAACATCCTCCCTTCATTTTTCAATGACCTATTTCGTCTGCTCCTAAATCATTTTCTGCTACTTGACTGTGTTAATATGAGCGATACCATTGGTAAATTTTCAATGACCCAATAGAAA
Source organism: Acartia tonsa (assembly GCF_053477335.1). Classification (NCBI taxonomy): domain Eukaryota; kingdom Metazoa; phylum Arthropoda; class Copepoda; order Calanoida; family Acartiidae; genus Acartia; species Acartia tonsa. The sequence continues at coordinate 5,766,723 of NC_137269.1, forward strand.
GGTTGCACAAGACGGTTGCGATGGGGAGATACAGCTATTTAACCCTTTCCCTCTCTAGTGTTTTACTCTAAAAGTTCTCTGATAGCTTTTGCCAAAAAAGGTAAAGTAACTACTTAATTAACAATTTTGAATTACAAATCCAAAATCCATGAAAATTTTATCCCATAGGCATCAGACGTTTATAATAATATCAATTAAAATTAAGTGACTAAAATAATCTGGTAGAGCTAACCTTGCATCGACCAGAGTGTAATCAAAGTATTTTCTCCAGTTCTGACCAGCGTATGGGGCATCCTCAAAATCCAATAGATAAGCCATCAACTAAATAGATAGATAGGTTTTTAATAGTGTAAATAATTCTTCCTATGTTTTAACTAGCCTATGGCATACATAGATAGATTTATTAGATAGGAAAAAAGAATAATAAAATTTTCTGGATAAATATAACGTAGTAGATGAAACAAGGATAACAACATCCATAAAAGCGAAGCTCTGAAACGGTATGACAGACGAACATTAACTCTTGTAGAGTGTCAGAACTGAATATACATAATAAGAATTTATAACTTTTGACAAAATTATACGTAAATTTGTTGCAAAATTTCTTAAATAAAAAAATCTGTTTACCTAAGGACACACTGACATTTTTAGGACTTGATTATATAGATGCTTCGCTCATAACATCATACCTTATTGTAATTGGAATCAGTAATCCAAAAATCAGATCAATCGGATGATCTTATCACATAAAAAATTGCTGTTAAAAAGTTAAAAAACATGTTTAAAATGGACGTACGGACATTCTGGTAACGATTATAGGTACAAGAACTACTCACCTTATTGGTGTAATACCATTCAGAGTTTGTAAGCAAGAAAGTTTTAGCTCCAGAGGACTGAAGATTGAACAGAAGCTGGGGCAACCTTAATGACAATTCTAGGTCATCTCCATTCACTAGGGTATATTAAAGTCTAGTAGGACATATGTCAGATATTAATAAGGTGTCAAAGGATCTGGCATCTTAAGAAAATCATATAATCTATCTCATTTAAATGGTTGTATCTCATCCCAACTAATGAGAAAAATTACATTTAGCCCAGAAAAACAATCCTTATGATAAAGTAACAGGATGTTTGTCTGTGTGTTTGTACCGAAGGATTTCGCTGAACCGACTGAGTTCTCCTTAACAGGGTAGCTTCTCATAGGTCCTGGGAAGTGCCATTAAAATTTAAAGTGCCAGCCTCTAGGGGCGTAGCCGCTATTATATATTAATACAGTAAGATTCTTGAAATACTATGTATAAGTCGTATTTCAATCATGTGTACAAAAATTAGAAATACAAAGAAAATTTCAAAGATAAATAAAAACAGACGGGTAAAAAAATTTAATGTATACTTCTCGATATCAAATAAAATCTTACAAACAAAATATTTTATCACCTGGGATCTTTGTTGACATACAACTCAAAATTTTCACAAGTCTTTTCCTTGAGAGTTCCCTTCATGTGGACATGATCCATTGCGCTACGAACATCCTTAAAGAAAAACAAGTTTATTCACACTTATCTTAACGTACTACTAGCATTACTAGAGGATAGGTAGGAGAAAGATTTTATCCTTTTCTTTTTTACCAAGTTTTTTAAAGCTAATAAAACTAAATGAAAATTTGACTATCTTTATTTTGAGGTATCTTTGCCTAATTTCAAGTATTTACTTTCTTACTTAAAATAAGATAAGAATCCATATATTAAATGACTAAATATAGATTTTTCTACTAAGAGAAAAAACAAACAATTAAAAGTACCTTTATATAAAAATTAAGAATTGAAAATGGGAAAATAGTGCAATTTAAGTTAACTACCTAATCAATTTAAATTTAGTTATTATTTTACCACAGCACAAGTTTAAAAAGGTCTTAAACAGTGGATGAATGATAGAGCAGACCTTACGAGAAACTGAAATTTTCACCAGAGCCTTACACAGAGGACGCTGGAGATAATCTCTACAAGAATACCCAAGTATTGTTGAAAATATATATGATTTTTAAAATAACTAAAGGGAGGAAGGAGTAGATTACGCTATAAATCCGTAAAGGTGTGAGTTTAAGGCTTAAAAATAGTAGTATAACGATAATATTCTCTAAATATGTGTAGGTAGGTATTTCTTATTGAGAAGAACTATAGACAAATAATATTTTTTCTTAAGTTAACATAAAACTCACAACCTTTACGGATTTTTAGCGCAACCTACTCCTCCCTTTTTTATTATTAAGTGAAAGGTAACGTACCTGGAAGATTGATGTGTAGGACATCAGCAGGTCCTTGCACTTGAATCCATCCTAAAAATTAGACTTCAATAAAAATGTATCACATCCCTTCAAGAGTTTACAATTAGGTTGAGAATTTTATGAAGAATGGCAACTATTTAACTAAAAGGGAGAGTTAGGTTGGGCTAAAATTCTGTAAAGGTGTGAGTTTTAAGGCTTAAAAACTATAGGTAGTAGAACGATAAAATTTATGTTATCTTGAAAAAAAAAAATTTTGTCTGTCTTCCTTTTCAATAAGAAATACACTTATTTAGTGAATACCTATTATCGTTCTACTACTGTTTTTAAGCCTTAAAACTCACAACTTTACGAAATTTTAGCACAACTACCTCTTTATTATTTGTATCCACTTAAAAAAGATAAAAATATACCTAAATGATTTTTTAAGCATTATATTTACATATCCTATTTGTCTTGTATTTCCAAATCGTTATTTTATGTTATGACAGCTGTCCAAATAGTGTTGTTAAAACCTTGGTGCTTAGGTATTATTTTTCTAATTTAACAAATCTTTAGACAGTACAATATCATTTTGAATATTATGACAGGTGTCCTGCTTACCTTTACTTCTTTGTACTCCGGGTGCTTAGCAAAATAATCGATGATCGCCGCAATGAGATAAATCTCTGGCAGATGGAACAAGGTGTTGTACACGTACACTCTCTTCTCATCCAGCTGGTAGATGGACATGTTTTTTTATATAATTCATAAGTTTTGTAAATAGTAAGGAAGGGGACATTGGACTGTAAATTATAACAACTCTAAAGTTTTGCAGACACCATCTCTCATTTGTTGTTTTGGGTATAGCCTCCTAAGGGGGCGTTTCGTCGTATGTTCACAGTAGCTTTTCCCCTTTTTCTTGCCCCTAACCCTGCGGTTCAATCACATAACCTAACTTAACCTAACCTAAAATAAAATAACCCATCAAAAGCTACTGTGCAAATAGAACGAAACGCTTCTTAAGAGGTGTTGTAACGAAAGGGACTGTACCCGTTGTTTAAAAAAAACTAAATCTTGATAGTGTTGGACAAAACTTCGGTGTCCACTTTTCAACCAATAATTTAATCATGTTCATTGTATTTGGAATGGTCTCCTCAATTTACCACCCATTGTCCCATCCCTTGAGATCCCTAATGTAAAAAAAAACAATGTACATCCCTGAAGGAATTTGTTTGGGTACATAGCAGATATCTCTTCACCTCGCATAAACCTATCACAAGAAAAAATAATAATATACATCCCTCAAGGAATTTGTTTGGGTACATCGCAGATATCTCTTCACCTCGCATAAACCTATCACAAGTAAAAATAATTATATACATCCCTGAAGGAATTTGTTTGGGTACATCGCAGATATCTCTTCACCTCGCATAAACCTATCACAAGTAAAAATAATTATATACATCCCTGAAGGAATTTGTTTGGGTACATAGCAGATATCTCTTCACCTCACATAAACCTATCACAAGTAAAAATAATTATATACACCCCTGAAGGAATTTGTTTGGGTACATAGCAGATATCTCTTCACCTCGCATAAACCTATCACAAGTAAAAATAATAATATACATCTCTGAAGGAATTTGTTTGGGTATATCGCAGATATCTCTTCACCTCGCATAAACCTATCACAGAGAAAAATAATTGAAACACAATCAAAGCTAATCTTTAATCTACCTACAGGGGTGTGTATTCTATTCTGCATAAGATCCATTTTATTTCTTCCTAGTTTTTTTCCAGTAAGGAAGGAGAAAAATGGAAAAATACTTTTATTTTATTCATTGATATTATCCCCCCTTCCACATATTATTTTAGTTTTTTTTCACCAAGGAGGGGAAAAAACTAAAAAAAAATGTTTTCTGTTCCCTTAATTTTTACTCCCCCCCCCCCCCCCTCCCCCAACCACATATTTTTTATTCCCCACCCCACTTTAGCAGGCTCAATAATGCAGAAAATACACCCCTGTCTATCTAATAACTTTTAAAAGTTAAAACCAACTCTTGTGTTTAACTTAATAAATAGTTATAAGTTGGTTCTTTGCATATCTAGACATATTTCCATACAAAATAATAATTTCGGGCACACACATATTCTTGTAAGAGATACTTATTTGCAATTTTATAGGTAGATTTCTTATATTTTATATAAAATCCGGTAAATCAAATATGTAGGACATGTTAGGTACCTACTTGATGAAATTTAATAGGTACTAAATATAGAAAACCCCACCTGAGACCATGACAGCAGAACAAGATGTTTCCAAATCCATCAACCTAAAACAAAATTTCAAGAGTTGATTCCATTGAAATTATACCTACCTATGACAGATTCTTTGTGTTTAGTTTGCTTTTAAGAAATCTGCAAGAATATACATTATAATAATACTAGCAACTACGCCCCTAGAGGCGGGGAGGATGCCCTGGTGGAATGGGTTGTCCACCCACTACCTTAAATATTTTTGAAGAAATAAACAAAAATTTCTTTGTTATCAGAGGATTTTTTTTTCGCTAGATAAAAACCTTCCTTCATTGTAAGGGAAGCCATAACGTTCCATAAGTAAGCGAGATCTTTAAGTAGAGACACACACAATCCTGTTTTAATAAAAAAGATGAAAAGATAAACAGAACAAAACTTAATCTTAAATAAATTACCTTTAACAGATTTCCATGTTGATTATCCCACCATAAACCACGCACAGGAAATTCAGCCTGGAAAAAAAACAATGATGACAATATCATAGTGATATAGATAATTCGGAATGGACAAACGGTCAAGCGGTTATAAACCAGATGTACAGTTCATTGTCATAAAAAAGATAGTATAAACACAGTGTATTATTTAACTTTTTGTTATTCATTCTATGTTAAATCATATATATTATATAGTAGGATATATCATTACAAATCAAGAATCCTTCTTTAAAAAAATCTACTACAAAAAATATTTAAGGTTCACTACTCCAAGAACCTCAACTCGTTAAATGCACTTCATGGAACTAAACCTTTAAAAATAGTTTGATTTTTGAGCATAATTTGTAGAACTTACTTTGTACTCCAACTTTGACAGTTCTGGGGGGTAACCAATCTCAACCAAACGATCCCTGTAATAAAAATGAATTACCAAGGATCCTTAGGAATAAGACAATAATCATAATTATTGGTTGAAAAGTTGGGACACTGTCAGCTATCAACCAACCCAGATTTAATAAAAAGCACTCACAAGTTTTAAGCCAGAAAATGAGATATTGTGCTAAAAAAAATTTGGGTATCAGAGTAAGTTAAAGACAAACATCATACCCCTCCCCTTTGATACTTACGCATTGTATTATTGATCCCCTTCTAACCACAGTGTATCAGGGAGTAAGGGAGGGGACAATGGATTGAATATTCAATTTTTAAGAGTCTCAGACTTTGGGTACTGGCTTAAAGGGAATGTGCACGAATTCAGCAGTTTCTGACTGACTAGGTACTAGCGCATCAAGGCCCCGCTAACTAGCTGAGTTAGTTTTGAAAAAAGCAGACAGAAAAAATTGTTATTAGATGGCTGGTTTTAACAAATATATTTTCCCAAGAAAATGTCATTTCATGTATAGAAACTCTACTGTGATATTTATGTAGTAAACAATCTAATCGATTTTGAAACCATACTGGAAGTAATAATACTTTTCTACTTACCTAACCAAGTTAAACCCAAGAAATTCATATTGTGGAGATTTATATTCTGCCAAAGTGTAGTCCATGTCAAATCCATAAAACTAAAATATATAACAAGGATGATTACAAGCATCAGTAGTCAGGCATGAAATTGTACACAAGAATGGCTAGTTTTGCCAATATCATCCCATGAATCTCAGATATATATTATATACCTAACCACTAGAAACTTTAATTCCACCCATCATGATATCTAAATTTTGATTAAGAAAGCATCTCTATATATCACTTTGTCTGTCCTTCAGTCAGTTCATCTGTTCGAAATGCTATGGGAAAAAAGTTGATTTTCTCGTCTGCTATTCAAGACAGACTGCTGGCTTATTATTTCTGTGGAGATACCCCTTGCGAGTTTCTAGCATACAACTTAATGGCCCGTCGTTCATGCTACAAAAAGACAATATATTGATGTTTCCAAAAGTCTTCGCGATTTTATATTTTTATTCGCATAATTCATTTGCGCTTTGCTACTTTGGGATGTTTTCATCCTTGTTTACTATCCCGAACAACTTTAAAAAATTAATCTTTCATTTATCACGAGCCTCCCCAAATATTAGGTAGGTAATTCTTTTTTTGCTTATTGACAAAAATGTGTAATTGCATTTCTCGTATTCATTCGAAATCGATTAGTATCCGGTGGATTAGAACCGGTTCTCATCCATGCGGAAAAAACTATGTCAATCATCGTATTATATCCAGTTTTCTACTAATATTAAAATGTACAATCATAAGATTAAAACCAGTTTTTTTAGCTCGTGCCTTCGGCATCTGGGGGCTAAATACAACTAGTTTTAATCTTATAATTATACTTTTTATATCCGCGGAAAGCTGTTTATAATACGATGCGAGAAATAGCTATTATACCTTAATTTTTTCTAACGACAGGGATCTATTTACGAAAATTCTCTTATCCGTATCTCTCTTTTCAACAGTCGGAGAAGGAAGATCCATCGCGCCTGTCGCCATTTTAAAATCGCTTGATTGAAAAACTCTGAAAGTATCTTAAGATTACATATATTTATAAAAATCTGAAGTCAGCTTATTCCGATTCTATTGTTGCTTCTACTTTTTAATTTAGACAAAAAAAATTTAATTTGGCTATGCCTTAATAAAAAATGTCTAGGCTGAGCTTTTTACGCTTTTTGATATGATATAAATTGGTAAGTAATTTTGAAATTATTCTTCATAAATGTAATTTAAAATGATATAGGCTCCAAAAATTACTTTCATGGATATTATCTGATTTAAAACAAAAAAAAATGCCTATAAAAGCGTCATTATATATCACAGATCAAAGCTTTATAGAGTTCACTAGAATTCTTGGTTTTAAAATTTCAAAATGAATACTCATGTAATGGATTTATTAATCCGACAATTTTTTCCCAACTTTTTTCGGAGATTTTTTCGGCGACTTTCTGGGAGATTTTTTCTTTGGACTTTTTTTGTTTCTGTTTTCAAATCTGAATGTGATACACATTTTGTCAAAGAATTCCACTATTTGATCTTGCTTACATTTTATACCACTTTCCTATTAAAAAATTAAGTCTTGTGTAATTATTAAATTATTGTTTAACGTCTAGCAAGGAAAAGACTCGCAATTTTGAGGAAATTTGCCTATATTTTCTTTTCAAGTAGTTAGTATCCCCAAAAATAAGCCATCTTTATTTTAGAGAGGTAATGGCATACATGAGACTAGCGACTGTTCCCCTAACTTATAGGGACTCTGTCTTCAGCAGGGTGATAAAAGTTAGCCTAAAACCATCCTAAAACTCAAAATAAAATAGCCTAAAACTATCCTAGGACCTATGGGAAGTTTCCCTATTAAGGAAAACTCAAAAACTCAATCATTTCTCTAGTTATTGGAATCTAAACCTACAGACAAAATGAACCTTACACTTTAAATATTGGGATTATTGAATCACCAATAAAAAAAATAAGACTTTATATTCCTTGACGTCTTTAATAAACTCGCCGAGCCAAATTGGCCTATAAAGTAGAATATCTTGATGTAGGGATGGTCGACTTCTTATAAATTCTTTCAGTTGGTCAAATAATCTCCCTTCATTGGGTACCTAAATAAAATAAAAATTAATAATTCTTACCTATTAAACTTTAATTACAGGGGTGTATATTCTGCAATTGCATAGTTGACCCTGCTGAAGGGAGGGGGAAGAGAAATAAAAAAAAAATGCGGTTGGGGGAAAAATTTGTAAAAAAAAAATAAGATAATTGTACCATTTTTTTCCATTTTTCTCCCCTCCCTGGAAAAAAAAACTTAAAGAATATGTGGGAGGGGTGATAATATGAACATCCCACATATTTTCATGTTTTTTCTTAAGGAGAGGAAAAAATGGAAAAATGTTTTCAGAAGCCTTTATTTTCCCCTCTCATAAATCCACATTTAGCAGGAGATCCCGTGCAGAATATACACCCCTTAAACAGTATCTAATACGCCTCCTCCTTTATCATACAATTTTTACAGCGACATACTGTATCCATCTGTTTATCTACCTGGGATAAAAGGTCATCTTCGTCTCTCTGAGAGCCCAATCCAAGAAATGTTTCTTCAGGTACATCGTTTTCATCATAACTAGTTTTACAAGTTTTAAGAAAAATCATAATTATATGAGATTTTCTAGAAGTAAATTAAACATCCTTATAGAAAGTAACAGGGTGTCTTTATATCCGTCTGTTTGTTTGTTTGTTTGTAACCGATGGATCGATAAGTGAAGCTTCTCATTGGTCCAGAGAATGTTTAGAACCATTATGGGGGAGGGTACCTGCAACCTCCCAGGATGTTACACTGGACGCGTCTACGCCGCACATCCACCTCCGCAGCTACAGCAACACCACCAGCCACAGCAGCAGAGCCAAGAGCCAGTACTACCAGACTCCAATTCATCGCCAAAAGTCATCAGGTTTTTCCCAAGCATTGACAATGAGTACAACCATCACTCTGCAGGTCGGAATTTTTAATTAGCTCGACAAAGGAGAAAACTCTTCCAGCAAGTTTTCTTCGGCTTCAACTTATTCGTGCTGGAATCGAATCAAATCCAGGCCCTGTGGTTTGGAAATGTGGAATATGTGTAAAAAACCTTGCCACAACAAGCGTCCAGTGTACATCCTGCTCTAAATGGCTCCATATAAAGTGCTCTGGCCTAAAATCATCCAAGGAGAGACACCAATTCCCCAACTGGATTGGACCATGCTGCCCCAAGCCTCAACCATCCCCAAAAATTTCACCAAAAAAAACATCACCCTCAAACACATCTTCATCATCACCCTTTCCTTCAACTTCAACCCCTCCACCATCTTCATCAACTCCACCCCCTCCATCACACACACCCCCACCCTCATCAACAGCAGATCCAACCACAAATAACTCTAACTTTAAGATCCTTCAATTTAACATCAATGGACTGAATGGAAAAATGGAGGAATTACTAGACCATCTGGAGACAGAAAAAATACTTGTAGCTGCAATACAGGAAACAAAGTTAACCTGTAAATCAAAAGTTAAAAAAACTCCTAACTACTCGCTTGTAAGAAAAGATAGAGGAAGCAATAAAGGTGGTGGACTAGCATTTCTAGTTCATGAAAGTATACCATTCCATCAAGAAAAAAATCCTGCTCATCTAGAAAGTGATAAACACCTCGAATCACTTACCATAAACATTCCAAGCAAATCAGGTGATTTAATGATCAGAAATGTTTATATACCACCAACGGCTAGTTGTGACCAACTGTACCAACCTCCCATCAACAACATTTTTGATGATCTCAACAACACATCCCTCATCCTTGGTGACTTTAATGGTCACCACGAATCCTGGTACTCTGAAGACAGTCAAGATACACGTGGCAACCTTATTGTTGATACAATTGCAAACAAAAGCTTTGGTATTATCAATGAAGACCTACCAACCCGTGTAACAGCTAATGCCTCTACAGCCCCAGACTTAAGCATTGCCTCTGTAAATCTCATGCCAACTACCACCTGGTGTGTGGATAAAAAACTGAATTCTGACCACCTTCCAATTACAATTTCAGTTCAGGCAGACATAATAAAATGCAGATCTGGGAAAAGGACCTATATTAACTTTGATAAAGCAGATTGGACCAAATTCACCAGTTCAACTGAAAATGTCTTTACTAATGCAACACCTTCAAACAATATCTACAAAGATGAACTATTTTTCAGAAAAACACTTCAGACTGCTGCTAAACACAGTATTCCAGCTGGTAGAATACCAAAAGTCTACAATTCTGTCCCCACTGAAGCTGCTAATCTTATTGATCAAAGAAATGAGCTCCGCAAGAATGACCCATCAAATCCCAACATTAATGTTCTCAATGATAACATCAACAAGAAAATAAATGAACACAAAAAGAATAGATGGGCCGAACACCTGAAATCCTGTGGCAGAGGCTCTAAAAAACTTTGGACGACCATTAAAAATCTCAATAACCAACAACAAAACACCAACAACCAAGGTCTATATTTTGACAATAAGATAACCAACAACCCAAAGAAAATGGCTAATTTGTTTAATTCTCAGTTTACACCTACATCAAATTCCAAACCTTCTAAAAGACTGAGATCAACTCTACGACATCTTAAAAATAAACCTAAAAATCAGGAAATCAACATTACAGTAAGCCAAACAATTGCAGCAATCAAAAAGTCCAAAAATTCAAAAGCCCTTGGACCAGATGGAATCTCCCCTATAATGCTAAAGAATCTGGGCCCCAATGGTATTAAATATCTTACCAGACTATTTAACATCAGTGTTAATCAATCACAAATACCAACCATTTGGAAAGTAGGACGAATCATACCCCTACTCAAGCCTGGAAAACCAGCAGACCAAGGCTCCAGCTACAGACCCATCTCGCTACTTTCTCCAGCTGCTAAAATCCTGGAAGCCATATTACTTCCAGAGATCAGCTCATCACTAAACCTAGCCGACCACCAGCATGGATTTAGGAAGGGGAGGTCAACTCTTACAGCACTCCAAGACATCTCTGAACATATTACAAAAGGTCTAAACAAAAAACAACCTGTTGACCGCACTGTATCAGTTGCCATTGACCTCTCCAAAGCATTTGATACTGTCGACCATACCCAGCTACTCAAAGACATCGACGATCTACAGCTTAATGATCACATAAAAAGATTTTTATGTGCATACATCAGAGGTCGCAGTACATATGTAGAATTTAGAGGTGTAAAGTCAAGCTACAGAAAGATGAAACAAGGGGTACCACAAGGAGGGGTTCTCTCACCCATCTTATTCAATCTATATATGTCTAAGATGCCAGCACCACCAGGTACAATAAAGCTTGTTAGTTATGCAGATGATTCTAATGTATTAAATTCTGGCCCTCATCTTGAACCTATCTGTGAGGAACTTAACATCTATCTTAATACTCTGGATGAATGGTTCAAGAAAAGAAATCTTTTTATCTCGCCAGCTAAATCATCAGCAACCCTCTTTACCACAGCCCCAGGTGAAGTCAGGACTCAACTTCCCATCAAGATCAATAATGAGCCTGTTCCCACTGAAACAAAACCTAAGTTCCTTGGAATAACTTTTGACAGTCTTTTTAACTTTAGCCATCACACAGATAATCTTAAGACCAAGCTGATTCAAAAGAACAACATATTAAAGGCACTCTCAGGTTCCACATGGGGAAAAGATAAAGAGATTCTATTAGACACATACAAAGCAATAGGACAATCTCAAATAAACTATTGCTGCCCAATCTGGACACCTAACCTGGCAGATTCACACTGGGATAAACTTCAAACAGCTCAGAATAATGCTCTAAGATCAGCCCTGGGTTGCCATAGAATTACGAGTGAAGATCATCTCCATGCTGAAGCAAAAATAATGCCCGTTCATGACCACTGCAATATGTTATCAAAACAATTTCTTTTGGCAACCCAAAAATCTGACCATCCAACACCAATTAATCTTGACAGCAGACTTCCATCGAGAATCATGAAAAAAACACTAAAATACAGATTTGGACGAGAAATTAAAAGACTTGTACCAGAACGACCTATCTCTGAACAAGAATATAAAAAACATCTAAAAACCATACATACAAACTCAGTCAGAGACACCATAAACTCAAGAAATGTCAATAAAGTCCTTGGCCGTGCCCCCCCTGAAATAAATGCCGCTGAAAAGTCATTACCAAGATCAACAAGAAGCACTTTATCCCAACTCAGATCTGGATACAGCATCTTCCTTAATACTTACAAAGCTAAAATTAAACCAGATCAATTTTCGAAAATCTGCCCAGACTGCAACAGATCTAAACACACAACAGCACATCTATTTAAATGCCCAACAAAACCCACGCAACTAAATCCCGCCTCCCTTTGGACAGACCCAACTGCATGTGCCAGATTTCTTGGACTTCCAACTGAACCTGAACCAGAACCTGATGATCACGGATGAGATGAATTGGCTACTACTACTACTACCTCCCAAGAAAAATCACCCCTGTAAAATTTATTCCAAAAAATAAAATAAAGGGACGACCGTCCCCAAAATGCAAATTGAGGCCTCTAGCCGCTAGCGTACTATAAACTACGACTAATCGGTCCATGAAACGTCCTTATCATTTTTGACTTATTAAAAAAAACTATGAACTGCTTTTTGAGTTTTAATTTAAAAAAAGTTTAAATTAGAATAAGTGGACAACATTATCGGCTGTAAATTGCCATGGTACATGTTTTAACTGCTGACAACATACTATTTATTTCACTCTGCCACTAAAAAAATCAAACATTATCTTAATAAACTTTCCTTTGCTGTGAACATTGAGATAATGATACAAAATCTTCGTCAATATTTTCATCATTTTCTTGGTGACTAGTTGAAGGTTCAGCAGATTTTTCTGTGTCAACTTTTTTGGATGCATCTTTTACCGCATTTTTCTTGACTTTAGAATCATCTTTTTTGATTTTTGATAAAGATTTTTCTTTTGTAACTAAAAGTTTCTTTTTGGCTTTATTTTTGAGGACAGCTTCCTTTTTATTCTTTTGGACTAAAGGAGTATTCTTAACAACAGATCCACGAGCATTTACTACTGGATGCGTTTCATCATAGATATGGGTTAAAAATAATATGGCTTTCTTTCTTGGAACTGCTTTCAGTCCATACTTCCTTTGCAAAAAAAGATTTTTTATTTCTAAGCTTTTAAACAAATAAAAAGTTTGCCTTTAACAAATTATTGGCTTTGCCACATGAATATAAGATATCTTAATTTAGCTTACAATTGAGAAAAAAAATAAACTTTCTAACTAAATAATTTTGTGAACAAGAAAATGTATAACTTCCATTAACATATCCCTTTCCCCAGGATTTTATGTTTATATTTTAAAAAATCTTTTGCCTTAATTCAGCTTTAAGTTCAGGACTAAGATACTTGTCATATTCAGGCAAAGGTGTACATTTAGGAGTTCTTTCAAGCAAGAGTCTTTTGTTTACTGGAGGTGTATCTTTATATTTTTCATTAATATTATTAACATTTTGATTATTTTCATCATTAAAACTTTCCTCAAAAGCGTCGTGGCTGAAACTGCTACCCAGATCATCTATTTCATTTTCATTTGGTGTATTTTCAATAGATTCATTTTGAATATTTTTGTCAGAATTGTTTGGTGGATTTTCTAAATTTTCTTGGAAACTTTCATGATCATCATTATTAATATTTTCTTCAATGTTTCTTTCTTCTCCATAATCATATTCTTCAACTTGATCATTTTCGTTTGTTTCAACATTTTGAGTCGGTGGCTGTTGTGATTGTGTGCTAATATGATTTTCCACCAAACCCATCCATTTATAGAATAACTCTTTTGCTAGTTCACCAACCCTTCCTTTTTTAATTTTCAGTCGTTTTACATTTTTACCAATTCCTGTTTGCAGCAAATCATCAACTGTAACTTCAATATCAAGTAGTTTTTCTAGTACACTTTCTTTTTCAGATGTTTCAAGAGCTTCCTTGTATTGCTGCAAAATTTCTAAATTTGTTTGAGGTTCTTTATTTTCATTAGAATTGAAAGTAACTTCTGATTCTGTATTTATCATTGAAGTTTCAAGAACAAATGATTTTACTTTCTTCAGCGACCTAGGGTTTAAAGAATCCTGGGATGATAAAATTCTTTTTCTTGAAATGCTCTGGTTCGTTTTGTCAGATTTTGGCGTTACTGGTAAAAATGATTCATTATTATCAGAAAAAGTTGAAATAGGACTTACATTTAATGAAACATCACTATTACTTTTTAATAATGGTCTACTCTTAACAGGTGATGGGGTTGGTAATTCCTCCATTAATGAAGATGCATCAAAATTTGTTTTGTTTGGTGTTTTAGAAGATTCTTTGTTAACTTCTTTTGAAGATTTTTCATGATCATATTTCGACTGAAAATCAACTGGAGAATCTGAATCAGATTCTGCAAAAATATCAGGTGAACTTAATTCTTTGTCTTGTGTAAGATCAATTATTTCATGATCAGATTCATTATTCATTGCATCTTCAACTTCTTTATTACTTTCATCATCAATTGGATAAGAAACATCACCACTAAAACTTTTTAATTTATCATTGCTTTTCTTGGGGCTTAATTCAACAGCAATTTTATCTAATTTGGACACAATGTCATTAGAATTATCCTCATGGTCTTCAAAACTGAGATCAGAATCAAAATTATTGTCTGGTTTATCATCTTCTTCTATATTATCATATGAACTAATGGTACTTTGTCTTCTTTTCTGAGTCAATTCTATACACAGTGATTCCCATTCTTCATCAGATTGATCATTATATTCTTCAATATTATCATTTTCTATTTCATTATTATCTTTCTGACTTAGGGCAGATACTAAATCATTGGTTTCACTAACAGCTTCTATGTCTTCTTGACTAAGAACAGACAGAAGAGCATTTAAGGCATCATTGGATGTTTCATTTAGAGATTCTTCTTTTTCTTCAGACTCTTCATCACTAATAGTATTGTTAGTTTCATTACCTTCATAATCAGAAACCTCCTCTACTTGCATTTCATTTAGACAGTCTGACAATTCTTTAAGTCCTATTTGCTTGGCAAGTGACTTAATACTATTAAATTCAACTTTATCATTAAGTTTGTCAATATTAAAAACTCCAGCATAGATGTATTCCATTGTCACTTGTATAACTGGAAGTGTATAATTGCTCATTACTATGTAAGATTCAGAACTATCTTCATTGTGTTCAACTATCATTTCCTACAAATTAAGCATGTATTTTTAAATCTTAATACCTACCTATTAATGAAACATGTTTATAAATGCAGACTTAGACTTGGAAAAATAACTGAGAACACTAATTTTAACATAAAATACATTTACCTAGTGGAATTAACCCTTTCAAAATGTAGTTACATAGTTTAATTAAAAAGTAAATTAAGTGTAAATTTTAATTTAGGTATTTAAATTTTTAAAACTGTTAAATTGTTAAAATGTAAAAAAATACATTCAATGTAGAATCAAGATTAAAATACACACTTTCCTGTAACAAAACAGGGCATCTGCTTTTCAGAATAATTTCATGACAAAAGAAAGACTTTTCTCCTTTGCTTATAATTCTGACAATCCCAGGCGCTTCTTTCTTCTTCAATTTTTGTGCAGATTTAAGTAAAGTAAGCATATCATTGCTTAGTTTACATAAACTTTTAATGCCTTTTTCTTGTGATATATTTGAATCAAAACTTTCAACAATTGGACCTTTAAAATTTATTTTATTGCTTGTTGAATCTTTGTTATTTTGTGTATTTTGCAAATTTTCGTTTGGAACAGATTTCATATTACTATTTTTTAATTCTTCTTTAGTTAGATAATAAGAAAGTTCTTCAGCCATTAGTTTTCTTGGCGTTAATTGGTTTGCAATGTTTGCCTTCCTCCAAATTTTGCAGTCTTTGTCCTAAACATAGAGGTAACTATTAGAAAATAAAAAAAATGAAAAATGGACATAGAATATACGTGGATATTATGACAGGGAATACAATGTCGTCAATTCAGTTTACTAACATGGACAATACTGATAGGTCAGTTCGTTCATCCAGTAGGCAGAGAGGATATGACGGGGGATCGTTATTTTAGCATGCTATAAGTTTCACTTTATTAGAGTACATGATAATCTGGTTAAAATCCTTGTAATAATAAATCTATTGGGTAATAGAAACGATTTGTCAATTCCATAAATAATAAAATTCACCATAGGTATAAAATAATGATTAATATTCCTCAATTCGTGCAAAAAAAATTATCTGACAAGAAGCCGTTCTTGAAATTAAAGCATAAACACATACTAAAGTGTAACAAAACAAATTAAAATACCTGAATTTCAAGTAAGTCAGTTGAACAAAGCCTGGATCCTTCCCAATGAAGTTGTTCTATTAGAACTGCAGGGCATGATTCTACCTCCGGACACAAAATAGTTCCCATACGCTCTGCTATAATACGGTCTCTGTCTATCCTAAAAGAAATTTAACTAGATATTAAAAGTGAAATCTGCATTCTTAATCCGTAATATTAAGTACCTACCTATATTACTTTTTAATGACTTTTATCTTAAAACAATACAAAAAGGAAAAGAAAGAAGGATAAGGCTT
This sequence comes from Acartia tonsa, assembly GCF_053477335.1. Classification (NCBI taxonomy): domain Eukaryota; kingdom Metazoa; phylum Arthropoda; class Copepoda; order Calanoida; family Acartiidae; genus Acartia; species Acartia tonsa. The sequence goes on from NC_137269.1 coordinate 5,783,425, forward strand.
GTATTGAATTGCAATTTTCAAATACGCTGCGCCCCTAACCTCTAAATACTGTAAAACTTACCTAGATCTGGTTTCAAGAATGGTCGGTGCAAGATTTCGTGCATTTTTTCTGCCTCGCTTTTTTGGTCCTGTTTGTGAATCAGCCTTGAAAAGATTTAGGTAAACAATACAATTTTTTACACAAACAAAAACAAAAACATCCATAAATTCGAAACTCAATGAATAACAGACACACGAGAAATAAATCTAAACAAAAAGTCAATGTTAATCTTTACAAAAATTACTTGAATAAAACAGCCAGTAAAACCTTCATTTTAACTACATAACTTTAAAGTATTACATATTGCCTTGCCTTATCGCCCTAGAATATCATAGATCAGATGAATATACTTATAATGACCTTATTAAACTTAAATCATACAAAAAATAGTTTTTCAAAATCAAGATTTTAAATGATTATGTACATTGATGAACAGCCACGTAATTTTCAAGTATTGTTTAAACACCTGAGGCAACCACATTTTGTTTGCAGTGGTCGACTTCTCATTATTATCTGACGCAGCAGCAGGCATTTGTTTTGAACTACTTGGATCACATGTAGATGTAGATTCTGTTGTTGTTGGTATCACAGGTGATGATATGTTTTCATGAGAATTAGAATCTAAACCAAGAATAAAAGCATTATCAGTACCAGTAACGAAGCCAAATACTTTTACGTTATATTTATGCTTAAATTAACTAACAAATTCACCCTAAAGGCCCCTAAGTCTAGATGCACTTAAAGAATTGCAGGGGTGTGAGGGGGGGGGGTCCACTCTTGACTTTAACATGAATTAACTAGATCCATGACTTTAGTAAAAAAAATAAAGAAATGCATTGGAATCTATCTGGTGCAGCCGTTTTAAGGCTCCTAATTGACAAATTATAATAACCAACTGATAATAATAATTAGAGTTTTTACCGGGTAACTAAACGATTAATAAAACTGACCTGAAGTGGCAGCAGCTGCTGAAATGGAGAGAGCCAAAGCAAGCGCAAGATCAGGATCAGCACCACAGTCATCCTCGTTGCAAGTTTCTCTCCGCCTGTAACAAATATTCAATTATTTGATGAAAAAAAAATTTCTTAAGTTGCGCAGAATAACAAAGTATCTATAAAACCAAGGACCTATAGTAACATATAATTTTAAGTAACCATTGTTTTAGGTGTAAATAAAGATATTGTATATATCCAGTATTTTGTACTACAAGTATAACTTATAGGCAGCGTTGCGGAGACGTTTAATTTTGATGCGGCTCCGGCTCCTACATAAATTAATATATCAATTTTTGTTCATTATTGAATTGAGAAAATAAAATAAATAATATGAAATATTTTGCTTTGATTTGATTAAAGCTATATAAAAGTAGAAGGCTGTGTGTCTATTTGTTAAGTAACAATAGTTTTTCAATTTATTAAATAGAAATAGACAGTTAAAAAATCATTTTAAGCTAATCCGGAGCCGGAGCCGTTTTTAACGAAAATTACGGCTCCGGCTCCACCAAACTGCTTATAGGTATAAAAAAGAATAGAATTTGCCACTAAAAATAATAAACTGTAGAATATGCTTACAATTGTAAAATAAAGATAGGATAGGTAAATAATAAGTTAACGAAGGCAGGTATGTTATAAAAAAAAAAAAACATTACTAACCTTACCGTTGATTCTGATGGTTTCTTTCTTGGTTTGGGTTGTACGGGAGGTGGAGTTTTCAACCCCAGAGCTTTTCTCTCGTCTGCCTGTTTTCTTTCTAATTTCATAACCTCAAATAAAATTAATATTTATTATTTAAGCTTGCTTTGCGACTCATGAATGAATGAGAATTCAAAAAAAATTCTATGTATTTCTTTTATAAAATAGAATTAAAACTTAGAGTATAGTCCTTTCCGAACCAACGCATATTAAGGGGCATTTCGTCGTATTTTCACAGCAGCTTTTCCCTTATTTCTAGTCCCTGCGGGGCCAATTGCCTAACCCTGCTGGGCAATCACCTAAACCTAAAAATAACCTATAAAAAGCTACTGTAAAAATACGACGAAACGGCCCTTTGGAGGCGTTGCCACGAAATTGACTAGACCCAAAATATATAATAAAAAACTATTGCTTTGTCTAATAATAAAAAGCGCCTATTCAATAGTTAATTAAAACCTTTCCCACACAAGTATTAATGCCTATCTATTCTAGAAAGGTACTTAATGTATTTTGTAAAACATGGTTTTGGCAGTGTATCCCTGAAAAGTAGCAAACGTAAAATTCCAACAAAAAGACTTTAGATTACTTTTTGAGATTTTAAGAGTTAAACATGATCTAGATTATCGCTTGTTTACCTGTGAAGTATTATAAATCATTAGATAAACCTACCTCGAGTAATTTAGTTGTGCTGATCCCCATCTGTTTGGCACAGGATTTCATATGACTTGTCCTATTATCCAGGATAATTCAAATTTTTGGATAATTCAAATTTTTAGATAATTAAATACGCAAATAGTTATTAGAAGTCAATTATTAATTTAAAAATGAAAAATATTTTCTTTTATAATGAAAAGATACTCCCCTAAACCGTCAAACTAAATTACAAGATGTAAAGATAAAACTCTGAGAAAAAAAACAGGGAAAATAAATTGCAGAGGATTAGGTAGGTATAGGTTGTCAAATATACAAAGGAATTGAAATAAATTATAGGATTCAAATTAAAAAGCCTTTGAATTATCCGTTGCCTTTGGCTGACTTGGCTATTTTTAAAGTCCTTGCTGCAAAATGGACAATTTGGCAGATTTTGCCGTTTTTCATTGGGGTCGCATGATGACAGTGATCCGATTTGTTGAGATTCCAGAGTAATATTGCTTACAGAGTTTGAGGAAAGGCTCGAGGGGCATTCCTCATTTTCAGTGGCCTAAAAAGAAAATTATAAAGTTGTAAAAGCTCCTTCATATACCAAAGTAAAACTATAGAGTACTCGAGAACTACATCAACATTACCGAGTAGGTCTTATATTATTTTTATGAATGGAAATTAATTGTCTCTTTTAACACTGATCGATTTTCCCTCTTAAAATCAGTTTTTTTTTGTAAGCACTAAAACTCCGCCTTACCTTATTATAGTAAAAACAAGGATGACAACATCCATCAAAGCGAAACCCTGAAACGGTAAGACAAACGGATATGAACACTTATATAGTGTCAGAACTGAATATATAATCAGAATATAAATGTATCAGAGTTGAAGCAAAATTGTAAGTAAATTTGTTCAAAAACTGCTTTATACAGGATAATGTTTATGGACATATTTACATATTTAGGATTTGATTATAGAGTCGCTTCGCTTTTAACTTTATACTTTGTTGTCCCAGGATTCAATATACCAAAAATCAGATCAATCGGATGATTAGATCACATATAAATTTGTTGTTAAAAAAGGAAAAAAATCAACAAAAAGCTATATATCCGTTACGGACGGACGTACGGACCGACCCTAATTATATAAAAGCTTCGCTTTTAAAAAATAGTGTTTAGCTAGATCAACTAAAATCATTGATTATAATACTTAAAACGATTGAACATGTCATATCATTTACAAAATAACTTTATTAATTCTAATAGTGGTATATTTACAATAATATAAATAGTTATAATTTTCACAAATCAAACTAAAATTTACCTCTAAAGATTTGGTGGTATATTTATCCAGACTTGATGTCGACTCTGTATTTTCTTCTTTAAAATCATCCCCGCTATCTTGTAATATCTGTTTTCTACGTTTCCTCGACAATTTAGACATTTTAAAGTTATATTTTCATTATCTAATTAAAAATATATAAAATTACATATAATCAATAGATTCGCTTAATTAAGCTTCAATTTTAAATTAAAAGGGTAATTAAATTTTTGAAATTTACGTAGTAATATTATAAAATTCATTTTAAATTACAAAATTTCAGTTGGTCAAATTTCATCAACTGAATTGTTTTTTAACAAACAGAAAATTAAACGCGGCTATTGCGCGGCACAAATGTCGTCGTCTTTAGAATAAGTATTATTGACCTTGATTTTTAAAGGCTCGAAACAAAGCCACTAAACAACGTTATTGTTTCATAATTTCATAATTTACAAATCACACAAAGAAATAATCTTTATATAAAAGTAACAGGATGTCTGTCTGTTTAAAGTAAAACCCACTAACTCTAAACCTGAACCGATCGAGTTCTCAAATTGGTACCATTTTCAAATTTAAGTCTTGGGATGGTTTTTGGCAATTTCTTTGCCACAATTACTTTAACAAACTCTACAAAAATTAAATTAAGTTGATTTATATCAATTTATTATTTAACTTTAATTTGAGCTATATACTATTTTACCCCTTCGTCGATTTTGTGATAATTTTCTATCTTATTTCAAAACTTAAAGTGAAAAGAGCTGGTCGACTTATTCTCCCCCTACCCCGTCCCTAAAAGCCCAACAGTAAACAGTGTGATCTTTTGAAAAAAATCGGGACATCCAAAAAATTTAAAATTGACTTTTATCTATCCTAGGAATTAATAATGGCTGTAAGTAGACAGCTAGAAAAGAAATTTTTAAAAATATTCATTTTTGGCGGATTTATGCCATTTTTAAAAAAGGTAGTGAAAAATTTCTTTTCAGTTTTGATGATTTTTCAGATTTTTTTACACAATTTTTTCATTTATGTTCATCTTATGAAAATAATTTTTGATTGAGGTACTTTTCAGATACCTGTACCAATGTCTAATTAAAGAAAAATCTTTAAAAAATATTTTTTTGGTGGTGTAAATTGACATTTTGTGAGAAAATTTCACCAAAAATATTAAGATTTTTAACCCCAAAAAATCAGTTTTCTCCATTTTACACAAAAACGGACAGGAGGCCCCGGGTTTTGCAATAATAATATCAATATACAACATGTATTGTGTATTAAACAGTTTTCACAACCTGGGGCCTCTTGTCCGTTTTTGAGTAATTGAGCATTTTACATTGCATGGTTTGAACAATTTTGTTCTTGTTAATTTCAAATATTCAAGGAGTCATTTTAGAGCCCAAAGTCATCTCTGCAATGTTTTCTAACTTTTAGAGGCGGAACTTTCTTTACTTCTGCATTATTTGCCTCCGGCCAACCGTTACCCCGTTATTTGCCGCCGTTGGCGAGATTTTTAACGATTTTTGCCGTTCTCGCGGTTTTAATGGACATTTAAGGGTTAAAGGAGTCGTTAAATAAAAATGACTTATAAATACTTTCATTTTAGCAATTAAATTTGCTAAATTTCATATGTTCTAAAAAAATTTGTATTTCTAACTGGTTTTGGTCCAGCAGAAATTCAAATGTGCGAATTAATTATAATATTGCAAAAACATTATATACGCATCAGAGAGAGAGAGAGAAATATACGTTTGAGAGAGAATATAATATTAGTAAGTATGTTTATATTCTTATACAAACTTTAAATGAAGATAGCTAGACTTAGAATAAAGGTATTAACACAAAATCAAAAGTGTTTTGAAAATTATGTTATTGTTGTTTATATCTGTAAAAAAAAACATTAGAAAACATGCCTTATAAGTGTCCTATTTTACTTATACTGGACCTACCTAAAAATGCCGGGACTCGAACTGGGTGCACCTGACGCTATATTCATGTTCACAAACATTGTTTGCATTGAAGAAATATTTACATAGACGTTGATTTTGTTAAAATATTCCTATCTTAACTAAAGTTATGAAGTTTTATAGATTTTTTAAATATAGGGTAGCTTCGCTCCTCCAAAACAGCAAGACGTACATACCAAATGCACATTAGAAGTTAACAGGAGCAAAATTTATGTTATTTTTGAGTTAAAGCAAAAGAAATTACATCATTTCGTCAAATACAAGCTTTTTCATTGATGTTTACTTTTGTCCACCCTTAATGTCCCGTTTTTTGGCAAAAGATCCCACTGTGAGTAGCCTCTGGGGGCATCGTTTCTAGTTTATAATAAAATACTTGTTAAATGAGTAAAATAATACAAATGTATATATAAACAAAACATCTATTTGAACCATTTATTATTTAAATAAAATACATAAATAAATAAAATTTTAAGTTAATAATCATAATTGACTTGGTCATCTGGAAGGGGGAGACGGAAGCCGGCCTTCTTTAGTCCACTAAGATCTCTGGGAATTCCAGATTCAAGGCCAATTCTACCCCTTGGGTCAACCTTGAATATAGATAGATTAATGTTAAAATCCTTATAATAAAGTAACAGGATGTCTGTCTGTGTGTTTGTACCGACAGATCTCAGTAACTGCTAAACTGATCTGGTTCTCCTTTGCAGGGTAGCTTCTCATAGGTCCCTTAAAGGTTTATAACTATTTTGGGGGAGGGTACCACCCAAGGGAAATCAACCCTAAAAAATGTATTCCCCCCCCCTATTTAAAAATAAGTGGGTTATCAAATTCAACTCCCCCCTCCTCAAGTGCCCATAGAGACTTCTAAAAGGCGTAGCCGCTAGTAATAATATAAAGTATCATAGGAAAGAAAAGAAACACGGGTGAAATCATCCATAAGTAGCATAATAAAATAATGGAAATGGCAAACGGACAAAGTAAGTTATAGAGCTGATGTTCTGTTTTCATAACAAAGAATAAAAAGTAGAGAGATTATACTTAAACTCAAAGAAAATCACGAAACCTAAATGAATCTTCACACAAAAGCATTTCAGCCTTCTCATTTTGAATAACATCCAAGAAAATCATATTTACCCCACAACGTTAAAGACTAACAGAAGGAGAGACAGACAAAGTAAATCATATCAGAGAGAGGGGACAATGGGCTGTTTATTATACTAGTCCCCAAAGTTTTATGATAATGTTTTTTTATTCGTTGCCTTAACAACTTTTGGGACTTTTAATTGTTTGGTTTGTTAAGTTGAGTGTCCAAATGTTTCAACCACTAATAATAATCTTCAAAAGGGGCAATTTTATTTATCATCATTCTTGATGTACATCAATTTATCTTCCTTTGTCTTATCCCTGGAATTATATAGTAGCTTCGCTACTTAAAATGAGATATCGGGTTACTGACCTCATCACCAGCCTCAACAATAACAGCTCCATCATAGTCATCAACTTGGTCATCAGGGAGAGGAAGACGGAATCCTGCCTTCTTTAGTCCACTACCATCTCGGGGAATGTCTGACTGAATGCCAATTCTTCCTTTAAGGTCCTCCTAGATGGGTAGAAAAATCAAATGGGCAAATTTGTAGATAGATATTGATTTACATATACAAAGTTTTCTGAAAATCTATCTATCTGTCTCTATGTCTGCCTGTATTGATTTATTTACCAAAGTTGCCATAAACACTATCTATATGTCTTTCTGTCTGTATGTCTTACTGACTGTCTGTATATCTTTGTATCTTTCTATCTATTTATCACTTATATATCTATCGAACGAAATTAATAACAAAATCAATATCTTTACTTATTTTTCTTCTTTATGTATATCTATCTATACAACCTAACTAACAACAAAATCTATATCAATTAGTATTTCTAGTATATATCTATCTATCTTTATATCGATTTTCTGTCAGTATGTATATGTATGTCTGTTTGTCGGTCTATTTATCTATCTATTGCTACAACATGTGCTGTTTTAACAAAAATAAAAAAATCATCTCTCCTTATATTAAGCATTAAAGTACTATAATATTATTTAAGCATTATAGTACTATAATATATTAAGGGTTAAATAACTGTGTTTCTCTACATCAATGACCTTGTGTCGACTCTCAATTGCGTCTTGGAAATCAACCAATTGTAACGGGAATATTAACACAGCCAAGTAGCAGAAAACAATTTGCTAGCAGACGAAAAAGGTCATTGAAAAAGGAGGAAGATATTTATCTGTATATATACCTATATTATAGATCTGTTATTTAAGCTGTTAGTTATCTATCTATTTTACTATACAAATTTCTATCCACATATCTCTCTATCTATCTATCTTCAGTGCATCAATATTATCCATTATTACCTCTGAAGCTGCTTCAACAACAACAAAATCTCTCTCTCCATCAACACTTGAGATTCTTATATCCTTTGTGAATCCAGCTTTCAATACAGGAGACAATTCCTCGGTAGGGTCTAGATAGATGGATATATAAATAGATAAATGAATTATAGAGTCCCTATCTGAATAAAGGACTACTTTTTATAAACAATTGCATCTACGCCCCTAGAGGTCTAAAGAGTCATTGTTTTATAGGTTGATTATAATATCTTGTGTGAAGCCAGCTGTCAATACAGGAGACAATTCCTCGGTAGGGTCTAGATAGACAGATAGATGGATATATAGATAGAAAGATGGATAATAAAGTGCCTATCTGAATAAAGGATTACTTTTTATTAACATTAGCAGCTACGCTCCTAGAGGTCTAAAAAGTCGTTTTTGTATAGGTTGATTATAATATCCTTTGTGAAGCCAGCTTTCAATACAGGAGACAATTCCTCGTTAGGATCTAGATAGACAGATAGATGGATATATAGATAGATAGATGGATAAGAGAGTGTATTTCTGAATAAAGAATTACTTTTTTTTATAAATATTAGCAGCTGCGCTCCTAGAGGTCTAAAGAGTCGTTTTTGTATAGGTTGATTATAATATCCTTTGTGAAGCCAGCTTTCAATACAGGAGACAATTCTTCGTTAGGGTCTAGATAGACAGATAGATGGATATATAGATAGATAGATGGATAATAGATTGTCCTTTTTTTAAATAATAGCAGCTACGCTCCTGGAGGTCTAAAGAGTCGTTTTTTATTGGTTATTATAATTCATCGTTAGGGTCTAGATAGACAGATTAACATTGTAGCAAAATAAATAGATAGAGATCCATAGCTACACATACGCACAGTCGGACATTCTGTTATTTTTATATAAATATTTATATAAGATAAGATGATTTTTACGATGGTTTTCTCCCCCTCTAAATAGTTTAAACACCTCTAAACCTATAAGAAGCTTCACTTTGTAGAAGAACCATGGTGGTCAAGCGGTAAGCGAGATCTTGAGCTTCTCACAGACACAAACACACAGACAAATAGACCATAAAACATCCTGTTAGTTTTATATAAGAATGAAACCAGAAACCTTTATACCTGTTGTTTCTTGTTCGGGGAGGGGCAGTCTGAAAAGAAAATTACAATTATGAAATTTTTTTAACTTTCACAGATAACAACAGCGTTATTTTTAGTAGCAATACTACTATATAATTTACTTTGTCTGTACGTCTTTCCGTCAGTCCGTAACGATATGGGAAAATGTTATATTAAGTGAAGAAAATCGATGAAATTTTGTTTGAAGATTTCTTATACCAATGAGCATCCAGCATTTGATTAACTGTGTCCGTCGGTCTGTAAGACATGCTACAAAACAGTAGTATTAAAAACTAGCGGCTTCACCCCCTAGAGGCCTCTAGGGGCACTTGAGGAGGGTTAAATCCCTAGACTTATTTTTTAGACTTATGTTAAAAGTAAAAAAAAATTCGGGGGGGGGGGGGTAATTTTTTTTCTAGGGTTGATTTCTCTTCGTAGGGCTGTGGTACCCTCCCTTAAAATAGTTATAAACCTTCCCGGGACCGATGAGAAGCTACCCTGTAAAGGAGAACCCGATCGGTTCAGCGGTTTGCAAGATCCTTCGCTACAGACAAAAAAAAGCTTACTACTTTATATAATAGGAGGAGGAGGATTGAAAAATGTATTTAGCTAATTTCCACTGTTTATTTTTGATAATCGATGAATGTTTTCAATCTTTATATGCCATAAGAAAGCTTGGGTATAGTCCCTTTAGTGGCAACGCCCCTTAAGGGGCGTTTCTTCGTATTTTCACAGTAGCCTTTCTCCTATTGCTAGCCCCTGTGGGGGGGTTCTAACCCTGCGGGGCCAATTGCCTAACCCTGCAGGACAATAACCTAACCCAATATAACCTAAAAATAACCTATCAAAAGGCATTTTAAATATACGACGAATTGCCCCTTAACTGTCGTTGCCACGAAAGGGACTATAGCCGAAAGCTTTTTTGTATAATCTAAATTAATAATAATTAATATATGTGTATACTTGAGTTAATTGAAAATATCATGTCATTAGGAATTATTTTATGTAAACATATTTTTGATAATAAGGTCTAGAGCTTAATTATGAATGTAATAATTAGGTGTCAATAACAATCATTATTATTTACTTTGGTAATAAGTATAATTAAGGATATTATCTATCTATCTATTCATCTACATGCTAGTTGATTCGCCCCTAGTATCTAGGGGCTCTGGGCTAGAGTAGGGAGACAATAAGCAGAAATTTAGACCAAAGCAATCACAAGACTTAAAAATTATAAACCATGAACCATCATAGGATCTATATGGAGCTTTCCTAAAAGTACAAACTCATGTGGTTTAGTGGTTAGCGAGATCTTAGCGGACAAACAAAAAAATCATCTATCTTGTAAGCAGTGGCGTCCAGAAAGGTGTGACAGGAGGATGAGCGAAGCGCATCAGAAAAATTTGACACTCCTCTTAAACCAAAATCGAGGAGGTTGTATGGCAGGTAGGGAGGGGGGGGGGGGGGGGGTGAGCTTTAGTGGGGTGTATTAGCCAACAAGAGATAGCTTATGGTGTTTTGAATTGAATTTCTGAAAAGTATATCATTTGGTTTGTGGAATAAACACAAAAAAACACTCCGAACATCAATTATAAACTTCCATATAGTGATTTATTCAGACAGACTTACAGTTGTGGTGGAGAAACAGATAAATTTTTCTGAAATGGATTGGAAAGTATATATCTATCTATCTATCTGCGTGTACCTGAATCCAGCCTCATTGCTGCCAGATCTGTCCCTGGGAATATCCTGGAATCCAGGTTTAGATTCATCAAAATCTCCGACCTCAACGATGACAGCCTCTAGGTCCTCGTCTGTTCTCCCCTGGGGCCTGGGCAGTCTAAATTATTAATTCTATTACTTAGATTGTATTTAATCTAATTGTTGGTCTGGTGCTTTAGATCTTTAAAGAAACAAGACTCATAGCTCAAAAATTTAAGTTGGGCTATGCTTTTTAAACTTAATTTTCTCACCGCTTGTCTCAATGCCTAACTACATGTTTAAGGATAGATGATTTTTTCATAATTATTACTTCGGAAAGTCCTTTTTATTACATAATTAAACTGTCTGTGACGTACTGTCCGTACTACCTTTTGTCACTTTGTGTATCTGTACTACATGTACTATATATGTACTACATGTATTATATATGTACTAAATGTACTATATATGTACTACATGTACTATATATGTACTACGTGTACAATATAAGTACTACATGTACTATATCTGTCCTACATGTACTATAAATGTACTACATGTACTATATATGTACTAAATGTACTATATATGTACTACATGTACTATATATGTACTACATGTACTATATATGTACTACATGTACTATATATGTACTACATGTACTATATATGTACTTCAGGTACTATATCTGTACTACATGTACTTTATATATACTATTTGTGTACAATATCTCTCCTACCTGAATCCAGCTACACCAGGAGCACTATCATCTTCAGGGGACTCGAACACGAGACTATATATGTACTACATGTACTATTTGTGTACAATATCTGTCCTACCTGAATCCAGCTACACCAGGAGCACTATCATCTTCAGGGGACTCGAATACGAGACTATATATGTACTACATGTACTATTTGTGTACAATATCTATCCTACCTGAATCCAGCTACATCAGGAGCACTATCATCTTTAGGGGACTCGAACACGAGACTATATATGTACTACATGTACTATTTGTGTACAATATCTATCCTACCTGAATCCAGCTAAACCAGGAGCACTATCATCTTTAGGGGACTCGAACACGAGACTATATATGTACTACATGTACTATTTGTGTACAATATCTATCCTACCTGAATCCAGCTACATCAGGAGCACTATCATCTTCAGGGGACTCGAACACGAGACTATATATGTACTACATGTACTATTTGTGTACAATATCTATCCTACCTGAATCCAGCTACATCAGGAGCACTATCATCTTTAGGGGACTCGAACACGAGACTATATATGTACTACATGTACTATTTGTGTACAATATCTATCCTACCTGAATCCAGCTACACCAGGAGCACTATCATCTTCAGGGGACTCGAACACGAGACTATATATGTACTACATGTACTATTTGTGTACAATATCTATCCTACCTGAATCCAGCTACACCAGGAGCACTATCATCTTCAGGGGACTCGAACACGAGACGTCCCTAAAAAGTATCACTTAATTCATAAAATTATTAGAACAAAAATCATGTTATTAAAAATGACTGGGATTAAAACTTTTATTTACTCGTGATTGGTTTGTTTAAACTAGCAGTGTCAACACTTTAGAGTAATATACTCATCTACAAAAATATATATTTTGTTTGTGATTATTGCAGATGTACATCAACTCTATTGTCTTATCCCTTAATATCCCTGAAAATGACTATAAACCCTTATTAAATACTTTGGGTACTTTTATTGAATGGATTCAAACTAGTAAAGTTCGTACTTTTAAATCGACGATTTTAATGTACAGAAGGGTAATTATGTTTAATTATAATTGTTGGCGATGTACAATGTACATCATTTTATCATCCATTGTCTTATCCCTTAAGATCCCTGATTTCCCTACCTGTCTTGCTTCATCTTGTCCTGCCGCCTCGACTGCTACAAAGTCCGGCAGCTCAGCCTCTATGATAACAGCTGCCTGTGGGAAGGCAGCTATGGACTGCACAGCCAATAATAATCCAAGACCTAAAGTACATATGTAGAATGTAGATAAAAAGATATTTGGCGCTCAACAAAAGTTACCTTATCAAGCACTGAACTCCCCTACCCCCCTCCCTTAGAGGCGTCAAAGGAGGGACAAAATGTTGTTTACCCCCTCACTTTAACGAGGTCTAAGGGTTTTTAAAATGTATTAGTTTATAACCCCCTGCCTCCCTACCTTAAAATATTACTCTTTAATGTTTTTGGTTGGGCATTACCCCCCCCCCCCATCCCCAAAAAAACTCTGAAACCCTAAAAATATATTTTATTATCAACTTTAAACATATGAGGTAAGAATCTATTAAAATATTTATTTACATTAGTATGCCGAAAAGAAAAAATACTATGACACCTGAATTTAGTTTTAGAGCGAATTACTTCATTTAATTCTACTACTTCCTTTGAAATTTAGCATATTTCACAAAAATATAATTCCTTAAACTTTTATCTAAAATTTTAGAATATATTTGATATAAAAGTAAAAGTACTATATATTCTGTATAACTAATAGGATATATATGTCGGAAGGAATTTTAATGTTAGAGGGAGATTTGAAATCTGCACCAAATTTTAAGTTTTTTTTTATAAAATTAGTTTTTTTGTATGATTCTTTATCTAAAAGCGGAAATTCATTTTAGGTTTATTAATTTTGACCAATAGGATAGGGGGATTGGAAACTACCTGCGCTCTAATTGGTTGAATAATGTACGGCGCACTTAAGCTTCTCCAATCAGAGCACAGATAATTTTCCATCCACCAATCACAAATGTCAAAATTAATGAACTTAAATTGTATTTCCGCTTTTAGATAAAGAATTATACAAAAAAACGAATTTTATAAAAAAAAATCCTTAAAATTTGATGCAGATTTCAAATCTCCCTCTAACATTTAAATTCTTTCCAGGGACAAGGGAATGTCTTTCTGACCAACAATTCTATTAAAATCATGCAATCTCATCACGAAACCTTTAAAAGTTTTGAATGTTATGGATGATTCAACTATTATCAAAAAGGGTTTATAGTAAAGAACATAAGGGTTTAAATTCGTTAAATCTCATCACTAAACCTCAATATTAAATAAGAAATTAGCAGACCATTTTTCAAAACAAACAAAAGAATTCTTATTAAACAATTCAAAAGTAGGGAGATTAAAAAAATATAATATTTTTAATTATTTCCTAAATTTAAATCTTTAATTTTTTTTCTTTTCCATAATATTTGTAACTGATTAAAGACAAAAAACAAAATATTTTAATAAATTTTTACTTTGATGCATTTTCAAACACTTTTATTAACCCCTTAAAGCAAGTTAAGACAAAAGTTTCATATTGATTCAATGATTAAAATACATCTTACTTTAAATCTCAAAAATAAAATTCATTGTTCATTACTTATCAAAACAAGGATGACAACATTCATAAGCGAAGCGCTGAAATTGAAGGACAAACATACATTAACTCTAGTAGAGTGTCAGAACTGAATAAACTGAATATTAATGCATATGTCTACAAAATTGTGAGTAAATTTGTTGCAAAACTGATTAAATACATGTTACTGTTTAAGGACATAATGATGTTTTTAGGACTTTATTATAGAGATGCTTCGCTTATAACACTTTACCTTGTTGTAATAGGAATCAGTATTAAAAAAATCTGATGACTAGGATAATTTTAACATACAAAAATTTGTTGCAAAAAAAGTAGAAAATAAGCCTGTTTTAAATGAACAAATGAACTTTCTAGTAACGATTATAGAGTTGCTGCGCTTTCTAAGTGGTACCTAACAGCTATAGGAATTAGCATGTAAAGTTTGAATTGATAGGACAATTCTAACCTTTTTTAAATTAACGGAAACAGCTAACTGTAACGGAAAGACGTACGGACTTACGGACTGACCATAATTATAGAAAAGCTTCGCTTTAAAAAAATAAATAAACATAAAATACTAAATTCTATTTGACGAACACCTTAATAACAAATAAGCATAAAAAATATATATATTGGTGCCTTACCACAAAGTTGCCTATTAAGCACTGATCCCCCTCCTTATTAAGATTATATCTTCTGGTTTCCTTAATGCTATACCAAAAGGACCCCGCCCTTTTGATTGTTTACAATTTGTTTTAAGTTAATGGTGGGGAAAGGGGGATTCTGTGCTCTACAAGGCACTTTGGGGAAAATTACCCATTTTTAGATTCTGTAATAAGTTTGTAAATTGTTAATATTTGAGAAGATTAGTTGTTTTTATGTTCAAGTATTGCAGGACATGATAAATCATTTAATGATTTCAGGGAAGCTCCTTATTTACATTTCCTATTTCGACACTTCCCTCCAACTTGTTTCACAATTAGAGGCAAGATGTTGTCAAGAAATACCAAATTAAACCACAACAAATATTATTAAATGTATGATTTGGAACAGCATAGTTATGTAGTTCAGAATTTCATTGTTAGATGTCATAAAAACTTTTTTTATTTTTAATTTTTGGATGAGATAAATATTCAAACAATTTTAAATATTTTTCAAAGTATTACAGATATCCACTTTTGGGATTTTCAATCAATTTTATTCACTATTTAACATATAATTTACGAGCAGTCTATGATCTAGATAAAATATTTAAGGGATGTAAAATCTTTATTTCTGCCTGTCTGATTCAAAATTGAACAGGGAACTAATCTCTGACAATTATTTTTGCATGGCTCTTAGTAAAGTAAGCAAAAACTGATAAAGTAATACTTATGAAATTCTGCCAAAAGTTGCTTAATCTCATCATCTAGTTTTAACTGGAAGTCTATGAAATCAGCTCTATAGCATTGTTTGCCAGAATAGCATTCCCTTGTCCCTGATTCTTTCCAACTTATATATCTTAATAACTAAGTTCATACCAATTATGATTTTTCTGGACATTAGGATTAATATCATAAATGCTTTTTATTTCTATATCAATTTTCTGATATATCCCACTGCCAATATAAACAAGGATGACATTGACAACATCCATTAATAACAAAGCACAAAAGATCTTGGAATGAACAAACAGACAAAGTGAGTCACAGAAAAGATGTTTAGTTGTCATAACAAAGAAAAGAAAAGAGAGAGGATATGCAAAACTCAAAGAAAATAACGAAATCTTTTTTTTTAAAGATAAGTTTTATGTATTTTGAAATTAGAGTAAAACACTAGATGGAGAAAGGGTTAAATAACCATCGCAACCACCTTATGCAACCTTTATATTGGGTCATTGAAAATCAACCAATGGTGTCGCTTATATTAACACAGCCAAGTAGCAGAAAATAATTTAGAAGCAAACGAAAGAGGTCTTTGAAAAAGGAAGGGAGGTAGTTGTCTTTATATACATCTATACTATAAATCAGTTATTTAGAAGCATTACTGGTTGACAGACGAATAAAACAATGTAAAGAATAGATACGCATATGATAGCAGCTTAGAAAATTATATTTCTCCCATAGCGTTAAGGACTGACTTACTGACAGAAAAAGTAAATTATAGAGTAGCTTCGTTACTTAAAATTCATTTGTTCTCAAATGACAAATTTGTAGAGTTCCATATTATTATTACAAAAAATAAAAATACCCACAAAATTTTAAATGCTTTATAGAAAGGCTTTTTTAAAAATAATTCTATTTTTATTCACAAAAACGTTTATTTCGATTAGTTAATATACCATGTTTAGCAGCATTTTTCAGTCAACAATTAAATTATTACAACAAATCTGTTAAAGAAAAATAAGTCGAAAAATATATTATTTATAATGTTAAGCTTAGTAAAAATGTAAAAATAAAATAGTTTCACCTAAAATTGCTCGCATGATGGTTTAGTAAATACTAAAACTCGTACCATTGCTAAAAAGACTAGGTTAGCCTTTTTAATTGTTCCTACAAAACAAAAAAAACCAAAAAAATTATTCTATAACTATTGACGTGCAGAAGATTTTGCCAGGGGTGCGCCTGAAAATTTTACACACCACTTAAACCAATACTAAATGCAGAAAACAAGGGGATTGTAATTCTAGTGTCAGGGGGGGGGGGGGGGGTAAATAAATACACCTCCCAATATGTGTTCAAACATCCACTTTAAAGTCAAGCAAGCGTCATGATATTGACACATTGACGCGCGAAGCGCACAAATTTTTTTTACACTCCCCTCAAATCTAAGGTGACTATTTTACCTCGACACCTTGGCTATATTAAGGGGTTGTAGAAGCGGAGTAAAGAGGTTTGAAGGGGGGTGGCAACTTAGAAGGTTGTATCCACCCCCATTGCCAAGAGTTTTGACTGGCCGAAGACCGAGTACGACCTCGAGAAATGGCAGTTTAGACTCCATCTGATCCACAATCAAACTTTTGAGGCTAGATCGTTGTTGTGATAATTGTTTTGAGTTATGTTTAGTAAGGGTTTGATGAGCCCCGCTGGGATAAGGCTTAATGCTAAGGTGGGAATGTACCAAAATAAGCCAAAAATAGGATGTTTTATAGAATACGAAAACAATTTAATGAACCTCCAGCTACAAATGATAAAGTAATTAAAGGAATTGGGTTCACAATTTATAGACATAAAAAAATTATGGACAAATAATTTGCTATTATGATTTATTGTGTGTATTGTAAGTTAACTTGCCTATGTTATTCTGGTTTCCAACCCCCCGGTTCTCTGTTTTAGTGTCGTGACATGGATGACAAGTTATATTTTAATATTCTATTTTGTGAAAATCAACTAGTGCACAATTAAGGGTTTGTCGGTACCATCTTTTGAATGTTCTTTTTTATTTAAATTAATATTATTTGATAGAAAAATAAACAAAGCCTAATACAAAGGGTAATAAGAATAATAAATGTGTATTTCTTGTTAATTTCCTTAATGAAGGTTTCAACAATTTTGACTAGTGCCGCTAAGAAGGGAGGTTTATTCAACCCCCTAGCTGTTTCCCCTTTTAAACCCCCCTAAAGCACCGCCCTAAAGTAGTCAAAGGTGGTGTCAAAATAAAAAATCACCCCCTCCCCCTATCCCTCTTATATTTTGGACGATTTTCGGTTTACAATGGTTTTGTTAAACCTTTGTGTACCACTGAAGCACAATCATAAAATATCAAAGGGGATATCGAAATTAACCCCCCCCCCCCCCCCTTTTTAATTTTGGTCAATTTTGGTACTGAGAGTAGTTAAACCCTGTGCCCGCCACTTAAAGAAGCAAATTTATCAAGTGTGTAAATTCTAAGAGTGCATAATGACTATCAGACAGCCAGAAACAAGTGAATTAAAGAGTTGCCTGGAAATCCTAAAATATAAAAAAAATTAAATAACGAAAAAATGCTGTTAACTATTAATTCTGATTGGCAACCCTGTCATCTTTTTCCACTCCAAAATCCTAATGCGTCCGAAAGATTAGGTGCATTTTTACGCAACGTAAAACCAATGAATCATACATTCATAAATGCGTATTAATACGCAATTTTAACCTATATGAAATTATACATATATTGATAAATATAGCGGAAGAATAAGCGTCTTGATCTACAACTTTTTCTTTCAAGTTTTTTTTTGTAAAAGAAACGAAGCTTTTCTACAATTAACGTATGTCCGTCCGCACGTCCCTTAAAGCCCCTATTCAATTTAGAATCATTCTGTCGATTTTAAACATATTTTGAAGATACCTGTAGAGATAAGGTATAATATCAAGAATTCTTATCAATTCATTACTAAAATGTCCGTACGTCCATTTCAAACTTGTTGATGATTGATAATGTAGTTTAGAAAAAATCGAATTGTGACATACAATAATATGATACCATGTTTAAAATTATAATTCCTAGAAAAATTAGGCACACAAAATAGTACATATATGAAAGTTTTAAAAGTTTTTCTTTAAAATTGTTACTACAATATAAATATAAATATGAATTTTCTTTTCTATTTACTTTGACGGATGTTGTCATCCTTGTTTTAAATTCAAATTGCTGCATACTTTTAGATTGAAATGGTTTATAAAAATATACATACATATAACATATAAATGTATATATAAAGATAGATAATAAATTGTTAAACAACCATTTTTTTCATGGTTGTAATTTCTTTGTAGTGAAATTTAATAAAAAGCCTTTTGTCAGTGTTTCTACATTACAGTTGAATATTTTCAAATTAGCAGTTTTTTTTCTCAACTCTCAACTGTTTTAGTTTATATACATTTGAGGACTTTTTTTCTCGTTCGGGCGAGGCCTGTTTAAATATGAGGTCCAAGGAAAACTAATGTAGTGTCTCTTTTTCAGCCAAATCACAAAAACTTTGTCTTAAAGTCCTAACTGTTTATGTTGATAAGTTGCACCTGTTAATGTGCCAATAATTTCCCCATTCATTCTTTCTCTTATAGGTACATTTTAGAAAAATCAGCAGTAGGAACTATTTTAAGTCTCTTCTAAAGGTAGGAGATAGAAACGAACCTGGGTCCTATAAGCTTTCTAATTTTAGGCTATTTTAGCTGTTTTATATTACCAACTCTTTGTGCTGACTATATTATACTTGTTGTCGAAAAGTGTATGTATAGTAAAGTACCTCAAGATTTGGTCATAGTTAAGTACAAAACCTGACCATGATTTAAAAAAAATTGTAAAGTGTTGATCTAGACTGTGCTTCAAATGTTAAGCCTCAATCAAAGCAGGTTTTGTTTCTTTTTTAAAAAAGTGCTTCTCGAGAGGCTTAATTTTAATTTTTAGGCTTCAAATATGAAGAAAATTGACGTTTTTAAGTTTTTTTTAGGATCAGGTTTCTGTACTTTAACATGGCCCAATCCTAAGGTCCTCTAATGTGAAGGGTATATGTAAACAAAAAGAGTCATGGTCTATGCGTCATGGTCAGGGGGACAGGGTTGGGTAAATAAAATATTATTTACAGCATGGCTTCAAAACTTCAAAACCGGTTCTCAGCAATACTGAAAAATCATGTATAGCATCGTGTTGTCCCCTCGGAGCTTACAAAACTGGTTTTGATCTTATATTTTTTTCATTTTAACATCCGCGGAAAGCTGTCTAAATATGATATGATGAATAACTATTACTAATAAATTTTCAGCTTATAGTTTTCTTGGTGTATGTTGCAAATAAATTTATTAAATTTACTTACCGTAGACTTCTATAGATTAAAAAAAGCTGTTAAAAATGGTTAATTAATAGTAATCAAATTACTTTTGTTTCATGCCATAGAAAAACATCCCAATGATGGAGCATATATCTATTATATAAAAAAGTACAATTTGTCTGTCCTAAGATATATATAACTACTGAACCGATAGAGTTTTTTCAATCTAGGGAAGCTTCACATAGGTCATGTGATATTATTATGCTATTTTTTCTGTCAGTTTTTTTTCTGTCAATTCAAATATCTTCCCTTTTTTCACCCTTGGTGAATCGCTGTGCACGCCACTGGTTCTAAGTTGGATCTATATAAAGCTTCCATAAACATCTGGACCGACCTCAGCCATTTAAGAGATCCTAATTTACGCAAGCATTTACGCAAACATTTACGCAAACATTAATATTTTTGGTTGAAATATATGAACACCTAATGAAATGTATAAAGTTGCTTCTGTGTATTTTTTATTGGTGGGCAAAACGAGAGATAGTAGAATAAGTTTATAGACTCATCCGAAAACTCTAATACGTATAACAGTAAAAATCTTCAAAAAAGTAAATTTATTTATGTATATATAACATACACTTATGATATGAATGTAAATATATAAGCAGATTCTAGAGTTTTTTTTTCTTCGTTTCAAATGTCCATTTAAGTTAATAGCCCATTTTACGTCTACCGACTTTAAAAATAAAGTGCTTTTCCTTTAAAAAAAGCATTATTTCCTATATTTAAATACTAGCGGCTACGCCCCCCCGTGACCTCATTTTTTATTTTAGTTTAAATTTTTTTTTTTTTTTTGGGGGGGGGGTTGTTAATTTTTTCTAGTTATTAACCTTCTTGGGACCTATGTAAAGGAGAACCCGATCGGTTTAGCGGTTAGCGAGATCCTTTGGTACAGACAGACAAACATCCTTTTACTTTATTATAAGGATATTTGAAAATGAGGTGGGTTCTGTGTTCGACCAGGCACTAGGATAGAAAAAGGCTCAGCTTATTGTTGGTCTATGCGTGTTTGGTCTCAACTTGACGACCACCGTACCAACAACAAGGCATCTAAATGACACTTTGTTCAGTCGGGATTTTTCTAGATTTTCATCCCCCTTTGTTTAATAGTACTATACGAGTGCCTATGCAACAAGGATGACAACATCCATAAAAGCAAAGCACTGAAACGGTAGGACAAACGGACGTTAACACTTATATAGTGTCAGAACTGAATAATCAGAATATAAATGTATAAAAGTCGAAGCTAAATTGTAAATAAATTTATTAAAAACCTGCTTGACACAGGATAATGTTTATGGACATTCTTATATTTTTAGGACTTGATTATAGTGTTGATTCATTTATAACATTATACTTTGTTGTCCCAGGAACCAACATACCAAAAATCACATAAAAATTTGTTGTTAAAAAAGTAAAAATCAACATGTTTAAAATGGAAGTACGGACATTCTTGTAATGCTTATAGAGTTGCTACGCTTTCTAAATCGTACTTAACTACTAAAGAAATCACCATGCAAAGTTTGAAATCGATAGGACAGTATGTAGTAACCATGATATCGTTATCTCTTTGGGTACTTTTATCTAATTTTGAGTGGTTTGTTTAAATCTACATATTGTGATATAGACAGACTTACATAAGTTAATGATAGAGTAGACTTAATGTTCAATTCAAAATGCAAACAGATTTTTAAGTATTTATTATATTGGATTAAATGCAGTTTTTGAATAAATAAGATTATATATTGATACTATATTTAGAAATGATTAAATATGTTAATAAGTCAAAACTACTGATTATTCAAAGCTGGATAGTTCTGAAGTAGCAGGATGTCTGTCTGTATATCAGGACACCAAACAACAGGATGACTGTCTGTTTAATTAATACAATGTATTAATTAACTATGCACTTTGAAGGGGTAGAATATCTGCCTATACAAACTATCTAAAGTAGTAGGATGTCTGTAAATAGCTGTATTGGTCTTAATAAAGACTCGAACCCAAACCAGATAATGTTCTGTGTTAGGACTCTCAATATCAACTGACTTAAATATATTTTCTCTTTATTCTTTCTGAGAGCAATTAAAGAGCAATTAAGAGTAACAATTAACATATGGTCTGCAAGCTTAAATATATGACATCACAACATAACTATATGACATTTACCCCCTTCTGAAACCATCCAGGTAAGCATGGTTTCACCATCCATCAGGTTGATCCAATAAACTAGGATCAATGTCTTCACTGGGTGAACCTACATCGAAATTAACCCCGGCCTCCAGTCCTTCCTCTCCTTCACCCACTGGAGGAGGAGTGTTCAGCGCCCCTCCACCAACCTCAGCCGAAACGCCCACTGTTGCCGCTATGACAGCATTACTCGCTGCAGCAGTTACAGGCCCTCCTACAGCCACCATCACAGCATCATTTACCGCTGAGGCGGTATCATTCGCAACAGCCACCTCTGCAGCAACTGCTGGCCCATCTGCCGACATTGCCACCTCCATCTCAACGCCACCAGTGACCTGAACACCTCCCGAGACCATCATCACTCCGTTGCTAGCCCCAGCACCGTCAGAGGTTCCAGCCTGCTGCAACTGCCAATATGACGCCACCGGTAAGTCATTGTTTATTCTGCGCCGGATCTCGCTAAGCTCACTAAAAATATTGGAGAGGTGCCTTTGCACTTCAGCCTCTTTTTTCGCCATCTCAGAAATAGCCTCTTGAACCTTAGTTCCCTGTCCTGCCAAAACACTTTCCACCTGTTGGCTCACCTGCTGTCCCAACTTGGCTGAACTACCTTCCCAATTATCAGTCATTGCTGTCTGTACACTTTGTACCATATAAGAAGTCTTTTGCTGTGCAGTAGTAGCCACCATTTGCTGCATCTCTGTATCTACCTTCCTTATACAGTCCATTAGATCCCTCTTATGCGAGGCCAACATATCTTTAATCCGATTATGACTGTCCGTCTGCCAAAGTTTCTGTGCAGTGTTCAAACTTTTGACTGATTCTCTTACAGCTTCACGAATTTTTTCCTCAATCATAGGCTTTAGAGTCACAGCAACAGAATTACTGATTTTACCTATATCTTCATCACTGAGCGGCGCCAAGCCACGTTTGTCATTCTTGCGCTCAGCCTTATTTCTCTCAACCTCAGCACGTAGATCTGGTAACTCCCTCTTTTGTTTAGGCCCAAGAGAATCTGCCCCAGCAGGCCGCTTGACCACGCCCCTTCTGGAAGTACCTTCCCCAGCATCATTATAAGCATTGCTGGCTCCCCTTCTGGAAGTACCTTCCCCAGCATCATCATAAGCCTTGCTGGCTCCCTTAGACCTGACCGACCCAGCAGCCTGATTTGGCACAAACTTACCAAATCTGCGCCGTCCCTCACCAGAACCAGTATCTGCCACCTTTTCAGGCTTGTCCGTAGTAGGCTCAGTCCAACTGTCTATCTCCGAACCACTCTGTTCACTGGGCAGACGATCCCTGGAATCAAGCTCAACTTCAAGACTCACGTTGCCAACATCGTCCTCATCATCATATCCAGGCTCATACCTGGGGGATTCTACATCATACTGCCTCCTGTCATCTCTTCTATACACAACATGCCGCCGATTAGATCTACCAGCTTCCAACATCTCAACAGACGGTTCACGCTCCTCCCGCCGACCAGACGGCCGCTGATACCGCCTTTCGTTTCCATCTCCATTTCCTGATAATAATCAATAATTAAATATTAACATTTTAATATTTTAATATTTTAACATTTTTCATATATAAGACGACATTCAAAACGAAATACTTTACATAAATTATATTTATCAGGGATGCCAAATTTTAATTACTGTTTTCCCGATAACGCGAAAATTTGACGCAGTTACACAGTCTGCCTAGACAACCAACACACAGCAATCCAATAACCACCCCAGCAGCACCCATCACAGCCATAACAAAATGCTGCCAACTATTAGTCAACCAATCAATTGAGGAATTATACAAATGTACAAACCAATCTTCTGTCACCTCTACAACAAACGCATTTGAATTAGCAGCCAATTCCGAAAGTTTAGCCTCTTCCACAGACTCCAACACCTGTCCTTTCTCTCCCTTATCCAGCAGATGCTCAAAATTCAATGGTACCTTCAACCAACTATCCTCCAGCCGTTTAGTCTGAACCAGCTGCATTCCTGCCCCCTTATTGCCTAGATATAATCCAGGTTTAACTCTCACAAATACTGGATTTTTCCTACACTCGACAACCATTAACAAGGAAACATTTTTAACTAATCTTGTGAATGGTTCTACAGCAACAATTCTATCATCCATAAACAGAGAAAAATGACCAAGATAACACGGCAAATTTGCTCCTATAGTCACATTCAACCATCTTTTTTTACATACAGACACAAGCTCCATCTCCCCCAGATGTTGTACCAACAAATTTCCGACTTGCTTGATGTTGGAATGAAACAAATTATTCTCCCAACACCCCTGTTCTGCCTGCAAAATCCTTTCCACTTGATGATAGGAAGAAGTTAACTGTAATAATAAAGCACCATCCTCCTCTTTTTTTTCGCATCCAAGGAAAGAAATTCTTTTTAGCAGTTGTAATCCACAAAAATACACCAGGAACGTTGGTATGAAAATAATGCAAATCAGTCAGAAAGTCAGAAAACTCCACTTTTTTCCCCAGTTTTAATCCCAACGAAAACTGTGGAGAAATCGCCAACCAACTTTGGCCACCCTGATTATTAGCATCATCCGCCATATTAGAAAATGTAAACAAAGTTAAATTTACAATTTCAACAGTCCGAAAATAACTAAAATAACGTCTATCTTCCTGTGATCTATTGTGAACTATCACTCGATCAAGCCCAAGCCGCAGATCAGACTCCAGACAGTGTGCCCCAATGAACTGGTCCTCAAGAAAACAACTGTTATCAGGTAACATTGAAATTTGTATATTTTTCAAATAACTTGTAATCTGAACTTCTTGAAAAGTATTAGGCACAAAGGTATTATTTAAATAAATACCATCTCCTCTGCACTGAGGGTCAATCCCATACGTCATCATATCATCATACAGGATGGTACCATTTATGAAATAAGTCAGTGACCGGTCATAAAACGCTACAGGCAACCGTCGTCCATCTATGTCTAACACCCTCTGTTCCTCCATCCTTTTACAATCTTCACTAGAAATTAACTCATCACTACTAACAACAGCTGGTGCCCCTAAATGTAGATGGCTATATTTGCCGCAATACCAGGTGTGAACCGTTCTGTCGACGTGACATTGTACCGCGGGCAAAAATCTCACTCCAACTTTTTTTAACAGATGACCGCTGACTGTTCCATTAAACTCATGCTGACCAAATACTGTACATTCTGAAGCCCTCAACTCAGGACCGTCGCCAACACACTCCTTTACTAGCACAGGTATCACATCAGCACCACAGGGTAACAAACACAATCCCCAAATTAAAAAATATTTACCTGATTTGAATTTATTATTATGACCAGACATTATTAGCTGATAACTGTTCACCAATTCACCCGCAAATATCAACTGATTTAGCCTTTCATTGCAGGGCAACTTTCTACCTACTAGCTTTGTCAGCACATATTTGTTATTAAAATAATCAAATAACAATTCATGAACTCTTATTATAATATATTTTTTTAAATATTTATATGTATTTTAATAATATTTTTTTTTCTCAAAAATAATTATTATCAGCTCTCCTTTCCCTACTTTCTCCGTCCTCGAGTTCCTATCTGAACATGTACCACAGATCTTAACCTCCTCCCAGTGTCCCATAAATATTTCGCCACCCGTGAACCACTTTTCTTAATTGTAACTAATCTTTCAGGTGAAGATTGCGGCGGCGCCGTAGTCAAAAACGACTGTTCCGATGGAAGCTCAACCTCGTCAAAATTACCCTCAGCTACAGGAGCAGGCACCACAGATTCATCTGTCACTCCCACCTCTACTCCTTCACCTACAGGTATAACTTCTCTATTCTCATTCTCTGAAACTCTGTCATTATCAACCTCAACCTCACTCTCCTTCTCCTGAATCTCGTCACTCTGTCTTTCCTCTGCCAACTCAAAACCATCATTTTCAGATGACAAATACACAACATCTTCACTCTCTCTCTCCTCTACAGTTTCTTTCTCTACAGGCATATTGTCAACCTCCAAAAATATCTCATCGGACGGACAAATTTCAGGTAAAGGAAAAACGTTAAAATTAACCTCCTCCCCTAGAACTTCCGTTCGAGCATGAATTTTTCGAATTTTATCCCTAGCTACAACCTGATTTTTCTTGATGGGATTATTCCCAAAAGGTGCCAACTCATACAATGCATCCGAAAATTTCTTAACTACAATAAAAGGCCCTCCATAGAAAGACTGTAATTTCTTGGACACGTCAGTTTTTACAATATTAAAGAAAGCATAACAAACATCTGTAACTCTTAATGCTTCCCTCTGTACTCTGTGTTTATTTTGAACCTCTAAATATAACTTGGATTTTGTAGAAATTCTCTTAATTACATCCTCCATATTTTTCAGAAATTCCAAATACGACCGCGAGGATGAAGATTCAACAGACGGGACTGGTGATAGAAAATCGAGAGGAATACGTGGCTGCCGACCAAAAACTAGAAAAAATGGAGAATATCCAGTTCTAGTACTCTTGGAACAGTTAATCACCAACGTAGCCAAAGGTAATTTTTTAGCCCAGTCCTTTGTTCCATGATTTTCATCTACTTTCAAAGCAGCATACAAACTTTGATTTTGCCTCTCTACAGGATTCGAATTTGGATTCCTGGGGGGAATTAGGACAGTATCCACCCCCAATCCTTTCATCACGCCTTTAAACACACTGCTTGTAAAATTTGTACCTCTATCCGATCTCAAAGCTCTAAATAAACCATAGGTAGGTACAAAATTTTCCAATATAGCCTTTACAGTTGTTTCAGTTTTAGCATCAACCAACGGACATGTAAAAACATATCTAGAAAATAGACAAACCATGATTAAGACAAATTTAACCGTCTGTCCCTGATGATAACATGGAGTCCAAGGTCCAACCAGATCTACGGACATATTAGCAAAAACTTCACTACTTTGAACAGAATGAGTTATAGGTGAAACATGTTTAGGATTACTTCCAGCCTTTTTCAAACATGTAATACAACTTCGTATTCTCGATTCCACAAACTTGTTCACGCCAGGCATAAAAAATCTCTCATTTATCTTACGTATTGTCTCCTGCACCCCTCTATGTCCAGAACCATATCCACCATGAGCTGAATCAAATATATCATTGTATAAAGAAAGAGGCACTACAGGCCTCTCGACGAAACCCCCTTCGGCCAAAGGCTGTCTGAAAATTACAACCCCCTCTAGCACATACATATGGCCAATAAGATTGTACAATAGTTCTTTTCTGCCCGATAACTCCGCCCTCTCATAAGACGACAACTGTCTCCTTTCCAATATCCATAACCTTATTTCATTTAGGATCTCGTCCTGCTGAAGACTACTTTGCCAGACAAACTCAACATCCGCCTCATCCTCTGCAGAATGTACCTGCATAATAGAATAGATTTGATCCAGAAATGGTGAATCATCCAGGTAAGGATCCAAAATTTTATTATCTGTCTCTCTACACTCCTGACAATCCTTCAGTCGATGATCCTTGCAATCTAACTCAGTTCTCGACAAATAATCTACGTTCACATGCTTAGTCCCCTGTCGATGGATAACTGCAAAGTCAAAACTTTGCAAGAAAGTTATCCATCGATAGGTGACACCGTTTATTGATCCTTTAGCCCAACGTTTATAATGCACTAGTGAAATACTGTCTGTCCGAACCAAAAATTCACGAAACCTACAAAAGTGTAAAAAATTCTTTAATGCATATACTAATGCACCTAATTCACCTTTATAGGAAGGATAATTTTGTTCTGCAGCATTACACTTTTTACTACAGACACCAAACACTCTCTCTACACCATCCTGTTCTTGCGAAATAATCCCTGCAAAATACTGAGAACTATAATCTACATCCACAATAAAAAGATTAGGATTATCCCATTGAGGATAGCCTTTACACATTTCAGTCTTGAACATTTCCATAAATTCAGTCCATACTCTGTTCAACTCTTCTGTCCACTTTATTATAGTGTCATTCCTGTGACTATCCAACATGCACGACCTCTTGGCATAATCAGCAAAATATCCTCTGTAATAATTAGTAAATCCCAAAAATTTCTGCAACTCCTTCCCTGTTCTAGGCTTGCCCCAATCCTTAATCCGTTCCAGATATGCAGGATTCATTTTCAATCCATCGGCACTAATAATATGTCCCAAATAATGGCATTCTCTAGTCAATAAATCACACTTATCTAAATTTAATTTCAGGTTGACCTGCCGAAGAACTTGAAACAGTGCCTGCAGATGCTCTACATGTTCCTCTGGACTTGATGAAAACACGATCAGATCGTCCAAGTAGCTGATACAGAATCCATACATACCTGGCAGGATAGACAGCACCTTATCCATCAGAGCACAGAACAGGCTGGGTGCATTACACAACCCAAATGGCAACCTGTTAAACAAATACATCCTGTTTGCTGCACTAAAAGCTGTCAACGGTTTAGAGTCTTCATCCATAGTCATCGAATGGTAGGCAGCTGTCAAATCAAGAGTACTGAACACCTTGCCAGAACCCAGCTTCGTCAGATTATCCGAGATCAGTGGCAGCGGCCACGCCACCCGCTTAGTCACGTTGTTGAGGTTGCGGAAATCGATGACAAACCTCAACTTAGCCTCTGCTCCAGGTGCAGCCTTCTTTTTCACAGCAAAGATAGGACTGGACCAATCCGAGAAACCCTCCTCAATAATGCCAGCATCCAGCCATTTGGTCAACTGTTCCTTCAATTTAGCATCGTACTCTGGATTCAAAGGAATATTTCTGGCCTTCACAGGTTTAGCTCCAGGTAACAATTCTATATTATATGTCATTAATCTACAATCGCCAATATCTGAATCATTCATTGAAAAGATATCAAAATTTTCCAAACAAATTTTAATAATCCTGGGTTTCAATTCTGGATTTTCCTTAATCATCTGGTTTTCATCTAACTTCAATTTTTGAATAATAAACTGTACCCGTTCATGCATTTTTTGCCCCGACAACTTTTCTGGCTTATCCAATTCATTAATTGTTTTATTACAGGTAACATCTTGATTATCCATGATGAAACAATGCCCCATCTTCACATTTCTCAGCAAGGTAATAGGTTTTATTGACGCATTAACCACATTAACCACACAGGACCCATCTTTCCGTGGCTGATACACCCCCTCAATAATCATAATCCCATTGCCACTTGTCATCTTAGAAGAATTAGGGGACACGTACCAAAGCCCATCATTCTTTAATCCAGTCACATGCACCACAGCGGTAGATCCTCCAGGATAAAAAATAGTTTTATCCAGCAACTTCACATTATACTTCGTTGAATATAACTCTCCAAACCCACCCCCCTCCTTTATCCCTGGCAAGGTAGGTTTAGATGGAATTTCAGAATTCATTCGTCCGGACAAAATAGGAATTTTCTGTATCTCTGCCACCACCTGTTTCTGTAAACAGGAATTAATAGGAACAGATTCCCCACAAAATTCAAACTTATCTTCATCCAAACAAATATTAATTTTATTCTTTTTCAGGAAATCAGATCCAAGATTTACCAACCTACTCGTCACCTCAGGTACATAAAATATCTCCGTAAACACAGCTTGAGTTCCAGCAAATCTAAATTTCAACTCAACATATCCGATAATATTAACTTTCTTTAAATCTACTGAATATGCTGATAATTTAGCAGGACAAAACTCAACTCCATGTTTATCAAGAATTTCTCTAGATATCAAAGAATTAAAATTATTTCCTGTATCAATAATTCCTAACTCCTTCACCGGAATATCAGCCCGAGGCACAAGAAATTCTAAATCCGCACAAATAGGCATTTTCGTTATCTTCAAAAACTTCACAATCTCTTGAAAACACTAGTCATTATAATTAATATATCCATATATTTTAGATATACATCATTCCACTACACAGCAGTCAGCCCCTCATCTGTCACCAGCCGCCAACATACTGTTCAATTTATGAAATCCTGTACATCTCCCAGACTACCAGCATCACACAGCTACTCTCCAAGCTTTTTTTTTTTTTATATAGGTAAGTACCTCTCGAAGTATTCAACCTTGCGTAGGTACTTATCAAAATATAATATATAGTAGATATATATATATATATATAAATATATATATATAATGTTTTCATTAACACGATCACACCTTGACTGAAGAATAAACAAGACA
Source organism: Acartia tonsa (assembly GCF_053477335.1). Taxonomy (NCBI): domain Eukaryota; kingdom Metazoa; phylum Arthropoda; class Copepoda; order Calanoida; family Acartiidae; genus Acartia; species Acartia tonsa. Next base: position 5,813,913 of record NC_137269.1, read on the forward strand.
GTAATGCTTTATAAAGTTGAAAGCAATAATGTAAATACAAAACAGCAAAATTAACTATTTACAGTACTATAGCCTATATAATGAATATGAATAAAAGAACGATCTATAAATTTCATCCTAGAATGAGATTTATACATCAAATCAATCATATCCATTACATAGGATATTGCTGGAAATTGTTTCTGGCTATGTCAGCAATCATAGCCTCATACTGTTTCTCATCTCTGCTCTTTTCAGAATCCACAACAGGCCCCACCTGATTGCCCCACCTATCCACAACAGGCCCCACCTGATTGACTGTCTTCTTCAGAAACTGCTCAGGTATTACCCTATTATTAGGCACTCCAGAACCCTCTTTCTTTTCGCTACCGGCTGAGAAAAACTTAGCTTTGGTCTTTCCTATGCGAGAATCAGGAGCTGGCGGCTTGCCATCTCTCTTCTGCCAGCAACTAGCCACTACATGACCTTTTTTCCCACAATACCAACAAATCATAGTTTTAGCCTTCGAATTCAGAGCCCCAATCACGTTCTCAACCTGATCCCAAGGAATATCATCATCCCCTTCAATCCATGCATTATTATCGCCAATCTCAGTCCTGCCCTCCATATCAGATACATGCACTTCACTGATTACAGGCCTAGCTTTCACCTCCCTAGAATCCTCTAGCCTCAACCCTTCCATAGCCTGAGAATAACAGGACGTTACATTTTCAGGTGATACGTGTCCAGAACGAGCCCAGCTTATATAATGCTGACCTCTGCGAATCAAATAAGTCAAGAAAGCACTGTAATCTTCCAGGTAATGCATAGATTCAATGAAATTAGCCATATCTCTAGCTAAATCAGAAAACAGCAAATTCTTAGCCACATTATTATAGAAATCACGCCAAGATTGTCTAGAAATTTGACCAGGATGCATAAGCCTAAACAGACGCAATTTAGCATTGAAAAACACATCCACATTCTGACCACTCTTTTGTTTCAGGGCGTAAAAGAATTCGGTAGCCGACTCTGTATCAGCAAAGGGTATCACCAACCTTCTTATCAACAGGTAATAACCTAAAGCACTTAAGGAAGCATTAGCCTCC